>NC_134780.1:58629782-58632282 GCF_046742065.1 Oratosquilla oratoria | reverse complement strand
GTACTGTAAATTGTATTTCCAATTTGGAAGCTCACGGTGATGTGCCCTAAAGACGCGAAAGATCCATAAGGTTAACTCCCTTATGCTACGCTGACCTTACAAATGTTCTGTCTGATGCCTAACGATTATATTCAGCTAGGAGAAACTTTCACTCTTTCGAAGGGTACAGACCATGTCAATTAGCGTACTCCGGAGTGCGTCCCCAAGAGATTTTATTCACCTAGGGAGACTTCCACCCCTAAAAGAAATAGATGGAACAAAGGTGGAAGACTTCTCTTTACTTTGCACAACGAAGTCGTCGGACGCTAGACAGACTAAAATATCAAAGTGGTTACCTTTTTAATATATGAAAAACACAAGGAATACTAGCTTGTTACATGATGCACCCGGTAATTTTGTTAAGTAAATCCCACTAAGCGAGAGCAGTTGTCAGAAATGATACTTGATACGATATAACATCAGGAAACATAAGAGGAGATATACTTCATTAATCAGCAGAACCATTGGTCAGATTGATGTCACGGGTGCAACTTGTGACGTGAATGAAAATCATATTTTACGTCAATGTGACCTTGACTTTTGACCTTTTAGATCTAAGATAATTGATAAAGGTCATCCTTGGATTCATCTTTATAAGGTACTACAGTATGGTTATGACCAAAGCAAGTTAAGAGACCAAAACGCACGTGACAACGTTACAACACAAACAAACGTCTAGCGGAACAAAGTAACATAGTTGTACTTTCGACAACTAACAACTAAAGAGCAATGCAAGGTTCGATACAGGAATGAAATGTGACGTTTCACGCAAGAAAATCTAGACAGTGCGGTACGGTATCCAAGTGTAGGTCAATTGCATCTCATCAATGTATATAGAAATGGCAAATTGTGGCTCTGCATTTCACTCATCATCGTTCAACAGCCCCATCCCAAAATGACAAGTTTCATTCGTTATCGTTGAATTTCAAAACCCATCGCTCGCTCAAGACAAAAAGTATCCTACGCATTACCCAACTTACCGACGACTTTTAACGAAGAAGGATGAAGATCAACGTTTTCATTTCAACAAAAAGAAATTCATATTCAACATATTTCATTTTCATATTCCCATAGAAGGCGAGGAATCAGATTCTTTGAATGAATTTTATTTAGATTGTTAGAATTTTAAGTCCGAGATATACGACAAGGCGTTGAGATTATAAATATGTATGAGACTTTTTGAGATATTATCCTCCTGGGAAAATCCTTAAAGAAACAGGAAAGATGCACACCCGAGAGAACAAGCTCAATGACACTTGGTTCCCATATATTTGTGTTCAAAAACAATAGACCAGCGGCCTCGTGAACGGAGATAAAAGAAAAATACTTAACTCATTCAAACATGAAAATAAAAGTCCACTCATTTACATCCGAACAAAAACGCCTCCCATTCGAGTATTAAATATAAACGAACAAAATGTGAAGTGAGTAAATGTTTTAAAAATGTAAAAAATAATTAATCTGATATATAATCAAAGCGAGTAAATGTTTTAAAAATGTAACAAATGATTAATTTCATAATCAAACTGTAAACACAAGGCCCAACTTTATTCATTCGTGATAAAGTATTGCACTTTTTTATGAAATATTCTTTACCATATAATACAGAGGGGCTAATGCTGTATTTAGCATTTCGCCGGTGGTAACCCAGGCTTCTATCCTTTGGGACAAATCGTGCTGAAGCGACAGAAACATGAAGGTCATGAAGGACAAACTGTAGAGGAGCACAAAGAGGGGAGAGTAAAAGTCAAAAGTGATTAGTATTATCCTTGGATTTAAGAGGAACCTCCAATCATAAAATAATACTAGCTACCATTTGTCCGTAGGTGTGTTAACATATTCCCTACAATATTGACTGGAGAGAGAGAGAGAGAGAGAGAGAGAGAGAGAGAGAGAGAGAGAGAGAGAGAGAGAGAGAGAGAGAGAGAGAGAGAGAGAGAGAGAGAGAGAGAGAGAGAGAGAGAGAGAGAGAGAGAGAGAGAGAGAGAGAGGGAGAGGGAGAGGGAGAGAGAGAGAGGGAGAGAGAGAGAGAGAGAGAGAGAGGCAAACAGACAGACAGACAGAACGAAACAGAGAGAGAGAGAGAGAGAGAGAGAGAGAGAGAGAGAGAGAGAGAGAGAGAGAGAGAGAGAGAGAGAGAGAGAGAGAGAAGTAAAGGTCGAAGTTAATAAAATTCCACTCGGTTAAAATTGAATTCGAATCATCTCTCTGCCTTGTCCACGTGTATTTGAAACACCGACATTGGGGGGGTCTTCCACGTGTCCCTGGGCAATATTCCAAAACTGTTCCCAAGATTCGAACAAACCAAAATATACCGTCTACGAGCAACAGAAAGCATTGATTCTGGGCTTTGAAAATGAATCGCTAGATGACAAAGCTCTTTCAAAAGCAAATTATCATGTACACCTAATGAGGTAAGTCTTCATGGAAGCATAAGCTTTAATCCTCGTGACATAGAGTC
>NC_134780.1:58614782-58624782 GCF_046742065.1 Oratosquilla oratoria | reverse complement strand
GGCATCCTGCTCTCAGTATCCCTAAAGGTTAAATTCCTATAAGTCAAGGCATAAGAGGGTCTAGGAGGAGTTCTCCAACCAGAACCCAAAGTTTTGGGTCTTTTAATGTGCATGGGGGTGGTAAAGATGAGAGTAAAGAGAAGAGATAAGCAGTGTTTTTTGTGAAAAGAAAGATGGATGTATTAGCATTGAGTGAAACTAAATTGAAAGTGAGGGGTGAGTTTGAGTTTGGGAGTATAATGAGGAGGGTGTCGGGAGTAAGGCGAGGACGAGGGAGGCAAGGAATGACTATCCTAGTAAGTGAAGAGATAGGCAAGCGTATGGTGGAGTGGAAGGAAGCTTCTTCAAGATTAATCTGGATGAAGGTGAGACGGGGAAGGTGCGTTTTTTTAAGTGTATATGGGTCTGGTAGTGAGAAAAGGGTCAAAATGGAGGCTTTTTGGATAGATTAAAATGAGTACATAAAGATTTTTTGGAGAAATGTCAATGTAGTGGTATTGGGAGATTTTAATGCTAGAGTTGGGAGTGAACCAATAGACGGAGTGGTTGAGAAGTGTAGAGTACCAAGTAAAAATTGTAGTGGAGAGTTGATGGTGAAAATGTGTTTAGAACCAGAGCTGATAATAGCTAGCATGGTGTTTAGGAAAAAAGATCCATAAGTACACATGGGAGAGGAATAGGATAGTGGATGGGAGGGTGGTTGAAAAGGCTTTAACAGGCTAAGTAGTGTTATGAAGAAGAGTAGGAAGAGTTTTGGATGCCCATCTTCATAGGAGAGAGAGTGGGGGAATATCAGATTTTTTTTTTTTTTTTTTTTTTTTTTTTTTAAGGCAAGTTGAAAGTGAAGGATAGATGGAGAAAGAGGAAAAGGGCAGAAGGTGAGGAGATGCTTAGAGTAAGCTGTTTCAGTGAGAATGATAAGAAACAGGAGTACAAGAAGCTGAGAGAAGTATGGAAGGTACTGAAGGATAGGGTATAGGTAGGAGTGGAGGAGTTATGGGGGTGTTTCAAGGAAGGAGTAGCAAGGTGTGCAAAGATAGTGTGTGGAATAAGGAGGGTGAGAGAAAATAGAAAGAAGGGTAGTGAGTGGGGGGATGATGAAGTGAAGAAGGTTGTAGAAAAGAAGAGGCGAGCATTCACAGTTGCAAAGTAGGACGAGAGAAACATATGAGAGGTATAAAGAAAAAAAGAGAAGCAAAACATAAGATAAAGAAGGCAAAAAGGAGGGCAAGCGTATAATGGGGGAGGCTTATGGGATAGTTTTGAGAGGATTAGGAAATAAAGAGGGAGTAACTGGTGAGGAAGAGTTTGGGTTTAGAAAAGGTAGGAGTTGCGTGGGTCAGATTTTTGTGGTAAGACAAATATGTCGGAAAGCTTTATCAAAAGATAACGATTTTTGGGGTCTTTGTGGACTTGAAAAAGACTTTTGACAGGGTGGACATAAAGGCACTGCGAGAGGTTTTACAGCTATATGCGATCGTGAGAAAGTTGTTAGGGGCAGTCAAGAGTTTTTACGAAAGTAGTAGATCCTGAGTTAAAATGGGAAATGGAGAGTGAGTGGTTTGAAGTAAAAGTAGGACTGCGACATGGATGTGTTATGTCGCCATGGCTGTTCAATGTGTACACGAATGAGGTGATGCATGAGGTAAATGCAATGGTAATGGGCAGGGGACTAGGGTTGGTTAAAGAAAATTAAGAAAAATTGGAGGTGAGCCAGTTGTTGTTTGCTGACTAAATTGCTCTTACGGCAGGGTCAGATGGGAGCTTGGGAATGTATGCAATAGAAGAAAGTTAAAGGTAAAAGTAAGGTGATAATATGCACAAGGGGTGAGGATGGCAGCAATTTGGAAGTAAGGCTTAAAGAAGAGAGGCTGGAGGAAGTGGATAGCTTTAGGTACTTGGGGTAGCATATGGCTGAAAAGGGAGGAGTGGAGGTGTGGGAAAATTGTAGATTGAGAGAAGCAAGTAAGTGCCCTGGGGGATTAAAAAGTGTCATGAGAAATAGGTATTTGGGAATGGATGCAAAGAGGAGATTATATAAAGAGGTGATTGTGTCGATAGCACTGTATGGGACAGAGACAAAAATTAAAATGACAGTGAGGAAAAGTATAAATGTGTTTGAGATAAAATGTCTGAGAAATATGGTAGGGGTTACAAGGTTGGATAGAGTGAGAAACGAGGAGGTGAGAAGAGTGGTCGTGGTAAAGGAGTTGGGAGATAGAGTTGATGAAAGAGTATTGGGATGATTTGGACACATGGAAAGAATGAGTGAAGACAGATTAGTAAAAGATATGTGAAAGGCAGAGGTGGAGGAGTGAACATGAGGGGGTGACCGTAGATGAGATGGGTGGATGGATTGGATGAAAGGAGCGTTGAGCAGGAGGGGGATGTCTGTTGAGCAGGAAAGGAAGAAGGAGGGAGATAGGACTGAGTGGAGAACGGCTAATATTGATGATACTGCGATGCAAGGAAGGGAGTTGATGGGGGGTGGGGTGGGTTAGAGAGGGGTTATTTGAATGATATTTTAACGGAGCCCGAAGGGATTTCTCCCCCATCTGCTATTTTTCTGCATGAGGGGACGGAGAGAGGGGTCACCGATTAAAAGAAGTGACCTTGCTGTGGATGTGTTGTGTCTTGCTACATTGCTTCTGACCCAGGGCAGTGGGCGGGATAGGGATGAACCGTTATCCACGAAGAGCTAAGATGGGAGGGAGGAAAGAGTGGTGGATGGGAGTGAAATTCGTGGGGATGAAATGGGTTGGGGGTATAAGTCTTTCGACTTGACTATTTCCCCGGTAAGGGGGGAAATCCCGTGGTGTGTGTGTGTGTGTGTATTTACCTAGTTGTATCTACCTAGTTGTATTATACGGGAAGGGAGCTATGCTCGTGGTGATCCGTCTTTGTATCTTTCAGCATCAAGTTTATTCTTAAAATTGTGAATAGTATTTGCACACACTGTTTTTTCATCTAAGTTATTCCATATATCCAGCATTCTGTGTGGAAAGCTATTCTTTTTCCTATCTCTTCTATAGTTGTTCTTTTTGAGTTTCTTTTCATGACCTCTTGTTTTTCCATTGTCATTTTTTAGTCAATCTTTTCTGTCAAGGATTTCCATTCCTTTCATGATTCTATATATAGTCAATAGATCACCTCTTTCTCTTCTTTGCTCTAGTGTTGGTAGTTCTAGCTTCGATAATCTTTGTTCGTATGTTAATTTGGAAAGACCTGGTGCCAACTTTGCTGTTGCTCTCTGTATTCTTTCTAGTTTCCTTATATTTTTAGTACTGGGTGCCCATAGTGTCGCTGCATATTCCAGTGTGTGTGTGTGTGTGTGTGTGTGTGTGTGTGTGTGTGTGTGTGTGTGTGTGTGTGTGTGTGTGTGTGTGTGTGTGTGTGTGTGTGTGTGTGTGTGTGTAAGAGAGTGAAAAGACTTCACAGGTTAAAGTCCATCTCATATCTTTAGAAAAGACTAAATGATAATGTGCGTGTGTGGGAGGGTTTACCATGGTCTTTGATCACGTGTTGGACTGGTGACTGACAGCTATTTCCCTCCCGGAAGAGAGCTCAGAGCTCATGTGAGAACAATCTCTGGGTAATGCTGTAACCTTACAAGCACACACCCACCCAACTCCCCGCCCACGAGAGTTGGAGTAACAACTCACAGCGCAGCAATACTATAATTATTTTCAGCCCTGGGCTGGATTTGAACCCGGACCGCTACAGTGGCAGCCGGGAACTCGAACCACTGCGCCACGAGGTGTGGGGCGGACGTTCGCAGCTGAGGTTAGAGGGTACAACACACGGGTAAAGAAATGAACGGATATGAAGGAAAGATTAATGAAGTTCGAAAAGGAGCAAATTACAAGCCAGAACGCACAAATGATTTTCCCCATGAGAGACTCAAAACTTCTGAGCCCCAATTCCATTACCTCGCGAGGAAACCCACTTATTCAAAAATGTGTCCAAAACAAGTGTATATAAGCCAGTGTATAGCTAACTAAGTAACGAGTTTTTTCTCCAAACTCCTAAACATCAGGCGTAATATCAGGAAGGCAATCGACAGAGATCAGCACAAGGTATACAACTCCGTTTCGACTGAATCAAACGACCATCTCACATCGATACTCTTCGATACATTAAGACGAGGTCAAAAGGATACAAAAGCGTTCTCGAAAATAAAGTGGGAATACTTACCGACTTTACATGCGTTGATGATGATTGTACTTGAAGTCAGAAAAATGCAGATGCTATACAATATAATTAAGTCTAGTGTGACTCACAACTGGAAAAGGCCAAAACTACTTCCATTACAGAGATGGGGAAGCTTTCAAGAAATTAAAGACTGGATGCAATAATAAATGAAAGGCTTCGACCAACTGACAAGTGGGAGCTCGGAAGGGCCTTTGTCGCTACGTTATGTAAAGCAGGAACTTTTTATTATCCTTCACTGTCCTTGTCACGGATTAATAAAGTTTGTCATAACACAGTGCATTACACCATGATGAACATACACAAGAACGTATTCACACTAATAGAACAGAGACAAGGGTCCCTCGTTTCTTCCCACAGAGATTTAAAGGCTGACTCAGAAACAGTTGATATTATGGACTGTAGTTTACCAGCGCTTCTATCTTTGTGGACTATCTCCCGCCGCTGTCGTGCGTAATTTCATGTCATACAAATAGTAAATCACACTATCAGAGAAAAGAATGTTGTATAAACATACGTATATTGCGATAATTGCCTGTGATCCTCTTCAGGGAAGGCAAGCACACTAACACGTGGTCCCCCGACCCATGTGTATAGTCACGCTGAAGAGGATCATAGACAATGATCGCAATATACATCTTACCAATGTGTTAGAACATTTAACTTGCTTGGTTTTATATCATATGTTGGTTACCCAGAAAATATTATTCGAGCCAACAATTACTATTATGAATATAATAATGGCGATGGACGATAACACTGAATACTAACTACAGAAATAATGAAAGTAATAAACAACAACAAAAATCATGCAAAAATAATTATATCAATATCGTTATAGATGTCACAGTAATCATGTGAAGAAGTTTTGTTGTATATTTGTCTAATACTAGCGTTAATTAGCGTCCTTGACCGAAATAAACTTTATCGTGCAACTGATTAAACAAATGATTTAGGAGGCCACAAAAAATCACTGTCTATACTTATCATCAGAGGCAGAGTCAAAATTAATATTAATCAAAACTAGATCGCGTCGGATCGGATCAGACCGGACCTGCAAGGTTCCTTTCACACGTAATTTTTTTTTTTTTTTTCCGCCGTGCGCCGTCCATGATACGACGTCGTGCTTTCAAATAACCACGGGTGTCTATGGACCCTTTCACACACAAGACCGCCGTTGTCACCATGGCGCGGCGTCCTTTCGATGCCGGTACAACGAAGCGCCGTGTACGGCGTGAAATGTACATGGCAACATAAGGAAGCGTTCTGCCTTGTCGACCTTCCACGGTGTCGACTTGACGGCGACGTTATTTGCCTCCTGACCTCTGATCTGCACAGTCCAGTTAGCCAGTGACAATGGAGAAGCTGATATAGACGTTCAATTATTCATTAGTCTGGTTCAGGACAAGCCGGACAAGCCGGTTCTCAGGGACATGGGTCTGGATCAGAGGCTCCCAAAAAATTCCAGGTTGACGTCCCCTTGGCTTTCAGGTGGATTCATAGCGACCACTCTCCACCTCCCCTCATACACACATGCAAACACACACACACCTTTTTTCACTCCGACTTCGGACCACGTAACAAAGCTATGCACTCGCTTTTAGTTCTTATGTCAGATTCGTCTTCTATAAACTGCATACGTGTTCCTTTTCATTAATGTCTATAACACATATTTTGTCACTCAGATCTTATATAAAGAATTAACTGCTCGTAATGCCATCATGTTGTCCCCCTTCCACCCCCTTTTACCTCATCCCCACTCCCCAGATGTTTTCTACCGCTCACTTTAGGAACTAATGGTCTAGAACATTTACAAATCCGGGACAGAAACCACTGGAGCATAGAGGGGAGTCTGCAACCATCTGAACCCACACTTTGAGTCTATGACTGATGAGGCAGAGAAGAAATATGACGACTACATGAACCTTTTAGATCAATGTTCAAGAGTTTTATTTTATGCGTTTCTTTTGTGCGCTTGTTTATGATTCTTTCCTGCGTGTGTGTGTGTGTGTGTGTGTGTGTGTGTGTGTGTGTGTGTGTGTGTGTGTGTGTGTGTGTGTGTGTGTGTGTGTGTGTGTGTGTGTGTGTGTGTGTGTGTGTGTGTATGTGTGTGTGTGTGTGTGTGTGTGTGTGTGTGTGTGTGTGTGTGTGTGTGTGTGTTTGTTTTGTTGTGTGTGTGTGTGTGTGTGTTTGTGTGTGTGTGTGTATTTCACCCTGGTCTTTGGATCGTGCTGGACTGTGATCGACAGTTATTTCTCTCCCGGAAGAGCGCTCAGAGTCATGTGTGTGTGTGTGTGTGTGTGTGTGTGTGTGTGTGTGTGTGTGTGTGTGTGTGTGTGTGTGTGTGTGTGTGTGTGTGTGTGTGTGTGTGTGTGTGTGTGTGTGTGTGTGTGTGTGTGTGTGTGTGTGTGTGTGTGTGTGTGTGTGTGTGTGTGTGTGTGTGTGTGTGTGTGTGTGTGTGTGTGTGTGTGTGTGTGTGTGTGTGTGTGTGTGTGTGTGTGTGTGTGTGTGTGTGTGTGTCAAATATTTGCAGGCGGTTCCAATTTCAGTATTATTGTTTTCCACCACATGGCAGAGGAATAAGTGAGATGAAGATATTATTTCCATCAGAATATTTATCCATGTATCTTTTTATTTCCAAAGTTTATGCTGCAATATATATAACACGGCGAAAAGTCGATATGTGTGAAAGAAGCCTAACCGCTACTGTCAAAGTAAATACGCCAAGTTGCGCGTCTGAACAGGGCTGAATAATGCACGGTAGATATTTACAACACCACACTATTTAACCATTTCTAGAAGCCAAAGCTGGAAATAATGTAAGGATGGATGTAATCCACTTATTATATATCTATTTCCACTATCAAAAAATATTTTTGAGAAAAATTACACCTACCGACATGACTGATCGTCCAACCCCGATAGAGCGCTGGCTATGGCGAGCCTGAGGTGTTTACTTTGGTAAATGACTGTCCATTCCTCCTCTTTGTCCTCCCAGAAGCAAAATTTCACAAACCTTTATTTTTTTTCACCATTCTTAATGCCAGCTGCTTGATAAAAGAAAGACATGATCACGAGAACCCCCCACATAGAAAATCACACTCCCAAATCGAAACAGAGGAAACATTTGCATACTGCCGTCAACACATGGTGTACTAGGTCCGTGTTTCTACAGTTTCAAGTGTCGTTTTCACTCAACAGTGGTAGTAGGCAAGGGAAGCAACCAGAGGCGTTTCAATTTAGGCAAGTCATACCCCCCCCCGCACACAGAAAGAGAGAGAGAGAGAGAGAGAGAGAGAGAGAGAGAGAGAGAGAGAAAGGATGATGGGGACTTATAAAAGTGAAAAGAAAGAATAGTCAAAAGTTTTAAGGAACATGTTTTATTCATCAGACCCATCCCTCACCCCCACTGTCTTCAGAATGTTATCTGATTTTCAGGCGTGTCGCTGCTCGTAGCTCTCCTTTCGAGAAGGCACCTGGCCTCGCTTTATGCAAGAATCGCCAGAGCGTAAGAGCATGACACACGTATATGTAAGAGAGTGAATGGCCGGAAACAACCAAAACCGTGTGGGAGACGGCATTCACTGGCCAGCTAACAAACGAGATTTGAACCAAGGTGAGCATGCTTCAAATCCATTGGTCATTAATGTATCAAAATGCAAATAGATGGGATTTAACACAACGCGAATTGTGTTCGCGACGGAATATGTGCATTTATATATGTACACACGCGCGCACACACACACACACACACACACACACACACACACACATACATATTTCGGCTTTCGGGGCATGATCTCAAAACCTTCTCAAGAATTGCTGAAGGTTTAAACTAGTGTTTTACTGTATATCATATTTCTTCCTCTTTTCCTTAGTTTTGGAGAGATAAACCTCCTGTACAAAGCTTCTCAGATCGATTTGTTCTGGTTCATGAAGCGTCTCTTAGGTAATAGGGTGGGCAACAAAAATCAGCAAAGAAGTTAGCAATTTATCTATTTATTTATTTATGTACTTATTTATTTATCTATCTATCTATTTATTATTTATTCACTTATTTATTTATTTATTTATCTATTTATTTATCTATTTATTTATTTATTTATTCAATGTGTGAACCTGGGTTGGCTCATTTAGCACGCGTGTCAATGGTTGCCCACCCCTGATCTATGTATATACTAACAGGCCTTCCATAATGGAGGTACCAGCCAAGATATGCACCCACACCCATTCAACACGTTTTTGTTTTCTCTTATATCTTAACTCCTCAAGGATGAAAAGGCCCCTCCCCTTACCCACTCCCTAGGTCAGAAGCCATGCAGTAAGACATAGTACCACCACAGCAGGGCCCAGCCGCCGAAGTTGGTCTAACCCTACCGATTCATTTACATCGCAACTTTCCTTCTTCGTAAATATGAGTCCGCCATTTCTCTCAGATGTATCCTACTCCCTCAACCCGTTGAGGATACTTTTTTGAATAACAAATTGTCGGTAACAAATTATAATATAGCCGTTGTTTAATTCTAAAGTGAATAAAACTGATTCATCATAACCAATACCATTCTCCACGGCTTCCCTGAGCAATCCCCCCACCCAATCACCCTTCCCATTCCAAATAGCTCTAGGTAGGACTGGTCGACCTTCTCCACCCAGGAGTTTTGTGGACGTTTCCTCCCGAAGGCTGTCTCTCATGGAGAGCCCAGTGAATTGGATCAACATCATAGACGTTCAGGAATCATTATGGCAAAAGACCTTGGCTAAGCCTCACGGATCAGTCTCAAAATTGTTACAAAGTTATCCCAATGATATCCTATGATACTCTGTAGCCACTTGGTACAAAAGACGTCGAAGCGCTTCTTCAAATCAGCATTCAGTGTCCATGTTTCACAGCCGTACAGCAAGATAATGTCATATACTCCGGCTGAGCAAGTTTATATTACCATGGACAAAGCCATTCCTTTGAAGGACTTCCTGACATGACCCACCACTGTTCTAGAGTACTCAATCAAAGTATAAGAATCTTGACCTCAGTGTATGGACAGACTGAACTTTATCATCCAGTAGACCCCGAAACTCCTGAATCTTGCTCTTGGGCCAGGAGACTTGAATTCTCAGCGGTCTCATCTTCTCATGCAGTGACTCGAGGGATGCAACCAGGACCTCCGACGACTGTGTATTCCATGCATCTCTCTTGTGGATAAGGCCAAAGACTCCTGTGCATCTGAATGGGTATCCCCGACCTGAAGGCTGCTTCGATTTATTAAGACCTATCTTGAGTCATAAACATGGCCCTTCAGCTGCATGAAATCACCTGTCCCCTTAGCCAGCACAAAGATACAGAGAGTGTGCCACCATTATGAAGGGGCTCGTACAATTTTATATGAAACACTTTGATGTAGGGATATTCAGACTGATGAATTACTGGATTTAAGATCAAAGCTAGTATGTCAGACTCATTTTGTCATCAAAACCTGATGTGTGGTGCTGACGGATTGGTGCTGTGGTGTCAACTCGATTAGATCTTTTGTGGATCAACATTTACTTCAGCTTCTTCAACTCCAATTTATGACTGGTACTCTGACCAGTGCGAGCATGGATGAAAGAAGCTAAAATTCGCCTACATTATGCGACCTTGGGTCTGTCTGTCTGTCTGTCTGTCTGTCTGTCTGTCTGTCTGTCTCTCTCTCTCTCTCTCTCTCTCTCTCTCTCTCTCTCTCTCTCTCTCACTCTTTCTGTGTGTGTGTGTGTGTGTGTGTGTGTGTGTGTGTGTGTGTGTGTGTGTGTGTGTGTG
>NC_134780.1:58607282-58609782 GCF_046742065.1 Oratosquilla oratoria | reverse complement strand
GCGCCACCAGTGCACTGTACAGGGTTAGGCTATAAGAAATTACAGGTATGTCTCAATCTATTCTATGGCTGAAATACTGGTAATTTCCAACATAGCCTCTTGAGCGACACAAGAAGTAGAAGAAGAAGAAGAAGAGGAAGAAGAAGAAGAAGAAGAAGAAGAAGAAGAAGAAGAAGAAGAAGAAGAAGAAGAAGAAGAAGAAGAAGAAATCATGTATAAAAAGTAAAATACATAAATAAGTATATACATAAATACATGAATAATCAAATAAATAAATACACAAATAAATTGCCAGAGGCAGTTGCTTGGATCGAAGCTGAATTTGATTACAGAAGTTTTTAGCTCTTCCAAAATTTCAGCCGTTACTTGTCCTGTGAGGTGGCTAGCCATGAATGCCTTCGTCGAGGCCTGGCATTTGGTTCGAATCAGGTTGGTGGGACCACGAGACGCAAGTTAATTTTCACTACCAAGAAAAAAAAGGCAAGTAGGTCTTCCTTTGACCTGTAGGGGAAAGATCATTTCTAAAGACATTATCACTTTGAGACCATAACATTTCCCCGTGTTTGGCAAAAGAATTTCGTGCAATGTAAGAACGTTCTGAAGATCTTTTGACCTATTGGGACTTTCCTCTCCCTTCGGGAGGCTGCCGTCATATGAGTTAAACCTCTCTGAGTCAGTCAGAAGAAAGTTGATAAGGAGTGACATCATCCGAGGAAGATTCTTTCAAAGTCCCGTTTTGTCATATCAGACAAAAGGAAAAAAAAACATAAACAAGTTGATGAATAAACGATTTGATGAATAAATAAAACACTAAAATACACAACTAAACACACAAAAGAAAGAATAAATAGATAATAAAAACAAATAAACATTAAATCTACCTCAGGTGGTGACATACTAATACCCCACAACCAAACCGACGAACATTATTATTAATGCTACCACGCTATCGCTTAGCGCGCGCCTCGCGTTTCGGTGGTGGAAGCAGCAGAAACTCTGAAAATGTAAATCAGGTCCATCCACTCAACCGCGATTTGAATGGAGCTCCTCTCGTCTGGGGACACACTCTCGAGCTCGAGCCCAATCATCCATATCACGGGCGAATTTGATCTCTCTCGCCGCGCGGCACCGTGAATTCGAAGCAACTGTTTAATAGACATACACACACAATATATGTATGTGTGTGCGCGTGTATTTTCACATGCATATGTGCATAAATGTATGTGATTACGTAGATACGTGCACACAAATACACGTCTACATACATGCATTGTACGAACACGTGGGTGATTTCATGCGACTGGCGTTTGGAAAACTCGGTTGAATCAAGCGGGCTTTGAATCTGCCGTCTTCTGCTCTGCAAATCGCCGTTCCACGAAATGAGCTATTGAGCTGGATGATTTGTGTGTGTGTGTGTGTGTGTGTGTGTGTGTGTGTGTGTGTGTGTGTGTGTGTGTGTGTGTGTGTGTGTGTGTGTGTGTGTGTGTGTGTGTGTGTGTGTGTGTGTGTGTGTGTGTGTGTGTGTGTGTGTGTGTGTGTATTTACCTAGTTATATTTTACGGGAAGGGGAGCTACGCTCGTGGTGACCCGCCTTTGTATCTCGTAGTGTCTAGTTTGCTCTTAAAGTCATGAATGGTTTTTGCGCACACTATTTTTTCGTCCAGTTTGTTTCAAGTGTCCACCACTCTATGTGAAAAACTGTTTTTCTTTAGATCTCTTCTATAACTATGTTACTTGATTTTCTTTCCATGCCCTCTTGTGCTTCCCTTGTCCCAGATTAACAAGTCCTCTCTATCGAGTATTTCTGTGCCCTTCACGATTCTGTAGATAGTCAGTAGGTTGCTTTTCTCTCTTCTTTGCTCCAGAGTCGGTAACTCCAGTTTAGCCAGTCTCTCCTCATATGACAAGTTTGCAAGTGCAGGGGCCATTTTTGTGGCTGCTCTCTGGATTCTTTCTATTTTCTTTATATTCTTTTTGGTACTGGATGACCACAATGTCGCCGCATATTCTAGTCTAAGCCTTATCAGTGTGACTAATATTTTTTTAATAATTTTTTCATTCAAATATGTAAATGCCACTTTTATTGATCTTAGCAAGTTATAGGATTCTCCGACAATTTTGTATATATGTTTATCATAGGACAAGTCGTTTGAGATAATTACACCCAAATCTTTTTCGGACCCCACTTTCTTTACTCCCTTTGTTCCAATTTTATATTGGCCTGATATTCTATTTTTACTTTTTCCAAACTCCATTATGCTACACTTCTTAATGTTGAAGTCCACTTCCCATTTCTGACTCCAGTTCCATACCTTATTCAGGTCTTCCTGTAGTGATTCGCAATCCGTTTTAATTTTTACTTTCCTTAACAATTTAGCGTCGTCTGCAAAGAAGCTCATGTAACATTGCACATCATCATCCATATCATTCACATGAATAGCAAACATTATTGGAGCTAATACAGATCCTTGCAGAACTCCACTGATCACCTCTTTCCAAC
>NC_134780.1:58592282-58602282 GCF_046742065.1 Oratosquilla oratoria | reverse complement strand
GAGAGAGAGAGAGAGAGAGAGAGAGAGAGAGAGAGAAAGGCAGTGGTTAAAGTTAAACGTCTCGTTTATGGAGGTAACCTGATTTGTCTAATCACATATGTATTCTGGCACCATTATAGACCAATTAACTTGTTTGTACATCTGTTATCTGTTTGATGGGGGATTCCGTAGTTGAAGTGACATATCATATGATTGTGAACATATACCATTATCCAATTTATTTATCATTTTATCGAATTAACCAACTGAGGCAATGATCGTCTGTCGTTCTATTTTCCTGTTTTCATATGCATGTACGAGTATATGTGTGTATATATATATATATATATATATGTATATATACATATATATATATATACATATATATGTATATATACATATATATATATGTATATATATACATATATATATATATACATATATATGTATATATATATACATATATATATATATATATATATATATATATATATATATATATATATATATATATATATATATATACATATATACTGTATATGTAAGAGAAGATTTGGAATCTGGGGTCCATATTGGAAAACTGTAAACAACAGATTCAATTGAAGGGTTTATTTGCCCGACGTTTTGATTCCCGTCCAGGAATCGTCTTCAGGGGGTATAACGGTTACAAGAATGTGAACTCTTTTTTTTTTTTTTTTTTTTTTTTAGTCGTTTGTTCCTGAGTCTTCATTGCGGACATTTGGTCCACTTCTATTTACATCTCTGTACTGTTGTTTTTACTGTGTGTCACCTGTGGTTACTTTTGCTTCGCTTGTTTCATGTTCACAAATATGTAACTTATATTTGAATTATATTTTATTCTAATTGGTATTTAATTTCAATTGTAGTGTATTTATTTTTATTATTGTAAGGTATGCTTTGTACAATTGACTGAGAGGATGAACCTTCTCATGTTTACCATTTCGGCGATTTATAAGGAGTTCACATTCTTGTAACCGTTACAACCCCTGAAGACGATTCCTGGACGGGAATCGAAACGTCGGGCAAATAAACCCTTCAATTGAATCTGGTGTTTACAGTTTTCCAATATATATGTATATATATATACATATATGTATGTATGTATATATACATATATATATACATATATATATATATATATATAATATATATATATATATTGCCTTATTTATTATGGTATTTGTACAATTCATTCAACTATTTGGGAAGGTTTAAAAAAATTATGATGACCTCTCTAGATGCCTCTCAGTCTACTGCGGACCATCTTTAGGAGAATGGACTATGAACTATGGAATACCTAGGAAAGATCACCCGCTGTCGTGAGATCGGTGTTTGTGGGAGGGGAAGAGAAGTCTGTACGAAAATGAAATTATAGTCGTGTATGAAAAGCGGGCTATTGGCACTGGGCGCTTTTTATGGATATCTATTAGTATGTTTCGTTCTCTCAGGAGACATGGGCAGGAGACTTGGAGTTCAAGGCCTGCATCAGTAATTAGAGGAAATACTTTTGGAGCTGGTTGGCGAGAGGACTTTCTTATTATGGGTGAACATTGCACGCTACAGACGCGAGACTGACGGTTGCGTACGTTTTAGTAGCAAAACGGACTCAGCCAATCATCGCGCCGGAGGAATGAGCCAATGGTTGCTGATGATCTGCGGAGTGACAGTAGGCTTATTTTTGAGAGGAGTGGAATCCTGGTTTTTATTTTATTGGTGTGCACATATATACTACTTCTGCCAGGTTCTTTGTGGTTAATTTTGGTTCCGGCTTCGAGTAACTGTCTTGTGAGGGTGAAACAGTATTGGGCGACGTTGTTACGTTGGATTGCATCATCTTGTTAATAGGCAGTAGTGAAATCGATATTAGTACGAGTAAGATGAGTGCAGTTCTCTTTAGCACTGAGGCACCTCTTACGAGGCTGGAAGTCCATTATATTTTTGTAGTACGAATTTTACTCTTAAGTCTAGACCAGAAGGCTTGACGTGGTATTAGATAACTTTATTGATTTTCGGTCGGCACTGTAAGCAGATGACATGAAGGTTTTGTAGCAGAATATTGTCTCTCGTAGTTATTTCCCCCATGAAAGCATTCCAACGACGTTGTAGACTTCGTATACCATACGCTCCAGACAGCAGTTTTTTGGTAACATATGGGGTACTCAAGTTAATTCGCTGTTGGTGGAAATCCGGGAGCCACAGTAAGAGTTCTTTAACGCACAAAAACGGTGGCGTTAACTCCTTTGGGCGTTCACTGGCCGTGTTGCGGCAAATTCCTAATGGGGTCATTACAAAGGGCTTCCACGGGTTTCATCAACGCCGACAGTTGAGAGTTCGTTTGAGTAAAAACGACTTCGGTTACAGTATTCTATTTTTCAAATCTCTAAATATCAAATTATCTTTCCGTTATATATAGACTGTAAACCTATACGAATGTAAGACATCCTGTTGAAATGTTCTTAGAGAAGTCTAGATTTCTGTAAGCGAAGTCTAACTCTAGGTTCGAGATAGAATGTAGAAGGAAAAATAGTCCAGTGCGATAACCCCTTAGGTCGGTCCTCTTTAGGTTGACTTTCTAGAAGTTTCTGGTCTAGCCCTGTACCAAGATGTCAAGGAAGGGCAAGCGGTGAGTTCCTCTGTTTCGCCCGTCTAGGAAAGGGAGCATCTATTGAAAAATGTCTAGAGAGTTCAAGATCGCGTGCGCTTGTGTGTGTAATTCACCATGGTCTTTGGATCACGTGTTGGACTCGTGATCGACAGCTATTTTCTCTCCCGTAAGAGAGCTCAGAGGTCGTATGACCGATCTATGGGTGAATGCTGTGACCCTACACGCACACACACACCCAACTCCCCGCCCACGAGAGTTGGAGTAACGACTCGAAGCGCGACGATATTGAAATTATTTCAGCCCTGGGCAGGATCCGAACCCGGACCGCCGTAATGACAGTCGGGGACTCTACCAACCGTGTGTGTGTGTGTGTGTGTGTGTATTTACCTAGTTGTATTTACCTAGTTGTATTTTACGGGAAGGGGAGCTATGCTCGTGGGATCCCGTCTTCATATCTCATTTTATCTTTTTTGAATTCATGAATTGTTTTTGCACACACCACTTTCTCATCTAACTTGTTCCAACTGTTTATTACTCTGTGAGGAAAGCTGTTCTTTTTCAAGTCTCTTCTATAGCTGTCTTTTTTTTATTTTCTTTCCATGTCCTCTTGTATCTCTGTCATCCCATTTTATCAGATTCTCTGTCAGTAATTTCTATGCCTTTCATGATTCTGTAAATAGCTATCAAATCTCCTCTCTCTTCTTTGCTCTAGTGTCTGTAGTTCAAGTTTTTCTAGTCTCTCTTCATATGATAGTTTTGAGAGTGTTGGTGCCAATTTTGTAATTGCTCTTTGTATTCTTTCAAGATTTTTTATACATTTTTTTGTACTTGGTGACCATATTGTTGCTGCATATTCCAATCTTGGTCTTATGAGGGTGATTATTATTTTCTTCACCATTTCTTCATCCAGGTATGTAAATGCAACTTTGATTGTTCTTATTAAATTATAAGTTTCTCCAAAAATCTTATTTATATGTTTCTCAGGTGACATATTATTCATAACAATGACTCCCAGGTCCTTCTCATTTTCTAATTTTTTTATTCCTTCTTCTCCCAAATGCAATACACACACACGCGCACACAGTAACGCGTACCTATATGTAAATAACTGCTCTTTTCACGGACAAGAGTCTCTTTACAATAGAAAGACCGTTGTTTTATCTCCCGCGTTTTAGAGAACAAAAGACATTTCTATCTAATTTACATAAGACATGGCCACAATCCAACCTGTTTTTTCCTCGAGTATTTGCACAAACCTATAGCCACAATTCGGTGATGACGCTTCCGTGCGTAGAAATCAGCGTGGCAGAATTTCTTGCGTCCAAATATCCGATTTGTTCATATCTGCCTAACTTGCGGTGAAAATTTGAGTCTCGAGTTTGTAAACCAAAAGTTCCCGTTTCACATTTTATCTTTCCTCCTGATTCTTCTTTCCTTCCTTCTTTCTCCCCTCCCTCCCTACCTCCTTTACCCCATTTTTCGACTGTAGGATTCTTTCAGGTAGAAATGCAACTTCTGTGGCTTTTGTCTACGAATACAGATTTTCATTTTATCTACTGTCTTATAAATCTATCTGTTTACGTAGGCAATTACCCACGAATCTTCTTTCCTATATTTCTAATTATCTTCATATAATTATCTTACTACTTCTATATTTATATGACTATCTATCACCTCGGGTGGATGGAGTATGGGATGGGTGTTGATTATGGTCGACTTTCCTGTGAATCTGTGTTTGTTACCAGCATTATGGCCAAAGGTTTTGGTCAACTGAACACAAAGCTTTTAGGAAAGATGATCATTGCTATCTATTTTATCACGCCTGTGATTGTGCCTGGCAATTTTACGTAGGGTAGGAGTAAGCACTGAATTAAAATTATTTTTCAACAATGACCTAATACCAACATTCATAAACTTATCTAATTCTTCATTTTTGGATGTGTCTACCAGTAGCAGTAATTTGTATTATTGTTTTTTGTATTATTATATTATAATTATAATATATTACTATTATAATTATCGTTAGTTTAGTGTATGTGTGTAAAAATAGAGCACTAGGTTCGTTACATATCATGCGAAGTATGCCAGCTTTCTCCGGATTACAGAACGTGTTTGAAAACGCAAAACCACAATTCTTTTTCCATATATATTTTTTTGCAGATGTGAAAACGTTCAAGCCATAAGCTGTCGTTTGATGGTGGAATCTAAACCAAATATGAAGTCCACCCACATTTTTCAATTGTTAAAAAAAAAAGGAAAATATGTCACCGAGCGTAAATCACTGTAGTCACATTTTCTATTTTCCAATTCTATAAAAAAATAATGAAAAATACATTTCATAACAAAATAATCAGTATGCAGTTATTAATGTTTTTCTGTTTTTCTTTCTTGTATTCATCAAAGACTTTCTTAGACTATTTGAAGGAATCTTGAAAAATACTTTGCATATATCTGATGACAAAATAATTGGTTGGCAGTTACAGCGATTTTCTGGTCTTCTCTTTTATAAAGTAAAATCATTATAGCACTCCAAGTACAGATCTTCAAAATTTTTGGATATATATATGATTTTGGCATATGAAACATAATTTGAGATCGAAACCTTTACTGATTGTACAGCTTTTTGTTCACCGTATATATTTATATATATATATATATATATATATATATATATATATATATATATACTGTATATATATATATATATATGTATATATATATATATGTATATATACATATATGTATGTATATCTATATATATATATATATGTATATATACATATATTATATGTATATATATATATATGTATGTATATATATTTATATATATATATATATATATATATGTATGTATACATAATATATATATATACTATATATATATGTATATATACATTATATATATATATATATACATATATATATATATATATGTATATGTATGTATGTATATATATATATACATATATATATATATATATATATGTATATGTATATGTATATATATATATACATATATAGATGTGTCTGTATATATATATATATATATATATATATATATATATATATATATATATATATATATATCCGAGAGTTGACACCTTGACGTGGTGAATAGGCCTGAGAATCTTAATTACAAAAGCTATGTCGATAGAGAGGAAATCTTTGCAGGGTCACCCATATGGAACATGTTTTGTAAGAAAGATCAGACAAAGAGCAGCTCAAACACACAGTCGCAAGACCCACTGCTAGCTGGCACGTCCCTGGTGGTAAACAGGGAAATTCCTCATAGATATATGGGTTACCGTCATAATGACGGCGTGGTCTATTGGGCACCCTATAGATATAGGGTTTCACCGAATATAATGAATAAGGTGACACCAGAAAAATATCTCACCAGAAACCAGTTGGAACGGAGGTGAGATTACTGCCAACTCCCCTTCATAGCAAATATGAATATCACAACCAAAACAAAACCGGGCGTTCCTGCTGGATCATAGTCTCCTAAAGGTCCAACCGCATTGCCTCGTGTGCTTACGGTCAGTGTGCCACCGAATGTGAGTAAGCACTGTCCAAGCAGATCCAAGTCTTGGACATTAAACAACATGAAGAAAATAAAGATCTATACTTACAACGTAAAAAGTCTCTCAGAAGATCACCGGCTGGTGAGTTTAATGGAAGAACTAGACAACACCAAGTGGGACATCGTAGGACTGAGCGAAGTCCGAAGAGCGAAGAAAAGCTGATACAATTACAAGATGGTCACCACCTGTTCTACTATAGAGGTAAGGACGAAAAAAGATCTAGTGGAGTAGGATTCTTGATCAACCGAGAAGTTGCTGGTAACATAGTCAAATTCAGCAGTTTATCGGACAGGGTAGCTTGGATTGTAATTAGCCTGTGCAAAAGATACACTCTAAAATTAGTTCAGGTTTATGTACCAACTCCACAGAGTTCTGACGATGAAATTGAGTCGTTCTATGATGATTTAAGTCAGGTAATGGATCAATGAAAAAGTAAGTACACGTTGGTAATAGGCGACTTTAATGCTAAAGTGGGGAAGAACATGGGAGATGAGACGTGCATTGGTAAGTTTGGAGTAGGTGAAAGAAATGACAAAGGCGAGATGTTAGTAAATTTTGCAGAGAACTACAACATGAGGATAATGAACACTTTCTTCGAAAAGCGTGTAGGTCGTAAATGGACGTGGATAAGTCCAAATGGAACAACAAAGAACGAAATAGACTTCATATTAGGAGATGACGGCAAAAGCGTTAGCAATGTTACGGTGATAAATAAAGTCAACACAGGTAGTGACCATAGAATGGTAGATTGCACAGCTAAATTTAATTTCAGAGCCGAGAGAAATAAACTAGATCTAAAAAAGAAAATCAGCCTTAAAAATGTTGAGGATAATAAGAAGGAATTTCAGTTAGAAATTAAAAATAGATTCGAAGCTCTAAAAACTAAGGAAGACACCGTGGAAGATATCAATTTGGATTTAGTGAATATCTTTAGGGAATCGGCAGAGAAAGTAAGAAGTACAAAAAACATTAGAGAGAACAAATACTCCAAAGCTACAAATGACCTAATTAAAAGAAGAAGGACCATGCAGATCAAAAGCAGGAGAGACGAAATAGAAAGAGTAGAACAAAACAAGCTTATCAACAAAAGGCAGAGATTAGAGAAAAGAAAGAGAAACATGGATGAAATAGAGGAAACTATTCGGAAAGGTAAAAGTATTAAAGTGATCGAGAGCAGACATGCTTTAGGAAGACAGCAAATGATATGTTTGAAAGATAGGAATGGAGAAATAATGAAATGTAGAGACAAAATGGTAAAAAGAGTAGAAGAATTTTACCAAGAGATTTACTCGTCGAAGGCCGTAGTTGAGTCAGTAAATTCATGTGTAGACGTTAGTAGTTTACCAGAAATTACAAAGGAAGAAGTAGAATTTGCTCTAAAAACTATGAAACTAGGGAAAGTACCTGGGGAAGATGGTATATCAATAGATCTGTTGAATGACGCGAGGAAATTAGTTCATATTAAATTAGCTGAGTTGTACACCCAGTGCTTACGTCAAGAAAGCGTCCCTGATGCGTGGTGCAATGCTATAGTGATTTTGCTTCATAAAAAAGGAGACCAGAAGGACCTTAGTAACTATCGACCGATTAGCTTGCTATCAAACGTATATAAAGTATTCTCCAAGATCCTTACAAATAGACTAAGTAAAGTTTTAGATGGAAACCAACCGAGAGAACAGGCAGGCTTTAGGAGCGGATATTCGACTCTAGACCATTTGCAGGCGATAAATCAACTAATCGAAAAAACGACAGAATGCAATGTACCTCTGTCTTTAGCTTTTGTAGATTACGAGAAGGCCTTTGACTCAGTAGAACAAACAGCAATACTAAACTCGCTACGCAAACAGGATATAAACGAACAGATCGTAAAAGTTTTAGAAAAGATTTATGCGAAAGGTACCGCTATAATTCGACTACATAAAGATACAGAAAAGATCATGATCGAGAAAGGAGTACGACAAGGCGATACAATTTCACCCAAATTATTTACAGCTTATTTGGAAGATATTTTCAGAGGGTCGAGTTGGGAAAAGAAGGGTTTGAATATTAATGGCGAATATTTGAGCCACCCAAGGTTTGCGGATGACATTATTCTTATTTCAGGAAGAGCAGAAGACTTGCAAGATATGCTGAGCAATCTATACAAAAAAAGGCTCAAAATGGGTTTAAAAATGAATAAGAGTAAAACCAAAGTAATGTCCAACACGAAAGTTCAAAGTAAAGAGATTCTAATTGATGGTGAGAGTCTTGAGGAAGTTGAAGAGTATAATTACTTATGCCAGATGGTGAAGGTGACAGAGGATCATGATAATGAAATAAGAAGACGCATTACAATTGGTTGGATAGTGTTTGGTAAGTATAATAAGACCCTGAGAGGCTCTCTATCTTTATGTTTGAAACGTAAAATTTACAATCAATGCATTCTACCAGCAATAATCTACGGGTGTGAGACTTGGAAACTAACGAAGGCAATGGAAACAAAGCTAAGGACAGCACAGAGGAGAATGGAGAGATCAATGATGGGAATAACGCTGAGAGACCGAAAGAGAGCAAGTTGGGTGAGAGAGCAGACTAGAGTGAAAGATATTGTGGAGGCAGTAAAAGAGAGGAAGTGGAATTGGGCAGGTAAGTTAGTGCGAACGACTGATGAGCGATGGAGCAAGTGTGTAACTGAGTGGACGCCGCGAGATAGGAAGCGTGGAAGAGGGAGACCAGACAGAAGGTGGAGAGACGAGATCGAGAAGTTTGCAGGAGTGACGTGGCAGAGGATGGTACATGGAATGCTATGAAGGAGGCCTTTGTTCAGCAGTGGACTCAGGATGGCTGATTTGACTGACTGATTGATATATATATATATATATATATATATATATATATATATATATATATATATATATAAAAGTCTAAATAAAAATATTCTTCTAAAAAACGCTGTGGACGTCGGGGACAGGTGGTATTTCGGTGACACTTTGTCCTAAAAATATTCTTTGCAAATTCCTGGGTGAGTTTCAACTCGCTGATTGGCTGAGAGAGTGATGACGTCACGGCAACGGAGACAACTGATTGGCCGAGAGCGGTGACGTCGCGGCAACGGAGACGGCTGATTGGCTGAGAGCGGGACGAAAAAATAAAATTCTCCAAAATGTTTCAATGTCACGACGTCCCTAACCGAGTTGAACGGGGATCCGGCAAAAAGGTTACAATGACGGACCCCGTGACACGGGCCATCCCTGTAAGGGTATAAATCGCATATACGCGGTCGCGGGACTCGAGCGGATCTTTGGGACTCAAGCGGATCTAGAGGACTCGAGCGGATCTTTGGGACTCGAGCGGATCTAGAGGACTCGAGCGGATCTTTGGGACTCGAGCGGATCTAGAGGACTCGAGCGGATCTTGAGGGCTCGAGCGGATCTTTGGGACTCGAGCGGATCTTGAGGACTCCAGCGGATCTACGGGACTCCACCAAAATATAGACTAAAAACACGTGGGCGTAAGTCTAAATAAAAATATTCTTCTAAAAAACGAAAATGATGAAAATGACGAAAATAAAAGAGGTGAATAATTTACAGTTGTTTATTTTATAGCCTTTGTATGAAGGTGGGGCGCGCGAGCTGCGCCGCAGTCCAAGCCCCCCGGCGCAGCCGGGCTGGCGAAGCCAGGGGCTTGTATATATAAATATATACATATACAGTATACATATATGTATATATATATATATATATATATATATATATACATATATATATATATATATATCATATATAGCCTTGGTCTTGACTTGAAATGTATCGGACAATGTTGAGGCATTTAG
>NC_134780.1:58582282-58589782 GCF_046742065.1 Oratosquilla oratoria | reverse complement strand
TTTCATTTAATACCGCAGTAATAGAAGAGTTTGTAACTACAGCACGAGAATACGTGGAGGAAAGCTTTGCTACTGTTTTCGTTAGCCGCTAGCCAAATAGTCATCAACAAAACATTCTCTGTGTGATGAATACACAAAAATTTGCTAGCAAAGCAAATGCCAAAAGCGAATAGCATGTGTAACGTAATATTAGATATTACGTCATATGTGTAATTATGTTATAGAATTGTGTTCCTTTGTATTACATAACTATGTTCATATTTCTTGTCTATGTATGTATTGTAACAATGTTAAGCAGTAACGCCCGTCCACTATATGTAATCTTGTCTACGTGCGGAGAGAGGTGCGCACTCTTGTAGAACAAACAGACAAGCGAAATCCTGAATAGTTCGGAGCGCACAGATTTGACAGTTACTAAATAAATAGATTGTTCAAGCGAGTCGAGGGTCCTAAAACTACCCATGTTGACGTGTTAACTTACCCTCCTCCCCCCCTTTCACTCACTCGCACACTCACCCGGAAGTATTCCGCTTCCGGTCCAATGGTATATAAGCGGTTCAAATCGCTGACTCCTTGTCATATTCCCACATATTGATCTCTTGATAAAAACTAGAAGGTTTAGATTCATGAGACGATTGGTGTGAAGTGATCACCCTTTTTGCCTACATTACGTGTCTGATATACATTGCATTACTTTACTTATATTTATACTTATTACTTATTTTGATGCATGTTCCTGATCTCTTTGTACTTAGATAGTACCATATTGTATACTTATCTTGTGTTTCTTATTTGAACGATAATTTCCATATTCTTATAATCGTGTAACGGTCCCATTGACCCTACTGCCCATTCTCTTTTGTGTTGATTGCCTGTAAATATTTTCCATTAATAATTTCGTTTACTAGTTTTATCGCTAGTTTAATATTCCTTTCCTGGAATCTTCTTTGTTACCTTTACTTCTAGTCTTACGAATTATCTAGGCCCTGACCAGATAGTTCAGTCCTACAGTGGCTTCTAGAAGTGCGCTGGTTCTTAAGCACTTAGACGTTATACGTAACGTCTCTTCACATACCAGCCGCCCGTAACAAAGTGGCGACCCTGCCAGGATATTGGATCAGGTATTTAACACATTCTTTTAGAGATGGATGATATAATTCAAGAATTCGTTCAAAATCCCAAGGTAAGTTTCTTAAAGAAACAAACTAAAGACACTTTGATAGAAATAGGCAAGCACTTTGGAGTAGACATTGATACAAGTTTACGAAAGAAAAAAATACTTCAGGAACTCGTTGAAAATCTGATCGAAGATGAGATCTTATCTCCAGAAGAGATTACAGCTATACAAATTCCTTCAAATAGGTTAGAAATAGAGGCACGACTAACCGAACTTAAGATTAAGGAGATTGAATTAAAGGTCAGGAGAGTAGAATTTGAGGAGGAAGCTAAATTGAAACAAATGCAAATGGAGGCAGAATTTAAAACTAAAGAGGAGGAAACTAAACTGAAACAAATGCAAATTGAGGCAGAATTTAAAGCTAAAGAGGAGGAAACTAAACTGCAACAAATGCAAATTGAGGCAGAATTTAGAGCTAGAGAAGAGGAAGCTAAAGTGAAACAAATAGAAAGAGAGAACGAAACTAAAGTCAAATTGGCAGAGTTAGAATTAAAGAAGGCAGAAGTAGAAGCTAGGATTGTTGATAGACAACCCGTAGTTCAGGAAGGTCATATAGATATTTCCAAGTATGTAAAACTTCTACCCCAATTTTCAGAAGGAGAGCCAGAAATTTTCTTTCTTCAGTGGGAAAAATTGGCGCAACAGTTACAAATCCCTAAAGAAAATTGGCCATTAATCATTCAAACACAATTTAAGGGTAAGGCTCAGCAAATTTATACTTCTCTTTCAGAAGCAGAAAGCGAGTATGATAATATGAAAGCTTGTATTTTAAAAGCTTATGAACTAATACCAGAGGCCTATAGACAGAAATTCCGTAATTATAGGAAGACACCTCGGTTAACATACGTAGAATATGCGGCTCAACAAGAGAGGTTATTCAATAGGTGGTGTTTGGCTAGTGAAACGGACACCTCAGATAGACTTAAACAGTTGATTTTATTGGAGCAGTTTAAGAATACCTTAGAGACAGATCTTAGGATTTTTATAGATGATCATGTTCCCGAAACTTTAACTAAAGCTGCTGTATTGGCTGATGAGTTCACACTAAATCATAAACCTAAGTCAAGACAAATGGAATCCCAAAAGTCAAAGTCATATATTCCAGATTCAACAAAATACTCTGATCCTTGGTCCCCAAAGAAACACTTTGAAAATCAGTCTAGCCCATCACATTTCAGTTACAGGTCTGATTTCAATCAATATCCTCCAAACCAACCTTGGCAAAGAATGGAAAGGTTTAAGACTAATCCCCCTGTAACTTGTTCATATTGTAAACAGGTTGGCCATCACATTTCTAATTGCAGAAAGAGACTGACACTCTCATTCTCCAATAAGACACCAACTCTTGTAAGTAATATAAAATCAGATGATTCAAAATCCTCTATTCAGGATACACTACCAAAGAAGCCGGTATTGTCAAGTAATGTAGAACCCCCCTCATCAGATCATGATCCTTGTTTCAAACCATTTGTATCTTCAGGAACTATATCTCATAGTAGTAGTTCACAACAATATCCTATTTCCATACTCCGAGACACAGGAGCAAAGCAAAGTCTGATTTTAAATTCTGTCTTGCAGAATCTGGGTGAGTCATATACAGGTTATGATATATTGATAGAAGGAGTTGGAGGAATTGTAAAATGTCCATTACATAATGTTTTCTTGCGGTCTGCTTTAACAACCGGAATGGTTAAAGTAGCAGTAGTAGACTCTCTTCCCATAGTAGGAATATCCTTATTGTTGGCCAATGACATTGCTGGAAGCAAAGTCATTTCTCCCTTAATAACAAATAACCCTAAGACCTCAGTAGAACCTTCAGATAACTTACAGTTGTTTCCCGCTTGTGCTGTAACCAGATCTCAGTACAAGAAATCTGAAGAGGAGACCTATAATTTAGAATCCCTATTCTCCCAAACTGACCCATCTTCTTCTTCACCAGTTTCTCTATCTAGAGCAGAATTAATCAAAGAACAGAAGTCAGATCATTCTCTTAAAAATTTGTACGAGATTGTTTCATCTCCAGAAGAAGTTGAAAATATGTCACGCGGTTTCTATATAGAAAACGGAGTCCTAATGCGAAAATGGAGAGCATCCACCGCAACCGCTGACCAGCCATGGCAAGTAAGGAATCAAATAGTCCTCCCTCTTGGTTTCAGGAATAATGTTCTAAGATTGGCTCATGATACTCCCTTAGCAGGTCACTTAGGTGTAAGAAAGACCTTGTTCAACATAACCCAACATTTCCATTGGCCCACGGTTGTCAAAGATGTTGCCCAATATTGTAAAACATGTCATACATGTCAACTTGTAGGTAAGCCCAACCAGAAAATTGTAGAAGCTCCACTCCATCCCATTCCTGTAATGGAAGAGCCATTTAAAAAAAGTTCTTATTGACTGTGTAGGACCTTTACCTCCTTCAAGTAAAGGAAATCAGTACATTCTCACAATCATGTGTATGAGCACTCGTTTTCCAGAAGCAATTCCTTTGAAAAATATTAAAGCTCAAAACATAATCAGAGAAATGTTGAAATATTTCACTATGGTAGGATTTCCTAAGAACATTCAAAGTGATCAAGGAAGTAATTTTCTTTCCAACAAGTTTAGAGAAACTCTTGTAACACTAGGTATAAATCATGTAACTTCCTCCGCCTATCATCCTCAATCACAAGGTGCTCTAGAGCGCTTTCACCAAACGCTCAAGACAATGTTAAGAATCTTCTGTGCTGAGAACACTCGAAATTGGGAAGACGGACTCCCCTTTTTGTTGTTCGCCACCCGAACAACAATTCAAGAAAGCCTTGGATTCAGCCCGTCAGAATTAGTCTTCGGTCATGAAGTCCGTGGTCCCCTAAAGATACTTCATGAACAATGGATGAAAGAAGAACCACCTGTTCCTTCTTTGAAATACGTGTCCCAGGTCACCGAGAAGTTGTTAGAAGCTTGGAAGTTGGCAAGAGAGAACTTGGCGAATGCTCAACGAGAAATGAAAGGTCGGTATGATAAAAATTCTAAACTTAGAACTTTCTCTCCAGGAGATCAAGTGTTACTTTATCTTCCCATACCAGGAGATCCATTGCAGGCTAAATACAAAGGACCCTATGAAGTCTTGTCCAGAGCCAGTGATCTCAACTACATAATCAAAACTCCAGACAGAAGAAAGAGTTCCCGTCTCTGTCACATAAATACCTTAAAACCTTATCATTCCCGAGATCCAATTCCAGCTTGCAGCTCTACCACAATAGAATCGGAAGACCATCCTGATAACCTGCCTAATCCTCCTGAGATTCCCTTGGAAAACTCTCAGATACTACAAAATCTTCAGATAAAAGTAGGACACTTATCTGAGAAACAAGGTAAAGACATTCTTTTCCTCTTAAGAAGTTTTCCAAAATTATTTCTAGATTCCCCAAGATTCACTTCTTTGATAGAACACGAAATAATTCTAGACTCGCCAAGGGCTATCAAACAAGCCCCTTATAGAGTCAATCCAAAAAAGAAGTATTTCATAATAGCATAATTTAACACTCTGCTTCAACAGGGAATAATTGGTCCCTCCAGTAGTCCTTGGGCATCTCCTTGCATTCTTGTCCCTAAATCTGACAAATCTTATCGCCTGTGCATTGACTACAGGAAAATCAATGCCCACACTAAGGCCGATGCTTTTCCTATCCCTAGGATAGATGATATCATAGACAGTCTAGGAACTGCCAAGTATGTATCCAAGTTGGATATGTTAAGGGGATACTATCAAATCCCTGTACACCCTCGCTCAAGAGAAATTACCGCTTTCATTACGGAAGAGGGATTGTTCCAATTCAGAGCAATGCCATTTGGGCTTAAAAATGCCCCTGCCACTTACCAAAGAATGATAAGTAATCTTGTTGCAGGATTGCCAGGAGTAAAAACTTATCTAGATGATGTGATAATATTTAGTCAGTCTTGGACAGAACACATTGAACATCTAAATAATTTCTTTTATAGAGCAGACCAAGCAAACCTTACCATCAATTTGTCCAAATGTGATTTCGGACATACACAGGTCCCCTATTTGGGATTTAAAGTTGGAAATTCCCAAGTGTTTCCAATAGACGCCAAGATAAAAGCCATCAATGATGTACCAACACCCACTAATCGTAGAGAGGTACGTCGATTCCTCGGAATGAGTGGCTATTATCGCCGTTTTTGTCCAAATTTTTCAGATGTAGCAGAACCATTGACTGACCTGTTGAGAAAAGACCACGACTTCGTGTGGACACCTACCTGTGAGACGGCCTTCAAAAACCTGAAGTCCCTTCTCACTAACGCACCAGTTCTAAGGGCACCCGATTTTCCAACGACCCTTTCTTCTGCAAGTCGACGCCAGCGACACCGGTATCGGTGCCGCCCTCTTGCAAGAACACAATGAAGTTCTTCACGCTATCGCCTCCTACAGCAAGAAGCTGTCCCCTGCGCAGAAGAACTACTCAACAATTGAGAAGGAAACGCTCGCTTTGGTCCAGGCCCTTATCCACTTCGAAGTCTACCTTGGTTCCTCAACTACCATTCAAGTATATTCGGATCACAACCCCTTAAAGTTCCTACAGACTATGAAAAACAAGAATCCGAGACTTACACGTTGGAGTTTATTTCTCCAACCCTTTAATCTAACAATTCATCATATAAAAGGCGTCTTTAATGTTTTAGCCGACGTCCTTTCTAGAACATAGCTTTTCAACAGAAAGTGAAAAGCTTTCCCAAACGGTGGAGGTGTAACGTAATATTAGATATTACGTCATATGTGTAATTATGTTATAGAATTGTGTTCCTTTGTATTACATAACTATGTTCATATTTCTTGTCTATGTATGTATTGTAACAATGTTAAGCAGTAACGCCCGTCCACTATATGTAATCTTGTCTACGTGCGGAGAGAGGTGCGCACTCTTGTAGAACAAACAGACAAGCGAAATCCTGAATAGTTCGGAGCGCACAGATTTGACAGTTACTAAATAAATAGATTGTTCAAGCGAGTCGAGGGTCCTAAAACTACCCATGTTGACGTGTTAACTTACCCTCCTCCCCCCCCTTTCACTCACTCGCACACTCACCCGGAAGTATTCCGCTTCCGGTCCAATGGTATATAAGCGGTTCAAATCGCTGACTCCTTGTCATTTCCCACATATTGATCTCTTGATAAAAACTAGAAGGTTTAGATTCATGAGACGATTGGTGTGAAGTGATCACCCTTTTTGCCTACATTACGTGTCTGATATACATTGCATTACTTTACTTATATTTGTACTTATTACTTATTTTGATGCATGTTCCTGATCTCTTTGTACTTAGATAGTACCATATTGTATACTTATCTTGTGTTTCTTATTTGAACGATAATTTCCATATTCTTATAATCGTGTAACGGTCCCATTGACCCTACTGCCCATTCTCTTTTGTGTTGATTGCCTGTAAATATTTTCCATTAATAATTTCGTTTACTAGTTTTATCGCTAGTTTAATATTCCTTTCCTGGAATCTTCTTTGTTACCTTTACTTCTAGTCTTACGAATTATCTAGGCCCTGACCAGATAGTTCAGTCCTACAGTGGCTTCTAGAAGTGCGCTGGTTCTTAAGCACTTAGACGTTATACGTAACGTCTCTTCACATACCAGCCGCCCGTAACATATGCTAGCGAGAAAAGCTTGGTGTGGTGTCACTTTACTGTAACAAATCTGGAAATCCACGGAGAACCTAACGACAGCACACACCTTTTTGCTATAATCGAGTCATTTCTCCTGGACAAATAAGGAAGGACGGATCAAATTATATACGGAACGATAAGAAAATATAATTGTATTTCATCACATTTTCTATCTTTCCATTTTGAAGATTTATTCATTCATATATATATGTGTGTATATCTTTCTCCTAATTTATATTTATATGCTTATGCACTTGTTTATTTAGTCGCTATTCTATTATGTTGATTATCCGTTTGTCGGTTTCTTTATCAATCTGTTCCTCTGCTCTGCTCATCAATATATATGTTTGTTTTTATTAGTTTTTCTCTTATACCTGGTTATCTGTTTATACGTTATTCTGCTCATCCATTTCTTTATCTCTTTATCTAACCATCTCTTTTCCTGTTTGTATATCTGTTTATCTAACCATCTCTTCTCCTGTTTATATTTTACCTGCTCATCTGTTTATCTAACCATCGCTTTTCCTGTTTATATTTTACCTGCTCACCTGTTTATCTATTTGTTATAAATGTTTGACTACTTGTATGAGAATATTTGGATGTTTTTTATTATTATTTATGTTTATTCCCTGGCAACTTAGAAAAA
>NC_134780.1:58562282-58572282 GCF_046742065.1 Oratosquilla oratoria | reverse complement strand
GTATTTTAGGGATGGAATGGTGGGAATGATTTTATGACTTTTTCTTTTTGGCTACCTCCCTTGTAAGGGGGAAAAAGCCTTGGCATATGTATGTATGTATGTATGTATGTATGTATGTATGTATGTACTGTATGTATGTATGTATATATATATATATGCGTATATATATATGTATGTATGTATACATATGTGTGTGTGTGTGTGTGTGTGTGTGTGTGTGTGTGTGTGTGTGTGTGTGTGTGTGTGTGTGTGTGTGTGTGTGGGTGTGTGTGTGCGTGTGTATGTGCGTGTGTATTCACACTCATATATATATATATATATATGTATATATGTATATATATATATACTGTATATATAGATATATACTATAATAAAGTAGTAGCGTCTGTCTATCTGTCTGTCTGTTTGTTTGTTTGTTTGTTTGTTCACGAACTCCTATGATTTTGGAGATAGACCCCCATATCCATATATATTCTGATACCCTATCACTCCAGGTACTTGGATAACTATATTTCATAAAAAAAAATAGGGTTAAAGGTTAAAGTTTATGATGTGGTAACACGCCACTACTGTAGTGTACCCCCTAACTCGCGTAGTATTTTTGTGACATAAAAATTAATACGATTAAACAAACCATTGTAAGTGTCCATAGATATTGTTTATATTTGTGAAATTAATGTTGCCACAAACCATGATAGATTTTGTAAGAAGAAAGTATGTAAATGTAAAATAATTGTATGATTTTACCAAATGTTGAAATATTGGTTATTTCTATTGAATTTTAGTGCGGGCGGAAATAGATTACTCACAAACTTCTAGCTTTTTTCAGATAAACCCCATAGAGCCATATATATTTTGAAGATAAATAAACGAGATACATTTCTTCACCTTCTAGCTGTAGACATTTATTGTCAACCCACACATACACACACACACACATGCACATACACACGCACGCAAAAGAATGTGTACTTATGATATTTGTGTTTGTGTATGCATGTATTTTCAAACTAGGGTTTCCCAACCTTCGGGTTGGGGGGAGGAGGGTGCACACCTGAGGGGGGGGTGTTTAAAGCTATATTTAATTTCCAAAATATATATATATTTTCGTTAGGGTTAAGGGTTAAAGTTAGGTGGGGTATGGTTAGGTTAGGGATTATTCATGAACGCGCATCAACGCGCGGGTAATTTGGCTAGTATATATATATATATATATATATATATATATATATATATATATATATATATATATATATATATATATATATATATATATGTATGTATATGTATGTTATTTTGTGGGGGGGGTTGTGTGTGTGTGTGTGTGTGTGTGTGTGTGTGTGTGTGTGTGTGTGTGTGTGTGTGTGTGTGTGTGTGTGTGTGTGTGTGTGTGTGTGTGTGTGTGTGTGTGTGCGTCTCTGTGTGTGTGTGTGTGTGTGTGTGTGTGTGTGTGTGTGTGTGTGTGTGTGTGTGTGTGTGTGTGTGTGTGTGTGTGTGTGTGTGTGTGTATGTGTGTGTGTGCGTGCGTGCGTGCGTGCGTGCGTGCGCGTGTACGTATGTGTGATCGCGAGTATTTTCAACAGGTCTTCGAAAATTGCTGAAATTTATTTAGTGATAACCACTTCGTTTTCCAATTTCCCGTTCAATTTATCCTTGCCACAGTCTGCACCTTCGATTTACTCCCTTCACTGTTACAAGTGAAGGCTTATACCTTTGTCCTTGCCGTCGCTAGGCGGTTTTATTCCACTTGAGAGAAGTCCCTAAAACAACGAATGGGTCGAGTCCACCTCACTGAACATTCGTATGATATTGTCCACAAGGACAGAAGCGCTGGTAAATTAGTTAATCCAAGTAACCCTTTCACTGCTACTGACGAAATAATTGGTTATCACCAAGGGATTTTATTCAGTTGAGGAGAGTCACGTATGCAGCAAAAGGGGTTGATACTATCGCAATATTCTTAACATTAATCTTCGCGTACTTGAAACCGTAAACACCAAATACACTTGAGGACTCATCGAATTTGAAGCATTCCTTGGGTCCAACTCGGTCCTTTAAAGCATTTTACTTATGGTAGCGGTACACTAAGCATTTATCGCTAGCAGGCTACTTACTTTTGCCACTTCGTTTAAATAGAAACGACTTCGGTTACAATATTTTCTTTTCCAAATTTCCAAATGTCAAATTACTCTCGCGTCATATAGTAAGAAGTTGAATGACGAACTAAGAGAAGTTGATCTTACACGAATGTTAGACAGTGTTGAGATGTTCTCGCAAGTCTAGAATATTACACCCGAAGTCGTTTCTACTCACACGAAGCAGCAAAAGCAAGTAGGATATTAGCCTAGTGTGCCGTCACCTTTATGCTAATCCTAGAAATAACTTGCTCTAAATGTTTGTTCTGTCTGCCACTTGCAATTTTATTAAGCCAAAGGGTGGGAACCCTTGGACTCTAAACAGTTGAGGAGTTTGTTCGGGTTAACACCAAACGATTCCATTCAACTTAGAGAACCCCTCCACCTCTGCGTTTTCGCGGGTCAGAAATAAATAAACCAATTGGACAAATTCTTTAATAAAACATCTCACCCATTTCAACAATTCTGGTCTGGCTAACGCCGTAAATTTCTAATCAGTTTGCGGAAACCTCCGTGCCACAGGAAGGCGAAAGAAAAATCTTGAGAGACCCCTGGCGGCGATTTTTTCCTTCAAAAGTTTGAAGACCTCTGACAATACCTACCAGACGTGGACTCTTCAGCATGGGTCTTACAAAGGGACCTTGGGAGACGGATTGTAATGGCGAGGTGGAGACGAGCTTCCAGACTCCCCCGGCCATTCAGAGGTCTCTGTACAAGAGGAAACGAGGCAGTCTTCGCGAACACTCGACCCCAAGAGCCCCATCTGGGCCTAAAACGTCCAGACTTCTAAAAGGAAAATGGAAATTGAATTCATCTGGATAAAAAAAATTACGATGGATTACATATCGACGGGAAATCTTTGGGTCCATAATGAGGTCGAATGAAAAAATAGATAAATAGATAATATAGAAAATACAAAATGTGATGACAGGCATAAAAATTTGCTTGGCTGTCATTACTTCAACTTAGCTTATAATGAACTACTCTTTCAAAGGTGTAGTTAATATGCAGTTTCCTATGTTGATAATAATATAAATTTACCTATCAGTAACCGATATTGAGTTGTGGCACCCTTGAAATCTGTGACATAGAATTTGACCTTTCAAAGTCATCTAAGGTCAAAGACCTTTATGTCATGTGACACCCAATATGCGACTTCCAAGATGCTGATAACAGTAAATATATATAATATATATAATAGTATATAACGTCCTCTAGAAATCTAGAACCTAGATTTTTATGATATTGTGACACAATGCCATAGAAGAGAAATAGAAAACAAGCAAACAAAATAAACTATGCACACCTTTTAAGTTTTGCTAAAGCAGTGACGAATAGCATATAAGTTTGATATCGATTTGAAGTCAATAGAACAAATGTCGAAGAAATTACAGTTTTAGGAAATAATAGTTCGAGCCTCACAATAACCCTTTCCCCCAAACATTTTGCCGTGAAATTGATCAAACAAGATCCTTATTGTAACGTATACGATTATGACTGACAAATAGAATTCATGTAAATCTAACAATGGTTCATGGGATTACATAAATAAAATCACAGTAAAGATACCTTGACCTTTTCAATTACTAATCCAACATTTTTTCCACAGAGCTCCTGCTAACAAACAAACAAGGTCAAACTATGCGCTTCTTATTGCTGTCAGATATAAAATCTTAAGATTGTTGAGAACTCTGGTGAAATTAAATTTTCTTGGCTTGAAGGGGAAAAAAAGATGAGAACAATAAAAAGGGGGCAGAGGAGGAGAAGGGGGAGGAGAAAGAAGAGAAGGAGAAAAAGCAGAAGAAGGAGGAGGAGGACGAGGCAAGGAGGAGGAGAAGGGGGAGTGAGAATAGAGGACGATGACGAGAGGAAACCCGGCTAAAATGCAAGAGAGGTTTGAACTCGAGGTCAGGAAGGAAACTTAAAAGACGGGGAAAGGTGAGATGAGTCACAGTGAAGTAGGACATAGGCAAAGGAACGGAAAAGAGGAGAGAGAGGGATGAAATAATAGTAAGAAAAAAGAAACAAATAAAGGCGTGAAAGAAAGTGAAAGAAATAGATTGGAGAAGGCTACACTGACAAACAAGAGAGTAATATAAAGAGAGTGGGCGAGAAAGAGAGAGAACAGGCCGTGAGGTTATACGAGCTAAAACAGAGACTTGTGGGAAAGAAGTAAAAAAGAGAAATGCGTCAGGAAAGAGCGCACACGGGAGCTCCGTGGAATGAAGAGAATGGAAGAGAAATTGTGTCAAGGGAGGAAAGAGATGAAAATGGAAATGAAGAGTGAGAAAACAAGAGGAAGTCAAACGAGGTACCGAGAGTTGAAGGAAAACTAGATGTTTGTAAGTGTGAATGTTTGTATGCATGCATCCACAAACACAAAAACAAATATACACATATTATATATATATATATATATATATATATATATATATATATATATATATATATGCGAATAAATCACAACAACACGTGATTCACAAAATGTGTAATAAAACCACTTGGAAAATGAAATGAATGGTGACTGAACGTTTTCGTCTATTTAAGACATTTTCAAATGTCTTAAATGACGAAAACGTTCGGACACCATTCATTTTATTTTCCAAGTGGTTTTTTTAGACACACACACACACACACACACACACACACACACACACACACACACACACACACACACACACACACACACACACACACACACACATATATATAGATATATATATATATATATATATATATATATATATGTATGTATATATATACGCAAACACACACATATGTGTATATATATATACAGTATATATATAAGTATATATGTATATATATGTGTGTATGTGTGTGTGTGTGTGTGTGTGTGTGTGTGTGTGTGTGTGTGTGTGTGTGTGTGTGTGTGTGTGTGTGTGTGTGTGTGTGTGTGTGTGTGTGTGTAAATGCATATATTCGTGAATTTTGGGAGAAGGTTTTCATGTATACATTCCTGGTTGAAAGATACAACAAACTAAGCGTTAATGGTCTTAATACCTTCAAGCTTCCTTGTAAATTTCTTAGCTGGAGCTGAAAAGAAAAATACATCAATAACAACAAACTTTACGATGTTTCGCCTGCAGCACCAGGCATCTTCAGGTACAGTTCGAGATTAACATATTCTAGACTGGAATTGACTGTAACACTCTTCGGGAATCGGGGACGATGACTATGATACCATGTGCTCGTTGGAGCTTCGTGGGAAGCTGCAAACAGTTCCAAGGTCTCACACATATATTGCTGTATTTCAATTGCAGGGCGGCAGTTTCTAATCAATACCACATACAAACATTTAAATTTTATCATGCAACAATTTTTTGGCCATGATAGTTGTGTTCGACTTTAGGTCGTTACGTGTTACTCAGTGGGCAAGGTCCAGGGATGACCCGTCATCCAGGAGGTGCTAAGATAAGAGGGAGGGCGGAGAGGTGTGGAGTGTATTCAGGGATGGAATGGGTGGGAATGATTTTATGCCTTTTCCTTTTTGGCTACCTCCCTTGTAAGGGGGAAAAAGCCTTGGTATATGTTTAATCTTCAGGTGTGACTTTATTGTATTGTTCTGCAAATAAAAAGTTAATCTTTGTTAATAATGTTTGGTTTGTGTATCTTATATACTCATGGTTACAAAGTACTCCGTCTTCGTATATTTCATTTGCTTCATGTTACCGTGTGTTACTTTGTTTCAGACTGTCTTTCTATTCTAACAAATTGTTTCTTATTACCAGTGCTGAAGTTCTTGGTTTTCTGTAACAAATCTTAAATCGTTCTTCCTTCCATTTCCAGTTAAGAAACTGACAAGGAAATATGAAGCCATAAAGATGATTAGAGTTCTTTACCTCGTCTCTCCACTTGGCGTCTGCTCTCATTTTTCCACGCTTGCCATTTCACAGCATCCAGTCACTTGCTCCATCTCCTATTATCTTTCTGGTTACCTTTCCTGTCCAATTCCATATTCGTTCCTTTAGTGCCTCCACAATATATGTTTCCTTACCATCTTACCCCCTCCATGTCTTTCAGCGTCCGCCATGACATCTTCATCCTTCTCTGTGCTCACTTTAGCTTTGTCTTCATTACCTTCATCAATGTCCAAGTGTCACATCAGTAGATTATAGCTAGGGTTATACACCGACTGTAAACATTACGTTTAAGACATACAGATAGACCACTTCTCAGGACGTTCCTATATTTACAGAACACTCCAACCAATTAGAAGATTTCACTTCTTGTTTCATGAGTGTCGTCCTTCCAATATTGCTCGTCGGGCTGGATCTCAGCGCAACATCGCCCCTCCCGTCACATATGATCTTGCCTGGTTGTCAGCTTTCATATATGACACCTTATTATGTGATATTGTATGTCATCGAGCAGTACATAGAGTAGCGCTGTTCTTCAAGATTACACATACCCCCAAGCATTCCTCCCTGTACGTAGTGCTCTGACAAGTTTAGCGCGTCAGTATCACAATACGAGAAATGCCTGAAGCCAATTAGGAGCTGTCATTCCAGTCAGTAAAAGAGTAGCCTTCTACCTCTTCCAGTTGCATCTTGGAGGAAGAAGAAATAGAAGAGGAACATGACGAAAAAGTTGAAAGGAAGAAAAAAGAAGAATGATAATAATGATAATAACCATGATCATAATAACAACAATAATGATAATAATCATTATGACTGATTGATTCATCACAAACACACACACATTATATATGTGTGTATGTATACACACACACACACACACACACACACACACACACACACACACACACACACACACACACACACACACAAACACACACACACACAAACACACACACACAATATCCCTAAAAATCTCAAAGACCTTGCCTTGCTGTTAGAAAAATAAATAAATAAATGAATAAATGAATAAATAAATAAAATAAATAAAATAGGTAATATTATATATATATATATATATATATATATATATATATATATGTATGTATATACATATATAATATTATATATATATATATATATATATATATATATATAAAATAAGATGAAAAATACATGGTAAGACGATATTATTCACAATAATTCTAGTGATGAAGTGAATGAAAATTTCCGGATTTTTAAAGGAAATCATCGAAAGATAGAGTAGATTTGATTCAACAAATTTCTACGCAAAATTCTTCAACACCGCATAGTACGGGCTCATCAAAACTCATAAGTCAATCTATCACATTAGGTCAATTAAAAGCTCCTTACCTTATATACTTTCAAAATGGCTTCTGACTCAGCAATTTTGTTTAATAGGTATAATCTCTGATTCCCTAATTCAGAACAACGAAGATTTGATTAAGAAGATTAAAACCTTCTATGTTTCCTCTGCCTACGAATTAATTAGTTTTGATGTCACAAGGCACTTTACCAATGTTCCAATTCAATATGTTTTATCTTTTCTCCCATACATTCTGAGTAAAAGTATTGATGATTTCCCTTGTAAGAAAAATTGTTAAATGAATAAGTCATTGTACGAGTATATATATATATATATATATATATATATATATATATATATATATATATATGTGTGTGTGTGTGTGTGTGTGTGTGTGTGTGTGTGTGTGTGTGTGTGTGTGTGTGTGTGTGTGTGTGTATTATATATATATAAATATATATATATATATATAAATATATATATAAATATATATATATATATATATATATATATATATATTTATATATATATATATATATATATATATTGTCTTCGAGGGGAATAATTAGACATAAAAGTTTAGTATGGTTATGGCTCTCTCCCCTGTTCTGGCAAACATTTACATGGAACACTTTGAATATTTGTTAAAATCCATTTTAGAGCAACATGTTATCTGATTTAGGTATGTAAAGGATGTCATATGTTTCTGGGCCCGAAATTTAGCTATTAACGAGTTCCTGATTAAGCCAAACTCCCTGCCTCTTTTTAAATACAGAAGTGATCAGTGATAATAGAGGTCTAATTACAACATTTTACAGAAACAAACAAATGTATTGCCATTGTTCATTACTATTCTAATATATTAATGCAAATAGATAAGTTTTTATATACATGTATTTGACAATTTACAGGATTTCAGACACAATTTCTATGAAAATTTTAGAACCATCCAGAACACTGGAGAATTTTTAAAATATCCCCTACATATTCTTTACCTGTGACACAACACAGCTAAGGAACATTTCTTTAAGAGTAGAAGCGGCCTTGCTGCGAATGTACAGTGTCTTGCAACACTGCGGGATACAGGGATGACCCGTCATCCATGAGGAGCTAAGATGAGTAAGGGTAAAGGGTGGTGGATGGGAGTGGAATGGGTGGGAATAGGTTCGTGCCTCTAGCTTGGCTACCTCCCCTATAAGGGGGAGAATGTTCTTGGTATATAGATGTAGATAGAAAAGAAGCTAGAAAATCTCAATAACCTAAGGACATTGGTTTTCCCTTACCATGAAAATTGTCTTTAGGTTGTAAAATACTTCAGAAATTGGACATCAAGGTTAGTTTTCAAATAAAACACCAAGAGGGCCCTAACCCAGGATAACCCACTGAACAACATAGGGATCAGGTATAAAATTTCGTGTAATGACTGTAACATTTTGTATATAGGACATCCTAGGATAAAAATATGCAAGATGGATTCCTCAACATCTAACTCACCATCTCACTCCCACGAAGTTGGAAGTGTGAAACCCGAGGTAGGGCTGGCCCTGTCAGTTGCGGCAAGCCGCTGTTTTTTTTTTTTTTGTTTTTTTTTTTTTTTTTTTTTTTAAGGCCGACGTCACCACATTGATTAGTATAGAGTTAAAATCTTAGCATGAAGTTTGGCTAAGAGAAACGTGATTAAATAATATATAATCTCAGGCACATATGTAATATTACATATACGAGTTACAGCATTCTAAGAGTTGTTTTCATTATCAAAGAGCACCAACCAGGATGTCTTAAGCAGGCTAAGGAACCCGAGGCGTTCACAGTTATCCACGACAGCTTGCAACATTTCTTCATATAAACCTTGTGACTTATTTGACATAAAGGCATATATGCAGGTCACAGCTGATTCCCCCAAGGGAGCACGGATAATATAAAGCTGGTGAAATATTTTTGGTGCCATCGCAAAGTTGCAATCCATGAACCACCAGTTGGATCTACAAAACCAGCTGAGTCCTTCTTCTGATGCAAAGATGACTACTCTGCTAGCTGCGTCAGGCCCACTGTCATGGATCAAGAATGGCTTTGGTTTTGTACCACCAGTTGTCGTCCAGGGGCCTTCAACAACAAAATCCCTAAGAGTTAAGGGCTCTTTGGACAGGGCTCCACGCTTCTGTCGTCGAATGTGTCTCTTCAATGTCTCATTTCTCCCCACCCCGACTTGGACTTCATGTGATGACTGATGTATGGCCTCTGCCAGAATCTGGTTTGGTCGAGTTGTACCAGTTTTGGCCTGGTCCTTCATCTTCATTCTTATCTTTATTACGCTTATAGCATGCTCATCTGCTGGGTGATTGTGGTCAATCATGCTCGAATATGTAGTGACTGCAAGGTCTGTTGACAGTGCACCTCTGCATGCAAAAGGTTTCTGCTTTACACATTCCCAGCAAATGGTCACATTACTCTTCTTGGTGTAAAGGTACCCATCCAGGCGAATCTTGCCACCCATGTTCCATTGCAGAATCAAATCTAATGGGTATGACTGACAAGGTCCCTATTTATACTTGAGATAGAGACCCAACCTACCTCACCTAAAGGAGTTAACAGTATTACACACCTAATCCAATTAATATCATATATCCAAACCACTTAGTAAAGAGCTCAAGGTTTGGCATATT
>NC_134780.1:58547282-58554782 GCF_046742065.1 Oratosquilla oratoria | reverse complement strand
AAGTGAACGAAGTGAAGAGAGGACATGAGACCTAAGCGTTTGTCATGTAAACAAAGGATGATTATTCGCCCGTCAGGGAGTGGTGAAAGTGAGTAGAGAGTGATGAGAGAAGCGAAGGTCAAGTGCAGGGAGGGGGGTAGGAGCACTGGTGTTGCCTAAGGAAACAAATGGAAGATGTGTTATCCTTGGTAGACCTAGCATTTCTCAGAACCTAGAAATTGTCCACGGCTGACAATGGCAGCACTAATCAACATACCTGGCACGTTAAATTGGATTCTCGAATTCTCTGACCAAGTATGTACTTAGGATGGCCGTATGTGCGTACACGCGCGCGCGCGCGTGTGTGTGTCTGATTTACCATGGTCTTCGATCACATGATCTTCGTGATCGACAGCTATTTTCCTCATGGAAGAGAGCTCGGAGCTCATATATTACCAATCTATGGGAAATGCTGTGATTTTACATGCACACACACACCCAACTCCCCGCCCACGGGAGTTGGAGTAACGACTTGCAGCGCAGCGATACTGAAATTATTTCAGGCCTGGGTGGGATTTGAACCCAGACCTCCCTAGTGGCGGCCTTGAACACTACCACTGCGAGCGCGCGCTTTTGTGTGTGTGTGTGTGTGTGTGTGTGTGTGTGTGTGTGTGTGTGTGTGTGTGTGTGTGTGTGTGTGTGTGTGTGTGTGTGTGTGTGTGTGTGTGATGCTAAGCAAGCAATTTCATTCACTTTTGAAAGAAAGCTTTATTTTGAAATGTTTTACTATCTATTCAATATTGTTGGACATATTTCAAAAAATTATTCTGAATCAGAAAATAAAGGCAGGGTTAAAAAGATCAAATTAACAGTGTCATGCTAAGTCCTTTGTTATGACTTTCCACTGGCTAACAACAGACAATTTTGCTTACTTAAAATTAAACTTCTCAGGTGTTCAGTGCGAGAACAGAACCCACAGTGGAACCCAAAAATTAGAAAATAAAATAATGGACATACAAAATACAGATGTGACTGTATAAAACATAAAGACACAAATAAAAATTATAGTAACAATGGTAATAATAAGATAAGAATGGAGGAGATTGCAGGAGACCATAAGACCTAAACTAGGTAGTTCCATGTCCCTTTCCACCTGTCATCCCAATCCAGAAAGTTATCTAATCTTCTCTTAAAATAATCAATTATTTCAGCGCTCACTATACTGTTACTAAGTCTATCCCATTCGTAAACCAGTTCTTGCCTATTTCCCTTTTAAACCTAATTTGTCCAATTTAAATCCATATCTACGAATCCTGACCTGCTGTCTTATTATGATGACCTTGCCTGTATCACCCTTATTAAAGCCCTTGACCCATTTGAATGCCTTTATTAGTTACCTCACACTCGTTGTTTTCCAGGAGTGTAAATTACGGTGGCCAATTTATGGTAACTTTCTAAATCCTTGTATAATTTTGGTCATTCTCTTCTATACGACGGAGACTGAGAATGTAGCGAATGCTCATGGATGGGCCTAAATATCACCACATAGATATGGCGTAGAATTTTAGTGTCATCCGCAATCGTATTATAAATCCCATTCACCGAGTAGTTTATATACGTAATGAACAATACGGGACCTAAAACCGAAACCTGGGGAATTCCATTAATAACACTACCCCTTTTGGATTTTACATCGTTAATGGTGACCCACATTTTCTGTCACTAATCCATGCTCTAATCCATTCAAACACTTCTCCTCCTGTGCAATAGGCCATGATTTTATTTTGTAGTCTCCGATGGGGCACATTATCGAACAATTTGCTAAATTTGAAGTATACAGTATCGTAACTATCCTTGTTACCTGCCGCCTTACAGCCATTAGTGCAAGATTATAAAAAATCAATTACACACGACCTAACCTTAGTGAACCAACACTGTGAGTCACGAATCAGATTATGTCACAGTAAATGTTCCATGACACTATTTGATATTAATGAGTCCAGCAATCAATGTCAAACTGATTGATCTGTAGTTGTGCATAAAAGTTTTATAATGCAGGAACAACGTTTGCCTGCCCCCAAGAAATAGCCACGAATCTAGTGTCAACCGACTTACAAAATACTTTCGTTAACTGCTCACACATTTCAAAAATTTTTAGATCCTTGACCTCGTTTGTGGCATCCGGGCTGACCTCGCTATTATTTATTCCCATTTAATGCTAAATATCATTTCTTAATGATCGCTAGTACTTAGTCTATCACCCACTAATGTGTTTCTTATTATATCGTCTTTGTTAACAGTAAGGCCATGTAACTCCATTCCCTCGTAGGTTCAGTAATCAATTGCTTTATGAAACTATTTTGCACCACATCTAAAAAATGCGCTTCTTTATTTCCTACTAAATTATTTTAGTCGCTATTCCTATAGTTAGAATAATAATTATGATAATTAGAATTACAATAAAAATAATTATAATAAATATTATTATCACTATCATTATCATTACTATAATAATAGCAGGAACAGGAAGTAAGCCTGATCTTGTTGAAGGCAACGCTACATTGTTTACTTTCTTTTCTTATAAATACACTCCGTTGAGCAGAGCCTAATCTTTGTAGAACTTGTCCAAAAAGTATTCATTTCTTCCCGGTCGGAATTTCGCCTTGACTGAGCTTTCTACAGGAGTCCTCGACCTCTTGATATCTTTTGTTGGCGGTGTTCATCACCCGGCAGAGTAGGCACTGGAGAAGCGATTCTAGTGACTGGCTGGCTGGACAAGATCTCCCATCATCACCGTTATCATTGTTGTTGGTGGCGGTGTTGTTGTTGTTGTTGTTGTTGTTGTTGTTGTTGTTGTTGTTGGTGGTGGTGGTGGTGGTGGTGGTGGTGGTGGTGGTGGTGGTGGTGGTGGTGGTGGTGGTGGTGGTGGTGAGTATAAAAAACTCATATTGTGTCTTCATGCTGGGAAGTGCCGTCAACTCTTGTATTTGCAGATTCAAATTAGGATTACAGACCTCGTGTCCGTCAATTAACTTTAGTCTTTTTGTGTCTAAGCACGTTTCAAAGGATTACAAAGGATTACAAAGGCGGAGCATGCCGACAGGAGACCTTTTGGTCCATATCTAGGTCGGATGCGAAAAAAATCATAATAATAATAATAAATAAATAAAAACTATAATAATGTAAATAACAAATAAAATACATAAATAAATGCATAGGTATAGTTAAATAATAAACAAACAGGTAAATAGTAAATAATAATAAATTGACATATAACTAATAATGAATGAAAATCAGACTTATTATTTCCGAGGTATCTACGGGTTATTTCGTTGACATCATGCAAATATTGCATGATGTTTGATGTTTCTATACAGTGTCCTACCATTCTTGATTGAAGCTTCATTGTTGTATTACCGATGTACGTTGTCAGAAATTATTCACAGTACTTTTCTGTGGATTATTTGTGCACGCCATAAGACTAGAATGTCACTTCCGACGCGGCAAGGGCTATTTCGTAGTAGGTGGGACGTTTTCTTATTTTGGTAATATATAACAAACTCAAATGTGTTACTTTCTTCTATGACTCCTTTCACAAATTTCACTCTGGTTAACTTTGAAGGACTCGGGAAAGTCTCCAGAGTGGAAGAACTTTGAAAACATGCGCCACATTTCCCACGAGTTTTGTGTTAGGCAAACGGCGACTGGTGCGTAAACACGACAAAGTCCGCTGTTCGTGCTGCCAAACAATAAGGGACGAGAAAAAGCGCAGGTGTTCAAATTGAGTGACATTGTGGCGCGTCTATTTCGAGGCCGCTTCTCACAACAGAGCCGGGGTCAGGTCCCAAGGCCTTCTGGATGACCCGTGCACTTCCGGGTAAAAATATGTTTGGTAATGCCTAGCCATCTCATTTTTTTATCATTTACTTATTTTTAGCACTCATTAAACAGTAAAGACCACAAACATATCAGTATCTGACAAAAAATATACAAAAATCATATGAAATAGAATAAAAAATAATGAAAATACAAGGACACATTGAGAATCAACACGAATGTATACTAGCGGATATAAGGTAGCAAGTAATACTAATAATGCATACTAAGGCAATAACATTCACAAATACAGCTGATTTCAATCACACACATACATACACACATGTGCGATTGTAGGATGTTTGGGCCATAGGCCACCAACCAGGATGTTTGGGCCACAGGACCACCTCTGGGGGTCATTTGGGCCACGCATTTTTTTTTCTAATGTCATTTTGTTTATTTTTATTGTTTTAGTGCCTTCATGCTATTTTCTATTCATTTGTTATGAACCCAGTGATAATATCAAACCTCCCAGGCTCATGTTCATCTGCTCAATATGTGTTTAGTATCACCTCCAGGTTTTAGTTTATCTATCACACTCCCGTCATCCAGGAGGTGCCAAGATAAGAGGGAGGGAGGAGGGTGGAATATATAGGAAATGGAATGGGTGGGAGTGGTTTCTATGCCTTTTTCTTTTTGGCTACCCCCCGTGTAGGGGGAAAAAGCCTTTGGTATATGTATGTACCTATCACACTTCCAGTAATAGAATCACACCTCCCAGGTTCATCTACAGGCTTTAGCTTATGTACCTATCACACTTCTAGATCTAAACATGTGTTAAGCATATTGCACCTTGGAAAGCTCTATATACAAACCTGGCCCGTCAGATGTCATATTAGCTTCACTGAGCTACTCAACCATGTCAACTGAGCTTGAGGTCATCACATCCAAACCGGGTGGTCATGTACACCAAGAAGCATGTTGCCAAGTCAGTGGATGAGATCGTTTGGCGGTGTGTCAAGCGGCCATCCTCTTTCAAGTGCCCTTCTACCCTGAAGACCACCAAAAGTTTCACTGAACTTACAGCTCCCTCGGCGCATGACTACCTTTCTGACACTGTAGGATGCGAAGTGGAGACGGCTCGCCAGGCTATGAAGAGGAAGGATTCCAGCACCAACGACCACCCCAACTCACCTTCACCGTTGCAGCACTGTCGGAGGAGGCCAAGGCACGTATGCCTGGGTCCGACACCAGCAAGCGGGTCCTCCGTCGCGCCCGAGCTCCACATCGGCCTAAGGATCCCCAGAGTCTTTCCGAGCTGGAGATTACCGGTCACTGGGCCTCCCACCTCCACTTTGACAACGGGACAGAGGCAGATAAGCGGATCATCATCTTTACCTCCCCCACTCATCTGGAGCAGCTAGCAGCCTGCGACGACTGGTGCATGGATGACACTTTCTCCGTGGTTCCAAGACACTTCCACCAGCTCTTCGTTATCCAGGGCCGAGTCAATGGAGTCCACGCCCCCCTGGTCTATGCCTTGATGGAACACAAGACACAGACCAGCCATGAGCAGGTCTTGAGGATCCTAGCGGAGGGTGGATGTAATCCTAGCACAGTCATCATCGACTTCGAGAGGCCTGTGGAGCTGGCTCTCCGTGTGGTCTTCGGAGAGGAGATCCAAATCCGTTTGTTTTTATCATCTCAGCCAATCCATCTGGAGGCAGGTACAGGGCCTGGGTCTGAAGAACCTCTATGAATCCGACGATGAGTTTCGCCTCTTCTGTGAACAGATGGATGCTCTCGCCTTCCTGTCCCTGAAGGAGGCTAAGTCAGACATGGCGTACCTTCGTTCGACCATGCCCGATGAGGCCGCGGCCCTCGTGGAGTATTTTGATTCCACGTACGTCTCAGGACAACTACGTCATCACTGGAATGTTACCTCCAGGCCTGGAGTCCTCAAGCCCATCCGCCTACGCCGCACACCTCCCATGTTCCAACCCGAGAAGTGGAACATGTTCCAGGCCACTCTCGACAACCAGCCCAGAACCAATAACGTCTGTGAGGGCTGGAATAATAAGTTTATCAGCTTGGTGGGACATGCTAAGCCCACCTTATGGAAACTTATTGAGTGCCTGTAGGGAGAGGCTGCCACTGTGGATGGCATCCTGCTCCAGGGGGCTCGTGGGATTCACCCTGCTAAGCGTGGCAAGAAGGTCTACGACGAGCTGCAAGGTCGCTTCCATAACCTTGTGGTCGCCTTGAAGGAGGGTAAGAAGACCACCCCAGAGTTTCTTTGTGGCATTAGTCACAACCTTCGGGGTGGACAGCCCAACGTATAAAATTGATATCAACCGTCTAAACTTGATGTAAAATCTAGTAAAATAGATTACACTCACAAACTTGTATATACTTGTATATATGTAAATATGCAAATGTGGTATAGAATAAAAAAAATCCATTATATCATTTTTTTTTTTTTTTTTTGTCCAATGGACTAAAAGTTCTATGCGTGCCTCAAACATCCGGGGGTGTTGGCCCATGGCCCAAACGTCCGGGACCCAAATGTCTGTTCACCCACATGCGCACACATGCATACAAACACGCACGCACACATAAACTAACGACACGCAGTCACACACACACACACACACACACACACACACACACACACGAGCGCGCGCAGTCTAAATAAAAGATGCATTAGCAAGGGAGAGAGAGAAATGGTGGCAAGGTATGAAAGAAGAAGCACAAAAGAAAAGACAAAAGTCGAGTACAAGAAACAGACATGACTATACAACAATATGAACAGAAGAGGAAAAGCTCTTTGAGAACGTTGTACATGACATATGTAAGGATTAATCCGAATTGTTCTTCACATTTTCAAAAGGCAAGCTGAAACACGGAGGATTTATATCAAGTTAAAAGAGTATATGATGATGCAAGATTGCATGCTGAATTAATTAATGGAAGCTTTCAGTCAGTATTTAATATAGATGTGGAGTTTGAGGAAAAAAGTGTGAAGAAAACGAATATGCTATAAACGCGCGCGCGCTCGCAAGAATATGCATGGTCTCTATATAACGGTGAACGGACATCTCGTCCTTGGACAACTGGTCCACAAAACTGCAAACCTGGTCAGCTCGTCCACATAAATATGGACAACTCGTCCACATAAATGTGGACAACTCGTCCTATATACCATCTCTGAATTTTAATCAGGAAGGGTACCTGTCGACTATACGTCCAACACATGATCGAAGGCCATAATGAATTTTATATTCAATCGCGTGTAATACGTGCACCCTAAATAAAACAAAATACGCACACAAAACACAGGCAAGTTTCCTCCAAATTATGCTCCATAAACTTAATTTATGTGCTTCTTGAGTACTGTGTAAAATAAGACGAGAGGAGAAATTAGCTCTCGCAATGACAGTCCTCGTAAAAACAGCTTTTTAGTGTTTGTCTTTTGCTACCACTTGCAACTCCGATTCACATCCAGCTTTCTAAAGGTCCAGATGCATTGGCTTATAGAGCTTCATTTGATGAGAAAGCGCACAGTGAGCTGTATTCGCTAGCTTTCGTGGAATGGCCGTAGACAGTTTGATGACTACAAACCCCGATATTTATAGATTAAGAAAACGAACATTTCTCTTTGATCATTATCCACGTGGGGAATATGACGTCACTAAAATATCATAC
>NC_134780.1:58539782-58542282 GCF_046742065.1 Oratosquilla oratoria | reverse complement strand
CATAAATTTGCTTTATGTGAAGCCATGAAGCTCAGGACGAACCCCATCGTGCTACTCACGAGCTACAAAAACCCACGTTCATACAAAGTCTGACTACCTAGTAACCAGCAACGAGGAAAACATATAATCGAGGCCACGGTGTGTGTATATATGTATGTGTATATACAGTACACATATGTGTATATACGCATATGTATATATAAACATAATAATTCCATGTCCCTTACAACCTGTAATCCCTATTCAATTGTTTCAACGCCCGCTGCATGGTTACTAAGTCTATTCCATTCGTTAATCACTGTTAATAAACCATTCTATTTCCTATTTCCTTCTTAAACCTAAATATGTCCAATTTAAATCCATTAATACGAGTCCTGACCTGTTGTCCTAATATGATGACCTTGCCTGCGTCACCCATGTAAAACCCTTAACTCAATTGAATAAGGATTACAAAGGATTACAAAGGCAAAGCATGCCGACAGGAGACCTTTTGATCCATATCTAGGTCGGATGAAAAAAAAAAAAAAAAAAAAAAAAAAAAAAATCATATTAATAATAAATTAAAACTATAACAATGTAAATAACAATTAAAATACATAAATAAATGCATTGGTATAGTTGAATAACAAACAAACAGGTAAATAGTAAATGATAATAAATTGACATATAACTAATAATAAATGAAAATCAGACAGACAAATTATAACAAAACAAAAACAAATAATATAACATAAATTATAATAATTACAGCATCTTACTTAGGTATTTATCTAAATGATTCTTAAAGCTTCGAACTGAACTACATTGCACTACCTGTGCAGGAAGTTTATTCCATTCATTAACTACACGGTTGGCAAAGTTGTTTCTACCTACTTCCAAATTGAATCTATTTCCGGACAGTTTGAGACCATTGTTTTCTTGTCTGATTCTCATTCAATGTGAAAATTTTGTCACTTTTGATGTTGTCAATTCCCTTTAAAATCTTAAAGACCTGTATCAAGTCACCTCTGAGTCTACGCTTTTTTAGGGAAAACAGATTCATGTGCTTAAGTCGATTTTCGTATGATTTATTTTTGATATTTGGAATCAGTTTTGTGGCTCGCCGTTGTACCTGTCTCTCTCTCTCTCTGCCTATCTATCTTTCTATCTATCTATCTATCTATATATAGATATCTATATATATCTATATATATACATATATATATATATATATATATATATATATATATATATATATATATATATATATATACATACATATGCATACGTTACGCAAGCCTGACCTTGCATTTACTTATGGATAATCATTAACACATACACCCCCTGCTACCTTCGTTTAAACAAGGAGGCATGATCACACACAAATCAACCTTGCTTCGTTGTTACACGGATACAATTTTGCTTGCAAAGGATCCCTTTATCATAAAAGAATACATGTACATAAAAAAAAACATATCAATTACTTAACATATGTATATACTGTACATCCGCACAGTTCGGATACACCTTGGGTCAATTTCGAATCTCTGGACCATAGCATTTTCAGCCTCACCCACATTCCTCCCAACCTTGTGTTGTTTCGATGGAAACATAAGGAGAGTTAAACAAAACAAATGAAGGAGAAATAAACGCAACGAAAAAATAATAATATGAAAACAAATATTAAAGGACGAACAACATCGTCATACTACTTACAAGTTCCCCCTTTAGGGGGAGGCCAACCGCAAGAAGCATTATCATGAGAGCAGAAATGAATGCACAATGACACTTGTACACATGATGAATATAGAAGAATCAAAAGAAGATGAGGAAGAACACGAAGAAGAAGAAGAAGAAGAAGAAGAAGAAGAAGGAGAAGAAGAAGAAGAAGAAGAAGAAGAAGAAGAAGAAGGAGAGGAAGAAGAAGAAGAAGAGGAAGAAGAAGAAGAAGAAAAAGAGGAAAAAGAAGAAGAAGAAGAAGAAGAAGAAGAAGAAGAAGAAGAAGAAGAAGAAGAAGAAGAAGAAGAAGAAGAAGAAGAAGAAGAAGAAGAAGAAGGACAACAACAACAACAACAACAACAACAACAACAACGACAACAACAGCAACAACAAGTGAAAAGAAGAAATATCAAAATACTTCTCATGGTCGACAGAAATCACCGCCCCCGTAAATGAATTCAGTAGCAAAGGAAAGAGAGAATGGAGGCCAAAAGGAAATAGAGGAAAATATCTATGAAAAGGGGAGTCGTGAAAGAATACAAAGTGAACAATAGGTAAAAGAGGGGAAAGGAAGTAACTCGAGATTATAGAGAACAAGTGAAGAAGAAAGAATATGTGTGTTTTACGTTGGAAAAGATATGCACCGTCCTAGCATCCTGATTGGAGGGTGCTTGTGACGTTAAACCAAAACATTTTATTATAATATTATATATTATATTATGTTACATTATATTGCATTATATACATACATACATACGTACATACATACGTACATACATACATACATACATACATACATACA
>NC_134780.1:58532282-58534782 GCF_046742065.1 Oratosquilla oratoria | reverse complement strand
GCTAATGTCGCCTATTTCCATCAACCCATGACGACATCGAACACCAAGTTTGAAGACCAAAATTTCATGAACTGTTCGTGAATAGTAATGATATAAAAGTAATGATCGTACGCCAAGAGGCACTTAACTGTCACAGAGTTCTCGGGCTTTCTAAAGCCGTAGGATTCAAACCAAAATCCGCCTTCTGCAAAGAAAGGTCGGAACTAAAAAAAATGCTGCGTGCATCTGGTCCGTAGGGATCACTAAAGATACGTTTTGTTCGGTGCAATTAATTATTAGCCTACCACAGTCAAAGGCGGGTGACGCGCACCATACCTGGCATCATATATGGGTAAATGCGTTGGTACATACATACATACATACATACATACATACATACATACACATACCAAAGGCTTTTTCCCCCTTATAAGGGAAGTAGGCAAAACACAAAGGCATAAAAACCACTCCCACCCATTCCATCCCTATTACACTCAACTCCCCTTGTACCCTCTTCCCTCTCTCTTATCTTGGCACCTCCTGGATAACGGGTCATCCCTGCATCTCGCCCACAGAAGCAGTGCCACAAGACACAGTACATTCACAGTAAGGCCGCCTCATTAAATCGGCGACCTCCCTCTCAGTTTCGCTGGTAGGCTCGGTTAAATGACCAGCCTCGTAGTTTGCAGCTCGAAGCAAAATGGTCCCATTCAAAAACAAAAGGGATGGCGGGACGTTTCACAGGGGGCACTTAGATGACTACCGAAAGATTACTCAAACATTTAAATCTGCAGCGAGAGTACATTGCACTTTTTTTTTCTTATGTCAGTGCTTAACTGATGAATAAAATCATTACAATTTGAACCATTTGATATCCACTGCGGTGCCATTGTATATTTAATTAGTCTTAATATATCAACCTTATGTCTGTGTCAGGTTAATGGAGGTACGGGTCGATGGTCTGGGGATTCTTGGGGTGCATAACGGGAAAAAGGTTGAGAACCCCTGCTCTAGACAATCGTTATACGATCATCATTGAGTCATGAACGATCATCGTTGAGCGTTAATCGCACCAAGCAAAACGTATCTAAGGCCAGCCACACACGTGCAGTTTGAAACTGAACAGTTGTATCTGTCAGTTTAAACTGTCCGTGTGTGGCCGGCCTTAAGTCCCTAATGATGTCCGTCCGGGATAGCCCAACAGGTGAATGAAATCGTTCAGGATATCAAATAAGTACATTCACAAGCCCTATCCGCTAAATTTAGCCCTTTTAGACTGGACGCAATCGGTTTGGAATATTCAGGAATATTGCGAAGGTGTTTCAGCTGGTTGAACGGTGGATTATTCACTCAATCCTCTCTTCATTCACCAAAGTCCCTCGCTCGATTTTCAGTCATTATCGTTCAGTGTCTCGAGTCTTTCCCTATCACGATTATTACCCCAACCTACGCCCGTGTATGAAATGGAACAAGAAAGTCCATTGCAATTCGGTCCAAGACCATCGGGCTGAGATAAATGCAAACCACGAAAAATCCCCTCCTTCAGGATGGTAATGAAACGGATTAGAAGAAGAAGAAAAAGAGAAGGAGAGAGAGAGAGAGAGAGAGAGAGAGAGAGAGAGAGAGAGAGAGAGAGAGAGAGAGAGAGAGAGAGAGAGAGAGAGAGAGAGAGAGAGAGAGAGAGAGAGAGAGAGAGAGAGAGAGAGAGAGAGAGAGAGAGAGAGAGAGAGAGAGAGAGAAGGAGAGAGAGAGAGAGAGAGAGAGAGAGAGAGAGAGAGAGAGAGAGAGAGAGAGAGAGAGAGAGAGAGAGAGAGAGAGAGAGAGAGAGTCGAGTTTCAAAACCAGAGCAAAAGTCTGAACCATCTTGCCCTCAGAGGTGACCTGCGTGTCTTGAGTCGCGTGTTGGAGTCGTGATCGACAACTATTACGCTCCCGAATGAGAGCTTATAGAAATACAGTCCGATCTAGGAGTAATACTGTGATCTTACACACACACACACACACACACCTCTTTGTTTAAATTTGGAGTGGTGACTTGCAATGCAACGATGCTGATTTTCTTTCAGCTATGGGTTGGACTCGAACTCGGACCGTTGAATTAGCTGTGTGTGTGTGTGTGTGTGTGTGTGTGTGTGTGTGTGTGTGTGTGTGTGTGTGTGTGTGTGTGTGTGTGTGTGTGTGTGTGTGTGTGTGTGTGTGTGTGTGTGTGTGAGTTTGTGTGTGTGCGCGCGCGCACGCGCTTGCGTAAACATTCTTATGCAGTAACAATTACTAACGCCTGTTAGCTTCCCTCTTCGTCACTTAAATTAACTTATAATTAATCCATCCAGACACGTATAACCAATTCCATATGATCAGCACTTCATGGTAATAATATGCAAATGCTCCATCCAATTTCCATGAGATAGAGGAGTTAATTCAACTTCACTATTAAATTGAGTGTGTATAATTGTATTTTTCACACTTAAGACAACACACATGTTTCACTCATTCTCTGTTTAGCTTGGATTAGAATGTATTA
>NC_134780.1:58522282-58524782 GCF_046742065.1 Oratosquilla oratoria | reverse complement strand
GGAAACCCCTGGAGGTAAAACAAATAATAAAATAACATAAAAGATAATAAATAAATATGTTCATAAGTAGATAAAGGATACATAAATTGATAAATACATGAATAAATAAACAAATTAATTAATTAATTAAGATATTAAAAACGAAGAATATTGTCAGTTCTGCCTTTACTTAGAGTTCCCAACGTATTATCACTGAGTTAAGGGGTTCTTCGTCATCTACTGACGTTGGTGCTTGGTTCTACTGCGCGGTACACGTCTCTGTTCATACTGGCACCGCACCAACCGCTTCGTCATAAACGTAGAGCAATCCGCGTTCCCTTTTTTTTTTTTTTTTTTTTTTTTTTTTTTGGCCCTGCGGAGCTAGCCGATTTAAGGACTGTCTTTAATTACTTCTATGGCCATAATATCTTTCCTTTTTTTTTTTTTTTTTTTTTTTTTTTTTTTTTTTTTTTTTTTTTTTTTTTTTTTTTTTTTTTTTTTTTTTTTTTATTACCGGACTGTAGAATCCGCGTTTCACCATCTTTTCCAGTCCCCGCTTTGGCCATGCATGAAAAACGGCGCGATTTCTTGTCCATATACTTTTTGTGAAAGGGATCACTTCGGACACATTTTTTGTTTCTTCATTTCTTCGTTTTTCAATTTTCTTTGGTTATGTTAATTCGGTTAGATTTATTTGCGCTAATTCCTTACCAAGAAGAAGGTACTCGAGATGCTGAGAGAGAATGAAGTCAGGATACCCAGTAAAGATTAAAATGAAGATATGTTCACCCTCTTAGGAGTACACGACGCTTCTCAAGATGAATTAGATTTCCTGGCCATAACACCATGAGTACTTACGAACCAACACAAACTAATACAATCGGAATCATTCCATCACTGTCCTCAGAGGGGCTCGCTACCACTACGCTACCCCCCCATCTCTCTCTCTCTCTCTCTCTCTATATATATATATATATATATATATATATATATATATATGTATACATATATGTTATATATATATATATATATAGATATATATATAAAGGTATATGTGTGTGTGTGTGTGTGTGTGTGTGTGTGTGTGTGTGTGTGTGTGTGTGTGTGTGTGTGTGTGTACATATATATACATGTGTATACATTATACATATATATATATATATATATATATATATATATATATATATATACAGACATGACAGAATTGAATAGACACCAAGAAAAATGCATTTCTGCTCTTATTTAATGCTTAATGTTATTCAAATTTACCTAATATGTTATATTTACCTAGATTTATGTTTCAGATTACATACAAGATTAATCAAGCATGCCACGAACCAAAGGAGCAGTAGACCTATCTGAATTTCAGCGAGGTCATATTGTGGGTCAACATGAAGGTGGACTTAGTCAACGCAAAATATCTGAAAATCTGTCAATACCCCTTTCTACTGTTAATAGAGTGATCGTACAATTCACCAGAGAGGGCAAGAAGGGCACAAAACCTCATCCAGGTCGTCCCGGGCCCTCAGAGAGAACCTTGCGTCTTGTCAAAAGAAATGTTGAAAAGGATCCACGTTGCAAGGCCTCTGACACAGCAACACAAGCTGATGTCAGTCCCAGAACAACTATCAGGTATTTCCACAAGCTGGGTTACTATGGCAGAGCTGCAAGAAGGAAAACACTCCTTCGTCCAACCAATATCAAGCACAGAAAGGATTTGGCTGTTGAGATGGTGGAGAGACCTGTGGCCTTTTGGAGCACTGTCGTTTTCTCTGATGAGTCACGATTCGCATTATTTTTTGACATTGGAAGAGTGTGGGTCTGGAGACTCTGTAGTCAAGAGTTTGACCTCAAAAGACTGCAGCCAACAGTGAAACATAGGAGCATTTCAATAATGGTGTGAGGTGCAATTTGGAGTGATGGTCGATCAGAGCTTGTAGAGTGTCAAGGAAACGTCAATTCAGGCAAATATGTTTCTATATTATAGGAAGGACTCATTCCAATATTCTCCAGTAGTAGAATGAGTAAAAATGTCTTCCTATTTATGGAAGATAGAGCTCCTTGTCACATTGCTCAAGCAACACAAAATTGGTTGAGCCAAAATGGGATCAGGAAACTTCCATGGCCAAGTCAGTCCACATATATGAATCCTATTGAACCGACAACCTCGCAAAAAGAACAGAAAGCCATCTTCAAAGCCCAAACCCTTAGGATTACTACGGGGAACATGGCAGGAAATCCCTCAAGATGATGTTCGTGAACTAATCACTAGCATGCCTAGAAGGGTCGTTGCATTGAAAAAGCAAAGGGGGTGTCAACCAAGTATTAGTTATTCACAGTGTGACCATTTATAAACACTTTAATTGTATCAACTACTTGTTTATTAAATTAAACGATTTCTCTTGGTGTCTATTCAATTCTGTCATGCCTGTGTATATATCGGGCTACATTGTCGCATAAGCCACGCTGCCAAATGAAATGGAAAGTTTATAGAGTAGTTGCCTTTCCCTCAAATCCCAAG
>NC_134780.1:58502282-58517282 GCF_046742065.1 Oratosquilla oratoria | reverse complement strand
GCCTCAGAAAATTGTCGATTTCGTTTTTATACACCCTTCTAAGCATCTGATATATCAGTTACTTTGCTTTATGACATGATATAAAAAATTATAATGTTTTCGTCAATGACCAAGACAGCATATAAAATCATTTGAAATTAACAAAGTATACTCTGTTTTATTCTTGAGTAGTTTATTAGATGGTAACTTCCCATTTGGTCTATTCTTATTTCGCCTATTTCCCATATTGTCTATTCCAATTTCCAATGTCTTTTATTCCCATTACTACTCATATTATCACCACTTTTCCCATTTCGTCCACTTTTGTCTAATCATTATGATTTCCCATTTTGTCTACTCTAGATACTCTGGAATTAACAGACAGTTGTATAAGAGATAATGGGCAAGTTTTTACTTTTGTTATTTTTTACATATCAACAATTACAAATACTGTAAGCATTTGCTGAACTTACACAATTTTGAATTTTCCTTATTAAGTCACAATATCTTTGTCTATAATAAATTAATCCAAATAAGACACCACCTAAAAGCATTATATATGATTGGGGCCGAGATGTCCCGGGTCGACAATTTAATGAGGCCAAAACATCCGGGGTTGAAACGTCTGCGCACACTCTCTGTGCCATGTGCAGGTAATAGTGTGATATTGCTATGGTATGACTTCACTGGTATCCCTTCAACCCCCTACCACGTTAATTACCTTACCTGACCCAGTCAGCGCCTATAAAAAAGCTTTCAACCGGCGGCAGTTCAGTAATCATAACCCACCCCCTTTTTTGAGACGTAGGGACGGTGGAGGGGTGTGGAGTGTATTCAGGGATGGAATGGGTGGGAATGATTTTATGCCTTTTTCTTTTTGGCTACCCCCCTTGTAAGGGGGAAAAAAGCCTTGGTATATGTATGTATGTATGTAATTATACCCCCCCTTTTTCATGAACAATAAAAAGTGAGTATAGGCACACATCAAGATATCAAAATTCAAAACTTAGAGTTAAGTATAAAAAAAAAAAAAAAAAATAGGTTTAAGTTATTAGGTTTAAGTTATGTCTCAACAACCAAAACACACCCACACATACTCACACCTTTCCTTCTTCGTCTGGGCGACGTGGGCTCTACCCCCTCCCAGTAGGAAATACCTGCGTGCCCGGCAGCCTATCTATCTCTCTCTTCCTTCCGTCAATTCTATCTTTTCTTCCCCTTTCCCCCCTCTCCCTCCGTGGTGCCATGATCTTATATTTATGTAATGTTAAGTGTAATGTGGAGGCATTTCACCTCTCCCGAAAGGGAAGGTTTTGCTCTCACCACCGTCAGTTCAGTTCAGCTCAGCGCCAGATTGAGTCAACATCTGCCTCTCCATCTCAAGATGTTTACTGCTCTCCTAACCGTCCTCTTTCTGACCGTCTCACCCTTTGCTGAGTATAATTCTCTAAGCCATAATGACTCCAGTTCCAACCAACTGATCGCGGTCATCAATCACGCAGTCTTCCAGCGTTTCAATGACTTCGAACACAACTTCTTCGTGAAAAGAAATTTTAATGACCCCGGAGACGTGGTACTTGACCAACACATTACAAGAAGGAGTCTTAATGACACCGAAGGGAACCAACCCGTGAAGCGATTTGAGGACAAACGCTCCATACATAGACGTGAAGCCTCAAAGCCAAGTTATTCCAACATCCACCAGGAGCCTTCTTACAACTCACACCACCACGAACCCAGCTATGATATGTACCAAAAGACCGGCCACAAGTAAAGCTTCTCGGCAGAGTTCTCCCATGAAGTCCCAATCCTGCCAGAAGTGGGCATCTCCGTTAACAGTTTCTCCCTACCCGTCCCGAAACTCACGACCAAGTTTGCCACCGTACCGTTACCTTGGCTAGGCAGAGAAAAGGAATCGTGTGCGACTAAACCCCAGTCACATGGTGGTTAACATTAATCTAATAATATAATTCTTATCGAGTGTTTCCTGTGATTTTGAGATGATACTAAATATATACAATAAAGGTATTTAGCGTTCAATAATTTTTTCTACGCAGAGAAGAGGAATCGTATACGACTAAACCCCAGCCTGATGGTGGTTACCTTTAATTTGTTAATATTTTTCTTATCAAGTGTTTCCTGTGATTTTAAGATGATATAGATTATATAAAATAAAGGTATTTATCGTTCAATAAATATTTCCTTTTAACCTGTGACAGTAATCTACTATAAAGTAGTAGCCTCTGTCTGTCTGTTTGTTTGTTTGTTTGTATGTTCACGAACTCCTAGGGTTTTGCAGATAGACCCCCATAACCATATATATTCTGAAACTCTATCACTCCAGGTACTTGGATAACTATGTTTCATTTAAAAATATATTTTGGTTAGGGTTAAGGGTTAAAGTTAGGTGGGTATGGTTAGGTTAGGGATGATTCACGAACTCGCAGCAACGCGCGTGTAATTTGGCTAGTAATATATACATGTACACTTCCCACATTTTCCACATATAAGTGTGCAAACTACGTAAATCTTCTAATCCGCTTCTATTATTGAAGAACAACTATTAAAGCGGCCGAATGTAAACTAGTTTTAGGTAGATGGCAAATGCTCTTTCAAAGTACAGATTGATAAATGCGAGAGAAAGTGGTAAAAACAAAAAACAAAAAAAATTACCGAATCCCGAAGTTGAGTCGTTTGCTCATAAGTAGACAGTTGGGGAAGATGGAATATAGATGTATATCTTCTGAAAGACTCAAGGAATAAATCAATCTTAAATTAGTTCAGTTTTGTCAGTTAGCCAATTGTTTACAAAATCATGGTGTAATGCTATAGTGATTTCAGTGTGTGTGTGTGTGTGTGTGTGTGTGTGTGTGTGTGTGTGTGTGTGTGTGTGTGTGTGTGTGTGTGTGTGTGTGTGTGTGTGTGTGTGTGTGTGTGTGCGTGCGCGCGTGCGCGCACGCACGTCTTTACCTAATTGAAGTATACAGAAAATGAGCAACGATCGTTCTCATGCCTCTTACTCCTCAATTATCATACCCAACTTTAAAGCGATGCATGATTCTAACTTTGGCTACCTCTTTAAGTATGTAAATGTGCATTAAGTTAACTTACATCAAAATGCATTCCAACGTGGACTATATTGCCTTCAAAGTTAATGTGATTTACCATGGTCTTTGATCGCGTGTTGGTCTTTTGATCGACAACTATTAATCTCCCGAATGAGAGCTCAAACCTCATGTATGGCCCAATCTATGGGTAACGTTGTGACCTGAAACACGCGCACACACAACTCCCTGCCTATGAGAGCTGGAGTGCCGGCTCGAAGTGTAGTGATGCTGAAATTGTTTCAGCCTTGGGCGGGAATCGAACTTAGACCGCTGGATTAGCGGTTGTGAACAGTACCACAGGGGCGTCGAGACGTGTGTATGTGTGTGTATGTGTGTGTGTGTGTGTGTGTGTGTGTGTGTGTGTGTGTGTGTGTGTGTGTGTGTGTGTGTGTGTGTATTCACCTCGGATCTGCTGCAGCCTCTTTTCGAGACAGCCAGACACCACCCTACGGCAGTGAGCTCAGAGCTCATTATTAGCAGATCTCTGGGTAGGTCTGAGACCACTCACACTCCACATACCGGGAATGCAAGGTCACAACTCCTTGACTAACGTCCCGTACCTACTCGCTGCTAGGTGAACAGGGGCTACACGTGAAAGGAGACAAACCCAACTTGTCTCCGCCCGACCGGGGAATCGAACCCCGGTTCTCCGGCTTGTGAGGCCAGTGCTTTACCAATCCGCCACCGGGCCGTGTGTGTGTGTGTGTGTGTGTGTGTGTGTGTGTGTGTGTGTGTGTGTGTGTGTGTGTGTGTGTGTGTGTGTGAGTGTAAGTGTGTGTGAGTGTGCGTGTGTACGCTTATAACTTTCTTAATACATATAACAATTTAAAACAACCTAATCTCAATTAAACCCTTTACTATTAACAGATTGTTGCAGAGATGGATTAAATTGGCTGGCGATCGCCAGATTAAAAGAAAAGGTATCACTCGGAATGTGACGGGTCAGTCGAGAGGGACTCTTTCACCACCAAGAAGGAAGAATGAAAGTGAACGCAATAGGTTGTCATCAGCCAAAAGACAAAAGAAGAATGCCACGCGGGACGGTAGAGATTCACGGCTCAAATCAACCAAGGAAACAATAGCCTGGCTCTTGAAGTCTACGGGAATCTTCCGCCGCCTGAAGGAAGAGAGGAAGAGAAAGGAAAAAGAAGGACTGAAGGAAAAAAGTTACGATGAAAAAAGGGAAAGAATGAAGAAAGAATAAAAATGGAGTAAGGCAAGAATAAATGAATAAAGAAAGGATGGAAAGAATATAAGGAAAGAATGATAGAAGAAAATAATTAAAGAAAAAAGGAAAACAAGATAGTAAGGAATAAAAGAAGACGAAGAATGATCAACCAAAAAAGAAGAAGAAAAAAGGAAAACGGAGTTGAAGAAGAAGTAGAAGAAGAAGAAGAATATGAAGGAAGAGAGGAAGGAGGAGGAGGAGGAGAGGAAGAAGAAGGAGGATGAGAAGGAGCAGGAAAGGAAGAAGAATAGCAAGAAGAAGAAGAAGAACAACAACAACAACAAAATAAGAAGAAGAATAAGCAGAAGAAACAAAGGAGAAGAAAAAGAAGAAAAAGAGGAGAAAGAAGAAAAAAAGGTGAAGAAAAAGAAGAGGAGGAAGAAGAAGAAGAAAACACGAATAAGAAGAAAAAGAAGAAGAAAAAAAGAAAAAACACGAAGAAGAAAAAGAAGAAAAAGAAGAAAAAGAAGAAGAAGAAGAAGAAGAAGGAGAAGGAGAAGAAGAAAAAGAACAGGAACAAGCAGAAGAAGAAGAAGAAGAAGAAGAAGAAGAAGAAGAAGAAAAGACGTAGAAGAAAAAGAAGAAGAAGAAGAAGAAGCAGAAGAACAAGTAGAAGGCGAAGAAGAAGAAGAAGAAGAAGAAGAAGAAAAAGAAGGAGGAGAAGAAGAAGAAGAAGAAGAAGAAGAAGAAGAAGAAGAAGAAGAAGAAGAAGAAGAAGAAGAAGAAGAAGAAGAAGAAGAAGAAGAAAAAGAAGAAGAACAAGAACAAGATGAATATGAGCTTGCTAAAGGACACGTGGATACGACAGTCGAAGACCTAAAAACATTGAAGGAGCAGGTGACGTTTCGCAACACGTGTAGCGTCTACAGATCTGAATACAGACAGGAGGTGCAGCACTGTAAGCTCAAATTTAGTGAAACATGGAGAGAGATTCAACAGCCAAATGGAGCGTTTGGTTTGCGAGGTCTCATGTAATGATGTGGGAAGGAATACGAGGAAAACGGGACAGCCGAGCTGCCTGCGTGTTGACAGCTTGCATCAGTGAGCAGGGCGAACGTGCCATTGCGTCTGTACACCTTAGGATATTGATGTGAACGCGACTTGGGTGTCTGTCGAATATCACCAATGTTAACTTCTTGAAAACGATCACGCCGCCTTTGCATGCGTCATGAGCCGCGAGTGGGGCATACGAGGATGCCAGCCTCGGCGTCCTGATTATATTTATTTTGTAGGTGTAGCTCAGTGACCCCCATATTCTGTGAACAAGCTTGATCATGTTTTCTTCTTCTTCCTTTTTTGTGTGTGACGTTATATTCATTCAGAGTGAAAGAGAACAAGTATAACAGCAGTACCTTTATATTTTGTAATACGCGTATTGTAATACGCGTATCAATCATTTTGTAATACGCGTATACATCATCGTACATCAGCCAACCTGGTGTACACACAAATTTTTGACTCGTATTGAAGAGTTTAATACATTATTCAAGTGTAGGAAGGAGAAGGACCTCGGTGGTAGTGTTGAGGAAGAGCTTCTCGAGGATCAAATTAAAGAGCCCACAGTTTACGAACTTTACGTGGGTCCCGTTCCTCCACAATTTCTAAACACTAACTATATCATCCAGCGTAAAACGTGTTCATTGTTAAACGGATAAATGTTACAAGGTAACCTCTTCTTTTATGTGGCAGAAGATCCTTTTTGAACGTATATAACTGATGCCGTAGATCGCTAATTACACAGGTCTGTCCTTAACAAACCCCGATGGGTCTATGGCACTGTGTAGAACTGGTATTTGGAATTTGAAAGAGGCAGGAAGGAAGTGTCTAAGCATGTTCGACAGGAAAGGTTTGGAAAGTGTGGTTAGGATTACATAGATCAATAAAGTGAGAAATTGACGAGTTAAACACCATATGAGGACGGAGCCTTTATTTGTGCGACGTTTCGCTTATTACAGCTTTTTCAAGTACTTGAAAAAGCTGTAATAAGTGAAACGTCGTACAAATAAAGGCTCCGTCCTCATATGGTGTTTAACTCGTCAATCTTGTCGGCAACTGCCACTTTCATGAAAAGTGAGAAATACGGAAATGAGAAAAAGAGCGAGGATAGAATGAGAGCTGGTAGATAAAATTGATGAAAAAATGCTAAGATGGAAGGGATAACGAATGGGATTTCAGATGGGAATGGGATGGATGCTGGCCTCTCCCGTCAACAGGAAAATGTTTGACTTGTGTGTATTTTATGTATTTTTATCATAGTATTTATTTTCATTATTACTATCATTACTGTTATTGTTATCATAATCATCATCATCATAATCACCATCATCATCATCATCTTTATTTTTATCATCATTGTGATTAGTATAAACAAAATTGTTGTGTGGTTGTTTTTAGCCATATCGAAAAGAAAAACCCTTTACGCTATCTTTTCATAGTCAATTTGCTTTGTAGCTTCAATATGGTTTACTTCGTCAGGGCCAGAGGTGTGAGACGCTTCTAATTACAAACTTTATACTCTTCGAAAACGAGGAAGTTTGGAGATGTTTGAGAAACGGTTATTGCTCTTCTGCCAGAAGGCATATCACTTCGTAAATTTACGGAAGATTATATTGTCAAGAAACGGGAGTACGAGAATATTCGTATTGTGACGAGGTCGGTTGCTGAATGATAAAGAGAAATATAAACTATTATGTGAGTAAGAAACCCCATAAATAGTTTTATAAGCAAAGATAATTAAAGTAATTAAAGTAATAGTAATAATTAAAGTAATTAAAGTAATAGTTTAGTAAACGAAGATAATTAAAGTAATTAAAGTAATTAAAAAAGTATGTGTTTCTTGTACATATCTGGGTCGTTCCAAAAGTAATGTTTCCTATTTTTTTGTTTAACTCAAAACGTTGAAGAGATACGAAGATGGGAGCGGCACCAAAACGAGCGACCTTTTGTGCTTCAGAATTTATTTTTCTACGTAGCCATCTTCATTCTCAATGCACTTTTGCCAGCGATGAACGAGAGCCTTGATGCCTCGGTCGTAAAAGTCAGCGCCTGCCGAGGCGGTCCATTTTTTCATGGCTGCGATTACGGCGTTGATGTCGGGGAAACGCTGCCCTCGTAATGTGTCCTTCAGAGGTCCGAACAAGTGGAAGTCTGACGGTGCCAGGTCGGGACTATACGGTGGGTGAGACAGCACCGTCCAGCCGAACCTTGTCACACATTCCGTGGTCTTCAAACTTGTGTGTGGCCTGGCGTTGTTGTGTTGCAAACAGAATGTTTCCCTTTTCACTTGCCTTACACGGGTAATCTGGGCCTTCAGCTTGGTCAACGTTTCAATGTAACGGTCAGAGTTGACAGTCGCCCCTGGTTCCAAGAAATCCAGGAGGATGGCGCCCTTCCTGTCGCAGAAGACGGTGCGCATCACTTTGCTTGCGTCTTGAATTTCTTTGCTAGGGAGTGTGAGTGGTGCCATTCCATCGACTGTCGTTTAGACTCCGGCTCGTAGTGGTGACACCACGTCTCGTTACCAATGATGATGTGGTCCAAGAATCCGTCACCTTCGGCTTCGTACCAATCCAACAAGTCCTGACAGACATCCCGTCGGTGGTCCTTTTGGTCCTGCGTGAGCAATCGTGGAACCTACCTAGCACACACTTTGCTGTATCCTAGGGATGACAACATCGTTTCCAGTGCACTGACACCCACATTCAACTCTATACGCATTTCATTCACCGATTTCCGCCGATCAGCGCGGATGAGTTGATCGAGGCGCACTTTGTTTTATGGGGTGGTGGCTGTGCATGGGCGTCCGGAGCGTACTTTGTCACACATCTCCGTCGCTACTCTAAAATCGACAAACCCATCTCCTAACTATGCTGACATCAACTGCATCGGCTTCGTAAACGTTCACCAGGCGCCGGTAAATGTTGATTGGTTCAATCTTTTCTGCATGGAGAAATTCAATGACGCATCTCTGCTTCTGACGCACGTCCATGACAGGGATTGCTTTCTTACAGTGTCGCACCATCAATATCTGCAACAGAGAAATGAAACTTTCAGGTCATGAGTGCATAAGTTCAGTCATCATAACAATGCAATTTGCAATCCCCTCGGATCCCGTCGGGCGGAATAAAAAAAAATAGGAATGACCCTCGTATGTTCAAACGGGTTTACGAATTGTACAATTTTGAGTAAACAAAACCTATTAATTTAAGTTTTCAAGAAGACCTATTAAATATCCCAGATTTACCAAAAAAAAATTAATGTAAATGCAGTTTTCAAGAACACCAGTACAGTTAACCATTTACTTATTAATAATGGTATTAAATGTCAAAAAGGATGTATTTACAAAACTCCTTGCCAAATGTGTAATAAATTCTAGGTACCCCCACAAAATAAAATAAAAAATTGACCCTTAAATTATTGTTGCATGTGAAAGACAACGTTATTAGAAACAAAATGCTTTTTAAATTTTTTAACTAGTTTTAAAAATAAGGGAGATACGATTTTTTTTATCTTTTTCTTAGCCCGCATTTTTGGCTAGACTTTACCATAACAAAGTGTTAGAATTAAGGGTGGTAATTTGTAAAGATTTCGGTAAAGAAATACACATTAACTCTAAACCACTGGTCCAATTTTATTAAAATTCGGAATACTTGGGTTTTATGGATCAACAAATCACATGAGCATGTCAAAAACAATGTGAAATATCTCCATCATACCATATTTGCCTTTTCATGGCAACCATGAAGCTGTCAATGGTGGGTCTCGCTAAACGTCGACCAACGCCGACCAAAACCACACAATGACGGTTTTTGCTCAAATGCATAATTTATATATAAAAAATAGCACATGGTTGCATTATTTGACCTATTTTCTTTAAAATGGATGATTTCCACGTAAAATGATCAAAGAGAAGTTACGTTTTTATCCTCTGGAAAATTATCAGCCGGCAACCAACGCCGACGAAACCCAAACAATGACGGCATTGGTTGCCGGTTGATAATTTTGTAGAGGATAAAAACGTAACTTCTCTTCGATCATTCTACATGGAAATCACACATTTTAAAGAAAATAGGTCAAATAATGCAACCATATGCTATTTTTTATATATAAATTATGCATTTGAGCAAAAACCGTCATTGTGTGATTTTGGTCGTCAATGGTAATAAGTAAACAAAATCGAACGCGAACTGGACGCATCAGATTCATGGGTGATATGGCTACATTCCGGGGCGATAAGCTCAAACATGAAGTAATACACGATATTAAACTTCTTATGTCCGGGAGAATATATGTTGATAAACTTGTTTATTTAACTTAAAATTATGTTTAATAGTTCCTTACCTTAATATTTTTACTCGGAAAAATATGTTGCCAAGTTTGATAACCAAATTTCCGTTTAAATCGCTGAAAATTTGTTTCTATTTTAAGAATTAGCCTTACACTTGCAAAACAACAAGATAATTTGAATATCTTTCGCATGCGATAAGCGCGGGAAGCATTCGAATTGAACTAAATAAACGCTAGTGGGCCGCAACATATGGCCATGAAAACAATACATGGTCGACGGTGGCGCCGCGCGTGGATTCGGGGGTACCTATAAATTCTATATAGGCCAAATCAGCCAAACCTTAAATATAAGAATTGAACAACCCAAGAGGAGGAGGAGGAGGAGGAGGAGGAGAAGAAGAAGAAGAAGAAGAAGAAGAAGAAGAAGAAGAAGAAGAAGAAGAAGAAGAAGAAGAAGAAGAAGAAGAAGAAGAAGAAGAAGAAGAAGGAGAAGAAGAAGAAGAACAACAACAACAACAATAAGAAAAGACGAAGAAGAGGTTGAGGAGAGGGAAAAGAAAATAAGAAGAGTAAGCAGAAGAAGTAGAAAAGTCCATTCCTCCGAAGAACCCTCTCAAAGGTCCTCCAGAACGTTCCGTCCCGTCTGACTCCAGGGCAATCGCAGTTTTTCTCGAAGTCGCACTACACGTGTCTCCATTTTTCTTAATCAGGTTGTTTTCCATTCTTAATGACATTGTGGCGTCTCCGATTTGATGATTCTGCTTTTAGAGTTATTTGATTGTCTTTCGATTTTTTTTTTCGAGGTCAAACTACACGCATCTCCTGTTTTTTTAATATGTTTGTTTTTCATTCTTAATGACATTGTGACGTCTCCGATTTAATTATTCTGTTTTTAGAGTTATTTGATAGTCTTTCAAAAGTCCCCGGACCTTTTTTTTTTTTTTTTTTCAACCACCACACCGCCATCACACTGAGCCCCATTGCTCTTCCCGAAATCGGATTTTCAGAACATTTGCATTCTTCGTGCGGCACCTTAATGGTCCAATCTAATTCCATGTGTGTTGCAGTTTCTTTCCGTGTCGTTATCCAATTCTGCAATTATAGTAGTGTGTTTGTCTCCACATCTTGCGAGGAACAGGACCTTTACTTTGTTCTGTCTTAGGCCAGGCGATTTCAATTACTTCAAGGTGGGATCCTATACTGACAAGGTTAGGGTTCTTTCATACGGCGTGGGAGATGCCTGGGTCCGCAGTTTATCTCATGTGCAACCACATCTGCATTTCTTTTCAGACGCCGTTAAATAAAACCACCCGCCACTTGCGCACCGAAGATGTTTTTTCCAGTTCCCATAATGAACAGACGGAGACGAAGAAGAGGATCACCGATTAAGAGAAGCGGCTTTGCTGCGGATGTACTGTGTCTTGCTACATTGCTTCTGACCCACAGACCGTGGGCGGGATACAGGGATGACTCATCCGTGAGGAGCTAAGATGAGAGGGGGGAGGGGGGAAGGGGAGTGGAATAGGTGGGAGTAGGTACGTGCCTTTGAACATAAGAACATAAGAATGAAGGAGACTGCAAGAGACCATAAGGCCTACACTAAGCAGCTCCGTATCCATCACCACCTGTCATCTCCATCCATAAAGTTGTCTAATCGTTTCTTAAAACAACTGATAGTTTCAGCGCTTACTACATGGTTACTAAGTTTATTCCAATCGTCGACCACCCTATTAGTAAACCAATTCTTGCCTATTTCCTTTTAAAATCTAAATTTGTCCAGTTTATAACCATTACCATTACTTGACTTGACTACTTCCCTTCTAAGGGGGGAAAAACGGTCGATATGTAGACTGATTATGAAGGGATAAGTATAGACCCTGATCGGATTCGCCTCCTTTACTTGTTCCATTTGCAACAGGAGGCAAGAGAGTGCCAGCGCTATGTAAAAGATTAAATCTAAAACATTAGTCATCAGTCTGAGAGTGTCTGAGCATAAGCGCGGACGCAGACGTCGCTCGCACCGATTGAAAGAACATAAGAATGAAGGAGGCTGCAAGAGACCATAAGGCCTACACTAGACAGTTCCTTGTCCCTTACCACCTGTCATCCCTATCCAGAAAGTTATCTAATCTTCTCTTAAAACAACCAATTGTTTCAGCTCACTACACAATTACTAAGTTTATTCCATTCATTAACCACTATGTAAACCAATTCTTGTCTATTTCCTTCTTAAACCTATATTTATCCAATTCAAATACATTACTGCGAGTCCTGCCCTGTTGTCTTAATATGATTACCTGACATGCATCACCATTGTTAAAGCCTTTGACACATTTGAATACCTCTATTAGATCACCCCACCCTCTTAGCCTTTCCAGAGAGTGTAAGTTAAGGTGCCTAAGCCTTAGGACTCTCTTTTTCTATTCTGTTCTGGCTCGCTCACGCCTGAGTAAAAGACTATAACTCTATCCAAAAATCTGGCAAAGAATGAAATCCTTACCCAATGTTCCTCTCAATCTATAACCTACGCTAGTAGAGATATCCCTTTACACACACGAGTATAGCTCTCCTCCCGCAAAATCCAAGGTAAATACACACACAATATATATATATATATATATATATATCAATAATAATAATATTAATGGTAACAGCAACAACAACAACAACAACAACAACAACAACAACAATAATAATAATAATAATAATAATAATAATAATAATAATAATAATAATAATAATAATAATAATAATAATAATAATAATAATAATAATAATAATAATGATAATACATACATATACCAAGGCTTTTTCCCCCTTACAAGGGAGGTAGCCAAAAAGGAAAAGGCATAAAATCATCTCCACCCATTCCATCCCTGAATACACTCCACACCTCTCCACCCTCCCTCTTATCTTAGCAGCTCCTGGATGATGGGTAATCCCTGCACTTTGTCCATTGCCCTGGGTCAGAAACAGTGTCGCAAGACACAGCACATCCACAATAATAATAATGATAATGATAATAATAACAATAATAATAGTAATAATAATAATAAAATAATAAAAATAATAATAATAATAATAATAATAGTAATAATAATAGTAATAATAATAGTAATAATAATAGTAATAATAATAGTAATAATAATAGTAATAATAATAGTAATAATAATAGTAATAATAATAGTAATAATAATAGTAATAATAATAATAATAATAATAATAATAATAATAATAATAATAATAATAATAATAATAATAATAATAATAATAATAATAGTAATAATAATAAATGATTACAATGATAATAATAATAACAATAATAAATGATTACAATAATAATAATAATAATAATAATAATAATAATAATAATAATAATAATAATGATAATAATAATAATAATAATAATAATATCATCATCATTATCATCGCCGAAAATTCACGTGTTTCTAGTCTAATGAATAATATCGCCCTGTCGCTGAGAAATATTCCATGTTCTTTGTGTTCGACTGTGCACGTACTCTCACAATTCTTCAGCTATGGAAGCACTGTTGGGTCACGCTAGGTTTTCATAAGTTCTCTCAATACAGAAAAAGTCACTACCCTTCACGAAATTGGAAAAATAAAACATATATTCAACGACTGTGGGGTATTTCGTGTGTTCCTTCATCGAACACCAGCGCTGCTATCCTTTGGGACAAAATATCACCAAAGAGGTGAAGACATAAAAGTGGTACAGAGAAGAGATAGAGAGGGTAGCAGAAAGGAGTGAAAATAGAGATTAAAAGCTACCAGCATTCTCCTTTGAGTGAATACTTTTCTCAAATCATTAAAGAGAGCTGAGTACTTTTGATCTGTAAGGATGATTCTGAAGTCCCTAAAGTGTTGAAGGTAAATAATTTTAATGAAATACTCCATTAAGAGTGATAAGAAAGGACCCGAACCATCTCTTATGACAGGTCATCATATGAATAGTTCCCATCGTGAGAATGAACTCTCCTTTACGAAATAGACATAACTCTCATGATAGTAAAGGCGAAGTAGCTCTTTCCAGAGTTCAACGCTTAATTGGCTCTCAATATGCTCCTTGCCCCCAAATACTAAAACTGTGCGCCAATTTTCAAAATTCGCAGTTTAACAACGAGTTTTACCGCTTCATTTTTTTGACCTTGAACATTTTCCACGGCGGGCAATTGCTTCTGCTTGCCAGCAATTACAACCATCATCCCATACCATGAAGCAGCAGAAACTGAGACCAGAGACCTCACCAGGACTGGACCTCCGCATGGAAACGAGAATATTGACGGGTTTTGAAAACGGGCAAATGGGAGATGATTCCTTATGACGTTTGTCTCGCAGGACTTCCACATGCAGGTACTCGTCATTGTTCTTGCGCACACACACACACACACACACACACACACACACACACACACACACACACACACACACACACACACACACACACACACACACACACGTGTGTGTGTGTGTGTATGTGTGTGTGTGTGTGTGTATTCACCTCGGATCTGCTGCAGCCTCTTTTCGAGACAGCCAGACACCACCCTACGGCAGTGAGCTCAGAGCTCATTATTAGCAGATCTCTGGGTAGGTCTGAGACCACTCACACTCCACACACCGGGAATGCAAGGTCACAACTCCTTGACTAACGTCCGTACCTACTCGCTGCTAGGTGAACAGGGGCTACACGTGAAAGGAGACAAACCCAACTTGTCTCCACCCGGCCGGGGAATCGAACCCCGGTTCTCCGGCTTGTGAGGCCAGTGCCTTACCAATCCGCCACCGGGCCGTGTGTGTGTGTGTGTGTGTGTGTGTGTGTGTGTGTGTGTGTGTGTGTGTGTGTGTGTGTGTGTGTGTGTGTGTGTGTGTGTGTGTGTGTGTGTGTATGTGTGTTTGCAAAACATCAACTGCATATAAAGTAACAACATTTCTGAAGGAAAGGAAGATACTGGTAAATAATTAATCAGCTTGGGTTCAGAAAAAGAAGGTAATACGCTTCATATTGTTGACAGATGGGAGAGTGCACTGTGTATACTTGGATCTGGAGAAAAATATTCATTAGTTTTAAAAGTCTGATGCAGAAGATGAAATAGAGAGGACTTAAACGAAGCCTGTTGTAATGGATGAAATTTTTCCTAAAGGATAGATTCGCGAGAACGGTTATAAAGGATGGGAAATCAGATCGGAGGAATGTCACGAGGGGTATCCCACAGGGCCCGGTATTGGGACCATCAATGATTTACTTTAACATGATTAATGGAATACACTACTTGCTGATGATAACAAGACCATGAAAAGAGTAAGAGATGAGGACGATTGCAATTTGTTACCGGAAGATTAAGAGAGGGTATATGAATGGATCCAGATGAGGAAAATTAA
>NC_134780.1:58494782-58497282 GCF_046742065.1 Oratosquilla oratoria | reverse complement strand
CATCTAATGCGATATGGTATAGATATGTAGATGATGTTCTTTGCCTGTGGCCATGTACTGAAGACCTGGATGCTTTTCTACAATCTCTGAATAATTTAGTTCCCTCCATTAATTTTACTGTAGAACTAGAAAATAATAACAAATTGCCCTTTTTAGATTGCCTTATCCACAGAGAAGGTTATGACTTTAAATTTAGTATTTATAGAAAACCGACTAATGTATTTTCTTATATTCATTATTACTCTGAACACCAAGATATAGTAAAAAAAATCTGTATTTTCTTCTATGTTCTTACGTGCCTTGCGGATATGCAGCCCAGAATTCATTGATAAGGAATTTGAGTCTATTGTTAACATAGGTTTAGGATTAAAGTACCCTAGAACATTTTTAGATAACGCTCTCTCTTTGGCGAAAAAAACTTTTCATAGGAATCAACCCTTCCTCCCCTTTTTGACATTAAGAATCTTTTAGTATTACCTTACAGTAACAATCTTTCTCAAGTTCCTCATCTACTGAAAACATGGAATGTTAAAGTAGCGTTTAATAACACGTGCACTTTTAAGAAATTAATAATAAAAAAATTCTCCCGCTGATTCTGATGGTTGCATATACAAAATCCCTTGCAGAGATTGTGAAAAGTATTACATTGGACAAACGGGCAAAGAACTATCAACTAGAATTAAACAACATAAATATAGTGTTAGAACAGCACAAAAATCCAATGCTCTATTTGTTCACATGAAAGACTTCAATCATTGTATTAATTGGACTAATGCTTCTTCTATCATTTCTTGTAATTCATTTGTCAAAAGAAACATTATAGAAAGGAGTATTATAAAACATTCTGAAGGTTTTACTCTTAATAACAGTAATGGGATTTATAAATTAGATAAATTCATCATTAACAAAATTTGTAATCAGGTTGTATGTGACCAAAATTAATTTGGTGAATTGTGCTTGTTCTCTAAAATTTCTTTTTCTTTGATGAACTTTGTGTACCAAGACTTATTTTTATTTTTATTTCATATGTGACTTTTTGTGATTTACCGGTTCCTTTCCTAGTGTAACATTTCGTGTCATCTTGTGCTATGCCAGTTTCCTTTCCTAGTGTTTAATTTTGTGACATCTCACACCTTGCCTGTTCCTTTCCTAGTGTATAATCTTGTTATTTTTAAACCTCTTTGTAATACAACTTTTTCTGTATTCCCCTGAAGATGTGAATTACACGAAAGCGCTTGGGATATACTGTTTTCTTCCGATTTCCTTAGTGGTTACCAGCAAAAATTGTGAATCACGTGTTGTTAATAGTGATCTTTCTGCATATATATATATATATATATATTTATATATATATATAATATATATATATATATATGAAAATGAGAGTGATGACTGAGGAAAATGGAGGAGAGATAGGGAAGGATGAAGTGAAAGCAGCTGTTAAGATGATGAGAGCAGGTAAGGCGCCTGGGTTGGATGGATGCCATCCAAAATGTCTGAAGAAAGGAGGTACAGTTATGGTGGACTGGCTGGTGAGGTTATTTAATGTTTGTTTATGAGAGGGTAGAGTCCCAGAGGACTGGAGGAGTGCCTGTATAGTTCCGCTTTACAAAGGAAAGGGGGAAAAGTGTGAGTATAGTAGTTACAGAGGGATCAGCTTGTTGGGTGTGGTTGGGAGGGCTTATGGGAGGGTCTTGATTGAGAGGATTGGGAGAGGAACAGAGGGAGTGGTTGGTGAGGAATGGTGTGGTTTTGGGACAGGTGGGGGTTGTGTTGATCAGATTTTTGTGGTAAGACAGATATGAGAGGAAGATATAGGAAAAGGTAAGGATGTTTTTTGGGCTTTTGTGGATCTGGAAAAGGCTTACGACAGGGTAGACAGGAAGGCACTGTGGGAGTTACTGCAGATATATGGGATAGAAGGAAAGCTGTTAAGAGTAGTCAAGAGTTTTTATGAGAGTGGTAGAGCTTGCGTTAGGATTAGAAGTGGAGAGAGTGAGTGGTTTGAGGTAAAGGTGGGACTTCTTCAGGGGTGTGTTATGTCGCCCTGGCTGTTCAATCTTTACATGGATGGGGTGGTGCGAGTGGTGAATGCAAGGGTAGTGGGTCAGGGGTTAGAAATGATTAAAGAAAATGGAGAAAAGTGGGAGGTGAGCCAGTTGTTGTTTGCTGACGACATTGCACTTGTAGCAGGATCAGAGGAGGGGTTGAAGAAGTTAGTGACAGAGTTTGAGAAGGTGTGTGAAAGAAGTAAGCTGAAGATAAATGTGGGCAAAAGTAAGGTGATGAGATGTACAAGGGGAGAGAGTGACAGTAGGCTGGAAGTGAGCATTAAGGGTGAGAAACTGGAGGAAGTGGATAATTTCCGATACTTGGGTGCGAATGTGACAGGAAAGGGAGGAGTGGGGGTGGAGGTAGAATGTAGATTGAGAGAAGCGAGTAAATGCCTTGGTGGATTAAAAAGTGTAATGAGAAATAGATATCTGGGAATGGATGCTAA
>NC_134780.1:58487163-58494282 GCF_046742065.1 Oratosquilla oratoria | reverse complement strand
TTCGTCTTGGTTTTGTCTGTGATCAAGTTGTCCTATTTTCTTCCCAGTGTCATTTTAACTATGATAAGTCCTGTTCTGAGTCTCATCGTATTTGGAAAGACATGTGAGAGAGGCCAGAGTTAGGATACCACAAGGTATCGTAAATCTGTCTTCTCTTCATATATCATATATTATATATATATATTTATAGTATATATATAGTATATATATATAGTATTATATACATGTTGTATATGATATATATTTGTATATTATTTATATTATATATATATATATATATATGGTGTGTGTGTGTGTGTGTTTGTGTAGTGTGTGTGGTGTGTGTGTGTGTGGGTGTGTGTGTGTGTGTGTGAGAGCGAGATAAGAGAGAGAGAGAGAGAGAGACGAGAGAGAGACGAGAGAGAGAGAGAGAGAGAGAGAGAGAGAGAAAGAGAGAGAGAGAGAGAGAGAGGGAGAGAGAGAGAGAGAGAGAGAGAGAGAGAGAGAGAGAGAATCCAGGAATAAAATGCCACTGGTAAAAATGCCACAGGTAATAAAGTTACGGAAAAAAGTCACAGAAATATGTTAATAAGAAACCGCAAAAAGCAACAGGACAATGTCAGCACTGCTTATGCGTCTATCTTTTATAGAGAGGTTAAATGTTGATTTTTCTTTTTAATCTCATTAAAGGAAGATGCATATCTGATGGTAAAAAATGTAAAATAGAAGAAATTTTTTGTAAAATTTGGAAAAATAGTAATAAATTATGTCACCTGAGGTCAATATGACGCCAGGTCCTCGTTCCTCTGTCCAGCCTGTTTTCGTGCAGTATATAACCTCGTTCTTCTCTTTAGAATGGAAGTCTCCCGGAGGATAACGTGGATAAGATATATAGAAGCTAAGTGCTGTCGTGGATGAACAATACTTGGATACAATGAAAAAATACTAAGAAATAGTTTTCTGCCATGGGAATTATTCAAAGTAATAAGCGTGGTTCACAAATCTGCTTCAATGGGTTCATGTATACCAAGCAATCCACTCGTAAAACCAAGGTGTGGTGGAAGTGCGTTAAAAGCTCCAGTTGTCACTGTGAGGCAGTATGACAACAGACCTACATATAGAAAATCCAGCTGTAGGTCAGCCTCACAACCATGACCCAGATGAAACCGAAATCTGTCATACTAAAGTACGCAACCGGATGAAGGACCAAGCTGCCAACACTCGAGACAAGTCAGCTCAGATCTTTAGTCATGGTATGAGTCAGTGTGATGATGACGTACCCTCACTTATACCCTCTGTTGACATTTGCAAACGTACTCTTCGCAACCAACGGCGTACTCCTCCTGTACCACATTTGTTAAAAGATCTAGGTGAACTTCCTACCGAGTTTGTTCAGACAGGCCCTAATCCCGAGGAATTTTTAATCTGTGATGACGAACCAAATGTAAACAACCGCGTTCTATTGTCTGGTACCAGTGATGGGCTCAGGCATCTTGCTGGTGTTGATACCCTATTGATGGATGGCAACTTTTCTATGGCTCAAAATATTTTCAAACAGGTTTATATCATTCGTGTGCCTCTTGGGGATACAACTGTTACTTCCGTGTACGCACTTCTTCCAAACAAGACTCGTACCACCTACGAAGAACTCTTTCAGGCTGTAGTTGATAAGTGTGTAGACCTAAACCTAAACACTAATGTGCAAACCGTGGTGATTGACTTTGAAGATAGTGTAATGAGAGCCGTTCTTGCAATGTTTGGCCTCGATTTAGAGAACAAAGGTTGCTTTTGTCATCTTACGCAGTCCACTTGGCGTAAAATACAAGAACCTGGTTTGGGAACAATGTATAATACCAATGTTGAGTTACGTTTGTTTTGTGGCATAATTGATTCTCTAGTTTTTCTTCCCCTAGAAGACGTTGAAGAAGGTATGCGATACCTCATAACCGTCATTCCACAAGATCCACCTGAAGCCGAGGAGCTTCTCATGTACTTCAATCGTACTTATGTTGGTGGCTCCTTTCGCCTGATTCAGCAACAAGTTCCCATATCCAGTGATGCCCTGATGCCTCTGAGAATGCGTCACATTCCACCTATGTCTACCCTCCACCTATGGAATGTACATGACGCCACTGTACACAACAATGCCCGCACCAACAACATCTGCGAAGGATGGAATAATAAATTCTTCGACCTAGTAGATCACTACCATCCTTCTCTCTGGCGCGTCATTGAATTGTTCCAACGTGAAGAAGCGACAGTGAGCACCCTTACCCGGCAGGATACTCTTGGCAACCACCCTCAAAGAAGAGTTCTTCGAAGCTACGTACGGCTACAGGAACGCCTACGTAACTTGTGAGTTGCTCGGCGAAATAACAAGAAGAGTGAGGAGGAGTTTCTTCATGGTGTCGGCTGCAATATTCGCCTGAATCAACAACAAGAAAACATTTATTATGTATAAAAGACTGACTTTGATATTTTCATTTGATTAGCTTATCGACACTATGTGTAGCTATAATAACACCATCGCCAAACTTGTGTGGGTTACTCGACTGGAGTAATCGTCTTAATCTTCAACACGAAAAACATGGAATATGCAGGTAATGCTGTTCTTAACCTGTTATGTACAAACAATAATTGACTGACATAGATACGTGATTTTTTTTTATTAATAGTGTCTATATGTACAAGTCATGTATTAAAAAGTGTGACTTTTTTTTACTGGCCCCCATAAACCAGATGTGACCTTTATTCTTGTGACTTAAAATTGTGACTTTTTCCATGAGTTTTCTACTTGTGGTATTATTACCGGTCAGCATATATTTTTACTATTATATATAAATATAATATATATATACTATATATATATATATATATGAACTATATTCATTATATATATATACATATATATGTATATGTAATAGATATATAACATATATATATTGTAATTATATATATACATATTTATATATAGTATATAATACATGTATATATATAGTATGTATATATATATATATATATATATATATATATATCTGTATATAATATATATTTGACTAGCCGCCAGATTGGTTATGGAGGAGGGAGTATCGGGCCAATCAGCATGCTACATTCTGAGACGTCCAGCGGGATGAGCCGTAAGGAGAGTATATATACTGTATACATACGTTGTCTGTCACTCTGAAGAAGACTTGTAGTCGAAAAGTCAGGAATATATTGTTCTCACTCCAACCCGCATTTCTCTACCAACTTTTTGCATCCATAGATGAATGCAGGAAGGTTTTGGGGTCACGTGGGACGCCGTAGCCGGTTAGGAACCCCCTAGAGTCACGTAGGGATGCCATGGACGCTTGGGGGGATCCCCTGGAGTCCCATGGTGCGTCTAGGGGTCACACGAGACCATTTAAGGTACAGGCATTATATTCTTAATCTTTTCAATAAGAGTCAAATTATCGCGGGCAACATCAGCTGTCTGATGTACGATGATTCGATGATGCATCACAATATTCGCGTTATAAAATACAAAGTTACATCTGTATTACTCGTTCCCTTTCACTCTGAATATTGATAACCACGGAAAATATTATCAAGCCAGTTCACAGAATATAGGGGGTCACTCAGCTACAACTACACAATAACATAATCAAGACGCCCACGCCGGCATCCTCATACGCCCACTAGCGTCTCATAACGCCTACGTAGGTGTCATCGTATGGAAAGTGTTAATGATTTACATATTTCTTGACAAATGAGGTTCCTTAATTTGTATAACCTATATATATACATATACCAAGGGCTTTGTCCCCTCATCAGGGAGGTAGCCATATATAAAACATGGTGTAGATTAATGTTATGATCCAGGTTGGTGTGGCTCAAACTACATTCTATCAAATTCCTTACCACCATGTTAGTACTTATATTAGTGGTTTGAACACTGGCCCAGTCAACCCGATGATTATATAATTCTACATGTTTAAATATGCTACTGCAATTGTTTCCATCCCCTATATATATTTTTTCTTGGGTTGTTCAATTCTTATGTTTAAGGTTTGGGCGGTTAGGCCTATATAGAATTTATTACAAATTTGGCAAGGAATTTTGTAAATACTCGTACATCCTGTTTGACATTTAATACCATTATCAATAAGTAAATATTTAACTGTACTGGTGTTCTTGAAAATTCCATTTATATTAAAACTTTTAAGTACATCTGGGATATTTAATAAGTCTTCTTGAAAAGTTAAAATTAATAGGTTTTGTTTACTCAAAATGGTACAATTCGTAAGCCCGTTGGAACATGTACAAGAAACACATACTTATTTGATTACTTAACTTCCATCTTTGTTTACTAAACTACTTATGTGGTTCCTTACTCACCTAATAGTTTATATTTCTCTTTATCATTCAGTAGCCGACCTCGTCACAGTACGAATATTCTCGTACTCCCGTTCCTTGACAACATAATTTTCCGTAAATTTACGAAATGATATGCCTTCTGGCAGAAGAGCAATAACCGTTTCTCAAACATCTCCAAACTTCCTCGTTTTCGAAGAGTATAAAGTTTGTAATTAGAAGCGTCTCACACCTCTGGCCCTGACGAAGTAAACCATGTTGAAGCTACAAAGCAAATTGACTATGAAAAGATAGCGTAAAGGGTTTTTCTTTTCGATATGGCTAAAAACAACCACACAACGATGTCGTTTAAACTAATGACAATGATGATGATGATGATGATGATGATGATGATGATGATGATGATGATGATGATGATGATGATGATGATGATGATGATGATGATGATGATGACAGTAACAGTGATGACAGTAACAGTAATGACAGTAATAATAAAAATAAAAATTATGATAAAAATACATAACATACACACAAGCCAAAACATTACCCTATTGACGGGAGAGGGCAACATCCATTCCATTCCCATCTGAAATCCCATTCATTATCCCTTCCATCTTAGCATTTTTTTCATCAATTTTATCTACCAGCTCTCACTCTATCCTTGCTCCGTTTCTCATTTCCGTATTTCTCACTTTATTGATCTATGTAATCCTAACCACACTTTCCAAACCTTTCCTCTCGAACATGCTTAGACACTTCCTTCCTGCCTCTTTCAAATACCAGTTCAATACAGTGCCATAGACCCATCGGGGTTTGTTAAGGACAGACCTAAGTAATTAGCGATCTACGGTATCAGTTATATACGTTCAAAAAGGATCTTCTGCCACATAAGAGAAGAGGTTACCTTCTAACATTTATCCGCTAAACAAAGAACACGTTTTACGCTGGATGATATAGTTAGTGTTTAGAAATTGTGGAGGAACGGGACCCACGTAAAGTTCGTAAACTGTGGGCTCTTTTGATCCTCGAGAAGCTCTTCCTCAACACTACCAACGAGGTCCTTCTCCTTCCTACAATTAAATAATATATCAACTCTTCAATACGAGTCAAAATTTTGTTTGTACACCAGGTTGGCTGATGTACGATGATGTATACGCGTATTACAAAATTATTGATACGCGTATTACAATATGTGTATTACAAAATATAAAGTTACTTCTGTTATACTTGTTCTCTTTCACTCTGAATAGATATAATATCACACAAAAAAATGTGATCAAGCCTGTTCACTAAATACGGGTTCAGCTACAGCTACAAAATAAATATAATCAGGACGCCGAAGCCGGCATCCTCGTATGCCCCACTCGCGGCTCATGACGCATGCAAAGGCGTCATCGTTTTCAAGAAGTTAACATAGGTGATATTCGACAGACACCCACATCGCGTTCACATCAATATCCTACGGCGTACAGACGCAATGGCACGTTCGCCCTGCTCACTGATGCAAGCTGTCAATATGCAGGCAGCTCGGCTGTCCCGTTTTCCTCGTATTCCTTCCTACATCATTACTTGAGACCTCGCAAACCAAACGCTCCATTTGGCTGTTGAATCGCTCTCCATGATTCACTAAATTTGAGCTTACAGTGCTGCACCTCCTGTCTGTATTCAGATCTGGAGGCGCTACACGTGTTGCGAAACGTCATCTGCTCTTTCAATGCGTTTAGATCTTCGTGTGTCGTATCCACGTGTCCTTTAGCAACCTCATCTTCAACCTTCCATCCAGCCCTTCTATGCTACCAAAAGAGTCTGAATGACCGCATCGCAGATAACTGTGAAGGATGCAAAACTCCACCCCAAACTATACTGCATATTATTGAAGACTCCATTGTACATAATCACACACGCAAAAAACACAATAAACACTCTATAAGGCAGTGGTTCTTAACCTTTGGGTCGCAACCCAAAGTTGGGTAGCCAAGGATTTATGGGCTATTATTTTCCCAATATTCCTATTCAAAATATTAACAAAGTATTAATCCTGATTGTAGAATTCTTAAGTCATTATTATCTAAGATTAGGTAAAACGGTGATACAAAGAGGACTTAATTGAGGTGAAAAAAAAACTACTAACATCTACTCTTGCCTTTTAAAGTGTTTATGAAGGTAAGGGTCCCCATGGTCGATCTGGAGAGGAATTTGTGACGAAGACAAAAAAAGGTTAAGAACCAGTGCAATAAGGACTTTGTGGGAAAACATCGCTCCAGCCGTGGTGTTCCTTTGGGAGACGGTACTTATCGGCCAGACAGTCTAAGGCAGTAATTCCCAAACTTTATTCTGTCATTTCCCCCTGCACCCAGGTCAACTATCCAGATTTCCCCCTTCATGTGTAGCACGGAAAGAGTAGTTAAAATACACTGTGACTATTTACTAATTTATTTTTCAAATGTACAAATATACTGATAAACAGGCATTCTCTCTCTCTCTCTCTCTCTCTCTCTCTCTCTCTCTCTCTCTCTCTCTCTCTCTCTCTCTCTCTCTCTCTCAGACATGAGAAAATCCATCAGAGATTTTTTTTTTAGTTCGTAGGTAGTGTAATTATTTCCCCCCTGGTAGCTTCAAATTCCCCCCCAGGGGGAAAATTCCCCCAGTTTGGGAACCACTGGTCTAAGGGGACAAAAGAAAAAAAAAATATATCAAGGAATCTTGCAAAAGCCCACATCAAGTGAGGAAAACAGTGACAGAAGGGAGGAGCAAGGAGAGAGGAGGGAGGGAGGGAGGGAGGGAGGG
>NC_134780.1:58482163-58484663 GCF_046742065.1 Oratosquilla oratoria | reverse complement strand
GGTCATAAGCAATACAACAAGACATTGCTGATTATTATAGCAGATTCTACAGTTATTAATTTTTTTCCTATGTTCTCAATCCTCAGGATTAGAATGAGTTACTAGACACTAAGTTTGTGAAGTATTCTATCAAAGTGCATTTACGAGTATTTGTTTGTCCGGTGACCAAATGTTTGGGTACCAATTGTCCAAGGACATTCGAAGTAATAAAACACAGGCAGAAAATTTATAAGAGCGTATTCCACTACTCTATTTGATATACCCCGTCTGGGGTAGTGGCTGCATGTTATTGTGGCACAGTAGCATGCAGTTGATACTTTAGGGTCTATATGGGGCGCCCCTACGGACCAGAGGCACACATCATTTTGTCTATGATAGAGGAAAACTCTGTTCATAGAGAAATGATGACATTTTTATACTACGACTGTCCCTCCGTTATGCTGTCCCCCAACCCTTGTTGCTGTCCTGTACCATTTCTCTGAGTATTCAGTTTCGGTTTTCGCCGACCCTGTGGTGGGGGGGGAGAGAATGCTACCACCAAGTCTTTCCATTTGAGACGTAAAAGGCGACAAAAACGGGACGGGGATGGGATTAGGAGTCCTACAACCTGTAGCCCCGAAAGGGGACATTCCTAAAAAGAAAAGAAAAGGCATAAGAGGGTCTGAGAGTTTTCCAACCAGTACCCTAAGGTTTGGGTCTTTTAATGTGCGTGGATGTGGTACAGATGATAGTAAAAGGGAAGAGATAGGCAGTATGTTTGTGAGAAAAAAGATGGATGTGCTGGCTTTGAGTGAAACTAAAATGAAAGGAAAGGGCAACTGAGTTTGGGAGTGTAGCTGGGAGGTACTCAGGAGTGAAGAGGGGACGAAAGAGAGAAGGGGTGGCTATACTAGTAAGTGAAGAGATAAGTAAGCGGGTAGTTGAGTGGAAGGAGGTTTCATCAAGGTTGATGTGGATGAAGGTGAAGCTGGGAAGGGAGATGTGGGTTTTTGTAAGTGCGTATGGACCTGGTAGTGAGAAGAGCGTAGTGGAAAGAGAGAACTTTTGGGTAGATATAAATGGGATTAGGGAGAAATGTCAATGTAGTTGTATTGGGAGTCCTTAATGCTAGGGTAGGAAATGAACCAATAGACGGAGTGACAGGGAAGTATGGAGTTCCAGGTAAAAATCGTAGTGGAGAAATGATGGTGGAGATGTGTCTTGAAAGAGAGTTCATGATAGCAAATACAGTGTTTAAGAAGAAAGTGAAGCATAAGTACACATGGGAGAGGGTCGTGGGTGGAAGGGTGGCAGACAGAGTGTTAATGGACTATATAGTGGTGACCAGGAGTATGGTAGGAAGAGTTAAGGATGTACATGTTCTAAGGGGAGAGAGTGGGGGAACATCAGATCATTTTCTGGTGGAAGGTAAATTGAGATTGGGGAATAGGTGGAGAAAGAGGAAAAGGGCAGAAGGTAGGGAGGTACTTAGAGTGAACTGCTTAAATGAGAACAAAAAGGAGAGTGAGTTTAAGAAGAAGCTGAAAAAGGAATGGGAGGGAGTAAAGGATAGAGCAGAACTAGGAGTGGAGGAGGAATGGGGATGGTTCAAGGAGGGAGTCATAAGGTGTGCAAAGATGGTGTGTGGAACAAGGAGGGCGGGAAGAAATAGAAGGAAGGGTAGTGAATGGTGGGATGAGGAAGCAAAGAAATGTGTAGAAGAGAAGAAGCAGGCATTCATAGATTGGCTACAAATTAGGACGAGAGAGTCGTATGAGAGGTACAAAGTAAAGAGAAGGGTAGGTAAGCATAAGATAAAGGAAGCAAAGAGGAGAGCAGATGTGAAATGGGGTAAGAGTACGACAGAAATTATTGAAAGCAATAAAAAGATGTTTTGGAAGGAAATTAAAAGAGAAAAAGGAGGCGAATCAAGTAGAGAAGAAAAGGTAAAAGGTGCAGATAGAGAGATGATAATGGAAGAGAAGGTAGTGAGAGGAAGGTGGGCAGAGTATTTTAGGGAGTTGCTAAATGTAAAGGAGGATAGGAAGGGAAAGGAAGTTGCAGTGGGAAGCGCTAAGAAACTGGAGTGATGAGTGAGGAAAATGGAGGAGTAATAGGAAAGGATAAAGTGAAAGCAGCTGTTAAGATCATGAGAGCAGGTAAGGCACCTGGTCTGGATGGATGCTATGCAGAATGTCTGAAGGAAGGAGGTGCAGTGATGGTGGACTGGCTGGTGAGGTTGTTTAATGTTTGTTTGAGAGAGTGTAGAGTGCCGGAGGACTGGAGGAGTGCCTGTATAGTTCAGCTTTACAAAGGAAAGGGGGACAAGTGTAAGTGTAGTAGTTACAGAGGGATCAGCTTGTTGAGTGTAGTTGGGAAGGCTTATGGGAAGGTCTTGATTGAAAGGATTAGGAGAGGAACAGAGGGAGTAATTGATGAGGAACTGTGTGGGTTTAGGACAGGTAGGGGTTGTGGTAAGACAGATATGCGAGAAAGTTTTAGGAAAAGGAAAGAATGCTTT
>NC_134780.1:58442163-58469663 GCF_046742065.1 Oratosquilla oratoria | reverse complement strand
GGGGGGGGGGGGGATCTCCACCTTTTCCCGTGTTGAGGATACCCAGTATGAAATGTGAAATGTTACAATAGTCACCACTTTTAAAACCTTGCTATTGCGTTTCCAGCCCAATCAAAGCTTTCGGATAATATTTTTCATTTCTTACACTCCATAAACCAAAAATAGCTGCAGAACCCGCCCCGCCACCGAGAGAGAGAGAGAGAGAGAGAGAGAGAGAGAGAGAGAGAGAGAGAGAGAGAGAGAGAGAGAGAGAGAGAGAGAGAGAGAGAGAGAGAGAGAGAGAGAGAGAGAGAGAGAGAGAGAGAGAGAGAGAGAGAGAGAGAGAGAGAGAGAGAGAGAGAGAGAGAGAGAGAGAGAGAGAGCTCTTTGTTCTTTCGCCTCCACTATCACCTCTCCCTAAGGGCCTGTGATACCATCATGACCTACTAAAGGAGCATCAGTTCGCCTCATTTTCCAGCCACACTTCCGCCTTCCTCAACTTTTTCCACTTTATCTACTTTCCTTTGGCCCTTTCCCTTTGTCTTTCCCAACCTATCAGGCCATCTTCCCTCCTCCCCTTTTCCCTCCTTCTCCACCGTCTTCTATTCCTCTCCATTATATATTATTAATGATAGAGAAACGTGTCAAACTTAGCAGCAAATACTTAATGTCATTTGAATACTGCGTTACTATCACAATAATTTTACAACTTAAGTTTATGGTGATATTTTCTTTCTGCCTTGTTCGGCTACAGTATTTCAATGTCAGTAACATGTCGACATTTAAAAATAATTTCCTTCTGTTTTCAAATCTCAACCTATCGATATACAACTTTCTATTTTATATTTTATCCTCATACTTCTCCCCCTCCCATTTCTCTTTTTTTTTTTTTTTTCCTTTCTTTCTTCCCAACATCAATCCTCCTTTTTACTTGTTCCCCGTCCGTCTTCCTTTTCCTAACCCCAGTCTTTCTCTCTCCGTATCTCTTACTCTTTTTCTCTCTCACCTTTTCTACCTCAACTATAGCTTTATTCGCAGTTATTTTACCCCCCGCCCTCTCTCTCTCTCTCTCTCTCTCAAATTTCCTCTTCAACATGAAATTTTACATTAAACATTCCGCAGTAGCAAACGCCAGGCAACAATCTTATTAATTTCCTCTTGGTCGGGATGTCTCTGAGGACGATGGATGGACCCCGATCCATCTGGACACCTTTCAGTTTGATTTGGATTAAATTCTAAATAAATTAATTTACTACAAAGACGGAGACTTGGTAATTGGAAACCTCTATCACCTCTGTGTGATGTTGTACAATGCAGGAATCAATTTCAGTGCCAAAGACCAGGTTTCGTTGAAAAGCACTATAACAAACTGGAACTGTATTCTTCCCATACATAAAGGTAATATATGTATTGGTAATTTGGTGATGAAGTAGAAATAGATTCTCGAATAAGAATGCACACGGTGTAACACACACCGCACACAGAACAAAGAACTACACAATAATTGACATTCAACAATGACCCAGATCTCCCCTTGTCATCACATCAAAAGAAGTGTGTATAACCTCTATTACAATTTTTTGTAATATTCCTGCCACTTCAATCAATTTTGTTTTGTGTGAAAGCTATTTACTACAACGTTATTCCTACAATGATACAAGTGTCAAGTTACTGTGTTTTTTAGACTAGAGTTACAGGATGGTGACTATTACACAAACGTGTCAAACTTAGCAACAACTCTGTCTCAAATGAATACTGCAGCACAACTGAAGTTGAACTCGATATTTTTTCAGCATCGTGCAGCAACAATATTACAATATCAGTTATATATATACATATATATATATATACATATATATATATATGTATGTATACATACATACATATACCAAAGGCTTTTTTCCTTTTACACGTGAAGTAACCAAAAGAAAAAGGCATAGAAACTACTCCCACCCATTCCATCCCCTACATACTCCTCTCCACTCTCTTCCCTCCCTCTTATCTTGGCACCTCCTGGATGACGGGTCATCCCTGCATCTGGTCCACTGCCCTAGGTCAGAAGCAGTGTCGCAAAGGCACAGCACATTCACAGCAAGGCCGCTTCATTAATTCGGCGACCCCCCTCTTCGTCCCCTCATGCAGAAAAGGAGAAGACGGGGAGAAACCCGTTCGGGTTGCGTCAATTTATTTCTCATACATACTCCCTCCCCCCCATCACCTCCCCCTCATGCATCACAGCATCATCCATACACAGCCCTTCTCCATTCACCCCTATTTTCTGTCCTCTCCCGTCCTTCCTCAACAGACATTCCTCTCTTTCCCAGTGCCCTTTTTACCCCACCCATCCATCGTTCACTCCTTCCACCTCTGCCTTCCACACCTCTTTTACTAATCTTCACTCATTCTTTCCATGTGTCCAAACCATCTCAATATTCTTTCATCAACCCTATCTCCCAACTCCCTTTCCACCCCTGTTCTCCTCCTCACCTCCTCATTTCTCACTCTAGCCTAGTAACCCCTATCATACATCTCAGGCATTTCATCTCAAACACATTCAAACTCCTTCTCTCTTCCTCTCTTATATTCCATGTTTCTGCCCCGTACTGTGCTGTCGGCACAATCACTCCTTCATACCTCTTAGCATCCATTTCCAAATGTCTATTTCTCATTACACAAGGCATTTACTCGCTTCTCTCTATCTACATTGTGTACCTTCACCATTGTGTAGTAACCTAACACTACAAATAATAACCCCGGAGTAAGCGGCTACCCCAGCAGAGGACGGCGCCCCTAGCAAAGAGTCCAGCCGTCCCCGAAGCTGCTGCCACTACCGCCGACGGGCCTGCCACCGCTGGCTCTAAAGTTCTCGCTGCTGGACCTGCCGTAGACGCTGCTACTCCGACCGACGGGCCTGCTACCGCTAGCCCTGGACCTCCCGCTGCTGAACCTGCCGCTGGCCCTGGAAATCCCGCTGCTGAACCTCCCGACGCCGGAGCCGTTGCCACTACCGCCGACGGGCCTGCCACCGCTGGAGCCGCCGACGCTGGGCCTACAGCCGCCTCCCGGAGCTGCTGCCACTGCCGCCTCCCAGGTGCTACTGCCGCCGTGGGAGTTGGTGCCACTCCCGCCCACGCCCCCCGGATCTGCTGCCACCCCCGCCCCGGAGGTGCTACCGCCGCCCTCCTCGAGGAGAACCTCTGCCCGGGAGCCACCTCTCTGTTCCTTGGAGAGGCGAACCTCTGCCCAGGCGCCGCCGAGCTGTTCCCTGGGGAGGCTAATCTCTGCCCGACCGCGGCCCGCCCAACTGTCTTCAGGAATGGCGTACCTCTGCCCAGGCGCCGCCTCGCTGTTCACTGGAGAGGCAAACCTCTGCCCGACCGTGGCCCGTCCAACTCTCTCCAGGAAAGGCGTACCTCTGCCCAGCCGCCGCCTCGCTGTTCCCTGGAGAGGCGAACCTCTCCCCTACCACGGCCCGCCCTACTGTCTCCAGCACAGGGGAATCTCTGCCCCACGCTGCCTCGTCTTCAGTCTTTCTAGGGCCCAATTTTCTGCTCATTTATAGTGCCCAGGGGTATTACTTTAGTGCCCAGGATTATTAACTATAGCGCCCGACAGTATTATAGTGCCCAAGAGTGTTACTTGTAGTGCCCAGGATTATCTATTGTGTTAGTGATACCGCCCAAGTTAGTGTCTAAACTGTGCTCGTGTTAGTGCCCCATAAAATACTGTGCTAGTGCCCCATATAGTGTCAAGTGTGTTAGTGCCCGTTATTGTTAGTGACATTGACAATTTCGTCCCGCAAAGATGGCTTACGTAGCTACAACAACAGTCGCCTTCCGTGCACCTGCATTCTGCTCCCAGGACCCGTCCATGTGGTTCTCCATCTTGGAATGCAATTTTAAGGCCTCTTCGATCACTGTTAGCCTCACTAAATTCTCGCATACAACTGCTGTCCTGCCACCTGATGTCTTATCACAGGTCTCTGACGTCATCGCACAAGCTGTCACTTCTAACACTCCTTATGAAGATCTCAAGAAAGCTGTCCTAGCGCGCCTTCAGAATACTATAGCGGTTCGTCTCCAAGAGCTCCTCAGCAGAGAAGAACTCGGGAATGAGAGGCCCTCCGGTCTTTTTCGACGGATGAAAACACTGCTGGCAGATAAGTACGATTCCTTTGACAAGGAAGTCTTCAAGCAACTGTTCTACCAACGGTTGCCTCCTGCGACCCAACGCAGCCTATTCACCGTCAAGGACACCCTTGCTGTCGATGCACTAGCCAACCTTGCCGATGAATTTATGGGAATTCTTGCAACATTCTCCTGCCGAACTCGTTTACAGAAATACCTTCAAGTTATCTGGTCAACTCTTGGCCCTTGCCCCTAACTCTACTTCATGTCATCTTCAGGACTACACTGCAAAACTGACAGACCACATGCGTTCTCTTCAACCGGTGCAACCTCGTACGCCATCTTTCAAGACTTTTGTTAGTCAAGACCTCGACACCTGCACACACGTGTTCATCAGAGTTGACGCCGTGAAGAAACCGCTACAACAACCTTACCAAGGCCCCTTCAAGGTACTACGCAGAACTAGGAAAACGATTACCATAGAGAAGAACGGTATGCCGGAATCCGTCAACATCGATCGTGTCAAGCCGGCCTATCTGCTCCGTGAGGACACGAACATACCTCACACCAAGGTAGCAGATACTTCACTTGCCACCAAAACTCGTGTCAGGAAGGTCAGGAAGGTCTCGTTCCTCCTATATCGTCACTAGGGAGCGGGGGGGGGGGATAATGTAGCAAGGTCATGCCTTGAAGATTCGTTCTCTGTAGAATTCGCGCACCATAATCTGTATTAATATTAACACCCCTCTAAAACTTGGATTATGGAAATATAACATTATTAATACTGTTACGTCTCTCACATCTATATGTAAATATCTATAAATATTAGTAGTATTATTCTATAAAGTTTGAATTATAATAAGTAAGCAAATGTATTCGTGGTAATATAAAATGTTACGTACGAGTATAGCCTTCTTATTGTTCCACCATCAAGAGAGTGGATTTATTCACCTATACCTCGCATTGTATTTTCAATAAATAGGTCCCGAGAGATTTGGAGTTTGAAAAATTCCTTCCTCTCACTGACGTGTACCTTCACCATTGTGTAGTAACCTAACAATACCTATTGTCTCAGCAGTTTCTGTCCTGTTGGTTTTTGTCCAACTTATATACATATATATATATATATATATATATATATACATATATATATTATATATTATATATATATACATATATATATTATATATACATATACATATATATATATTTACATATATACATAATAACCATACCAATGAAAATAGTATTGTATACAAAATACCTTGTAAAAAGTCCCCATCTTCATTTTGGGGGAAACAGGTCGTGGATAAGAAAAAAGGTCATATGAACACAAAAATTATGTAAGAAACCACAGGCTTTCTAATTCCATAGTAAGACACATAGATACACATGACCACCTTCCGGACTGGGACAATACAATTGTAATAAAGGTTCAACGAAGAAATTAAGAAAAACAATAGAAGCAGCATATATTAATGCTAATAATAACATCAACCATAGAGAAGGTTTTATATGCTTGGCAAGAGCAACAAGTTTATTGGTAGTCGAAGAAAACAAACGGACAAATGTTCCGAGCACAACGACCTTTCCCAGGCACCCTGTGAGATGATATGACTGTGTATAAAATGTCCAGGTTGTACTTAATTGTTAAGCTTTGTGATTCAAGACCCTAAGAGACGAAACGTTTAGTAAAATTCTTCCATTATTTCTCATATACTTCCTCCACCTTCAGTTATATGTATATATATATACTCGTATATATATATATATATATATATATATATATATATATATATATATGCTAATAAGAACACGGGTACGTGTGTTCACTTATGCAAAGTAGACCACTTGGAAAAAGGAAACTAACGAAGCAGAGCGCTTTCGTATATTACATCTTCAGTGCAACAAGTGTTGCACTGAAGATGTAATATACGAAAGCGCTCTGCTTCGTTAGTTCCTTTTTCCAAGTGGTCTACTTTGCATATATATATATATATATATGTATGTATATATATATATATATATAATATATATATATATATATATAATATGTATGACAGAATGAGTGGAAAGGATGGTGAGGTAAACGACAAAAAACAATAGAAGTTTTATTACTAACGTTTCGTCCTTAAGAGGACTTTCTCAGAGTCTGAGGAACTCCTCTTAAAGACAAAACGTTAATAATAAAACTACTTTTTTTTTGGGGGGGGGGCGTTTACCTCACCACCCTTTCCCATCAATCTGTCATACATGTTTCATATATATACATATATATATATATATATATATATATATATATATATATATATATATATATATACATATATATATACATATAAGAAGCAAAGAGGAGAGCTGATGTGAAATGGGGAAAGAGTATGACAGAAAATTTTGAAAGCAATAAAAAGATGTTTTGGAGGGAAGTTAAAAGAGGAAGAGGAGGCGAATCAAGTAGAGAAGAAAAGGTAAAAGGTGCAGATGGAGAGATTACAAAGGATTACAAAGGCGGAGCATGCCGACAGGAGACGTTTTGGTCCATATCTAGGTCGAATGTGAAAAAAATCATAATAATAATAAAATAATAAATAAAAACTATGATAATGTAAATAACAAATAAAATACATAAATAAATGCATAGGTACAGTAAAATAATAAACAAACAGGTAAATAGTAAATAATAATAAATTGACATATAAATAATATTAAATGAAAATTAGACAGACAAATGATAACAAAACAAAAACAAATAATACAAAATAAATTATAATCATTACAGCATCTTGCTTAGGTGTTTATCTAAATGATTCTTAAAGCTTCGAACTGAACTACATTACACTACCTGTGCAGAGGTTTATTCCATTCATTAACTACACGGTTGGCAAAGTTGTTTCTACCTACTTCTAAATTGAATCTATTTCCGGACAGTTTGAGACCATTGTTTCTTGTCTGATTCTCATTCAATGTGAAAATTTTGTCACTTTTGATGTTGTCAATTCCCTTTAGAATTTTAAAGACCTGTATCAAGTCACCTCTGAGTCTACGCTTTTTTAGGGAAAACAGATTCATATGTTTTAGTCGATTTTCGTATGATTTATTTTTTATATTTGGAATCAGTTTTGTGGCTCGCCGTTGTACTTTTTCCAGTCTGTCAATGTCTTTAATGAGATTCGGTGACCATACGGAAACAGCATATTCCAAATGTGGACGAACTAACGATTTATATAGTTTGTTAATGAGTGATGGACTTTTGAAGTCAAAAGATCGCGCAATCAGTCCTAGAATCTTATTTGCTTTCTCAGAGGCTGAAATACACTGCTTGGATGATTTGAGGTCGTTACTGATAATTACGCCGAGATGATAATGGAAGAGAAGGTAGTGAGAGGAAGGTGGGCAGAGTATTTTAGGGAGTTGCTAAATGTGAAGGAGGATAGGGAGGGAAAGGTAGTTGCAGTGGGAAGCGCTAAGAAAATGAGAGTGATGAGTGAGGAAAATGGAGGAGAAATAGGGAAGGATCAAGTGAAAGCAGCTGTTAAGATGATGAGAGCAGGTAAGGCATCTGGTCTGGATGGATGACATGCTGAATGTCTGAAAAAAGGAGGTACAGTTATGGTGGACTGGCTGGTGAGGTTATTTGATGTTTGTTTAAGAGAGGGTAGAGTGCCGGAGGACTGATGGAGTGCCTGTATAGTTTCGCTTTACAAGGTAAAGGCGGAAAAGTGTGAATGTAGTAGTTTCAGTGGGATCAGCTTGTTGAGTGTAGTTGGGAAGGCTTATGGGAGGGTCTTGATTGAGAGGATTAGGAGAGGAACAGAGGGAGTAATTGGTGAGGAACAGTGTGGGATTGGGACAGGTAGGGGTTGTGTAGATCAGATTTTTGTGGTAAGACAGATATGTGAGAAAGCTATAGGAAAAGGTAAGGATGTTTTTTGGGTTTTTATGGATCTTGAAAAAGCTTACGACAGGGTAGACAGGAAGGTACTGTGGGAGGTACTGCAGATATATGGGATAGGAGGAAAGCTGTTAAGAGTAGTCAAGAGTTTTTACGAGAGTAGTAGAGCTTGTGTTAGGATTAGAAATGGAGAGAGTGAATGGTTTGAGGTAAAGATGGGACTTCGTCAGGGATGTGTTATGTCGCCCTGGCTGTTCAATCTCTAGATAGATGGGGTGGTGCGAGAGGTGAATGCAAGGGTAGTGGGTCAGGGGTTGGGGATGATTAAAGAAAATGGAGAAAAGTGTGAGGTGAGCCAGTTTTTGTTTGCTGACGACACTGCGCTTGTAGCAGGATCAGAGGTGTGATTGAGAAAGTTAGTGACAGAGTTTGAGAAGGTGTGTGAAAGAAGGAACCTGATGATAAATGTGGGCAAAAGTAAGGTGATGAGATGTACAAGGGGAGAGAGTGACAACAGGATGGAAGTGAGCATTAAGGGTGAAAGACTGGAGGAAGTAGATAGTTTTAGATACTTGGGTGCGAATTTAGCAGGAAAGGGAGGAGTGGAGGTGGAGATAGAATGTAGATTGAGAGAAGCGAGTAAATGCCTTGGTGGATTGAAAAGTGTAATGAGAAATATACATCTGGGAATGGATGCTAATAGGAGGTTATATGAAGGAGTGATTATACCAACAACATTGTACGGGGCAGAAACATGGAACATGAAAGAGGAAGAGAGATGTAATTTGAATGTGTTTGAAATGAAATGTGTGAGAAATATGATAGGAGTTACTAGGCTGGATAGAGTGAGAAATGAGGAGGTGAGGAGGAGAACAGGGGTGGAAAGGGAACTGGGAGATAGGGATGATGAAAGAGTATTAGGATGGTTTGGACACATGGAAAGAATGAGTGAAGAAAGATTAGTAAAAGAAGTGAGGAAAGCAGAAGTGGAAGGAGTGAATATGAGGGGGCGTCCTAGGATGAGATGGATGGATGGGGTGAAAGGGGCATTACAAAAGAGAGGAATGTCTGTAGAGGAAGGACGGGAGAGGACAGAAGATGGGTGAATGGAGAAGGGTTTTGTATAGATGATGCTGTGATGCATGAAGGGGAGTGGGTGGGGGATGGGGGGATGAGAAAGTATGTATGAGAAAAAATTGACGCAGCCCGAAGGGATTTCTCCCCGTCTTCTCCTTTTTTACATGAGGGGACGGAGAGGGGGGTTCGCCGAATTTATGAAGCTTCCTTGCTGTGGATATGCTGTGTCTTGCGACACTGCTTCTGACCTAGGGCAGTGGACAGGATGCAGGGATGACCCGTCATCCAGGAGGTGCCAAGATAAAAGGGAGGGAGGAGGGTGGAGGGGAGTGGAATATATAGGAAATGGAATGGGTGAGAGTGGTTTCTATGCCTTTTTCTTTTTGGCTACCCCCCGTGTAGGGGGAAAAAGCCCTTGGTATATATATATATATATATATATATATGTATGTATATACATGTATGTATGTATATATACATAAATAATTTATATATAAATATATACAGGTATGTATTATAATGAATATATATGTATACACACACATTATATATATATATTTATATATATATATATATATATATATATATATATGTGTGTGTGTGTGTGTGTGTGTGTGTGTGTGTGTGTGTGTGTGTGTGTGTGTGTGTGTGTGTGTGTGTGTGTGTGTGATATATATATATATATATATATATATATATATATATATATATAAGAAATAATAAAATAATAAAAAATAAGAGAACCTATATAGAATTTAACGAAAATTATATAAAAATCCTACCAATTTAATTCTGTATATTCTGAATTTATGAAATCGAATACCATTAATACTACATCCCAGTATTCATGTCACAAGTAGATTATCCAATGTATCACATTTATTGAATCAGAAAATAAATATATTTTTCACCGTAATTCAAACTATAAATAAGACATCCGTGTAATCTCTTGATAAAGGAATAACATGGAATATGAAATACAACATACAGAGCGAGATGTGTGTTTGAAAAATAAAAATATATCAAAGTTCTTATGCACTCTCTTTATACGTGAAAATGAAATAAGTATAACACATACATATAAATATATATATATATATATATATATATATATATATATATATATATAAATATATGTATATGTATATATCACGTGAAAACCACTGTTGGAGTAAAAACGACTGGAGACGGGGAATCTATATATTCCGAATGCAAACTGCAAACCTCTTCAGTAAATATGAAGAAGTTTGCAGTTTACAATCGAAATATATAGATTCCCGTCTCCAGTCTTTTTTACTCCAACAGTGGTTTTCACGTGATTGACAAATGTGTGATTACATTTTTCACCTCTATATATATATATATATATATACATATATATATATATAGACATATATATATATATATATATATATATAGACACATATATATTTATACATAGAGATATTTGTATATATATAGATATATATATATATATATATATGTTCACTGTAAACCCACTATTGGAGAAATAATAATGGAAATAAAGAGAAACTGTATATTTCGACTACTATCTGTAGTCCTCTTCAGCAGAAGAGGACTACATATAGTAGTCGAAATATCCAGTTTCTCTTTATTTCCGTTATTATTTCTCCGATAGTGGGTTTACAGTGAACTTTTATAAATGTGTTATAACATACCAATCTCCATATATATATATATATACATATATATATATATATATATATATATATATATATATATATGTGTGTGTGTGTGTGTGTGTGTGTGTGTGTGTGTGTGTGTGTGTGTGTGTGTGTGTGTGTGTGTGTGTGTGTACACACATATATATGTACACCTCAATGATTTACACGCTGTAGGCCCAAACTTCAAAGTCAGTTCAGTCACAGTTGGACTTTTCCCTTTATTGCATCTACCGCCAGACTATTTCATTTATTTCTATTGTGAACCACCATGCATGACGTCATGTCATTAGCTTGGAGATTTGATGACGTCAGTTGGGCAGGAGAAAGCCGCATTCATTGACCTAGCGTTCCTGCTGACCCGTAGATTCCACACAGAACGTACGTCACTCGATACTCATATATAAAATAAATAATCCCAGAATCAACAATAAAACTGATTGCACAAAAGACTCGGGTTTTCAAAGCCGTAATGGCTCAACCATTTTGCAGCAGAAATCAATTGAGGGCGTTTATTTGGTTTCCACTTGATAATCTAAATCAGCCAAGGGAAACGTTACATTCACACAAGGACTTCAGCCTCTGAACTCTACAATTATAACACCCCCCTCAAAAAAAAAAGAAAAAAAAAATCAGCACTGTATACACAAAAGGAAATCAAATTTGATAGGACAGAAATTTGCAATTCTAAACACTAAAGAACGTGTCATTTCCAAAAAATATGTGAAGAATAAACACCAGGTTTGATTGAAAATGAAAAGTAAAATAACAAAGTTTGCAATAATATGCATGGTAATATATAAGAAAAAATATGATATACTAGAAATACAAATTATATCTAGTAGAGGACAGGACCCACGGGTGAAAAATGGGACTATTTAAATCTAGTAATGAAAAAAAAAACGATTAATTACATTTCACTGAAATAATTTTTACAAAATTGTAAACATTATATGCACTATACAAACAAACATGAAGGAACTGGTAATATTAGCTGTAGAATGGATAGATAAAACGAGTTTTTAAAACATTTACTTTCATATTTTTTCTGGCTACTGCACAACGATTTTATTCATTTCGCAGGCAGACTGGGTAAACAACGAAACCGTTTGGAATAAGCCAAATAAAAAAAAGATTAAAAGAATGAATAAATATCAAAAACAAGAAGTAAAAAAGATAAATAAAACACAACTCTACTCGTATAACAGAAAGAGCTCCTGCTACCGGTCGACCTTTGATCGTCAGTCGACCGTTTCGGCAGTTTTAGGAATTGTCGTCTGGTCTGTCATTCTACCACAAGAAGCTCGTTTTTCTCAGGACGGGCGACCGGGATCTAAAGTATTGGTTCTTAACCCTTGAGTCGCGACCCAAAGTTGGGTCGCCAAGCCATGTGAATGGGTCACCTAAGGATTTCTGGACTTTTAATTTTCTCAGTATTCCTATTCAAAATATTATCGAAGTATTAATCTTGATTGTAGAATTCCTATGTCATTGTTTCTGTCACACGTTTTTACAAGCACAAGTATTTTATGACTTAAATATTTTTTTTCTATAAAGGTAAGGATCAGCATGGTCGATCTGGACAGGATTCTAGGTCGCAGCAAAAAAAATAAATAAATAAATAAAATAAAATAAAAATAAAAAATAAAAAGACATGTTCCTTTCATCCTTTATGCTATTCACAACTTCTCTATTTACCTGGAGTGCCTCCAGACGACTTCATTACGCTACGGAAAGCCCTCTGCTCAGCAGAAGGATCTGTCTCCATTAACCCTTTCATTTTCAGTTTTCTTTTCACCAGTCGCCACTTAGTTCCTAAGGATCTGCTTGATCAAGTACTCTCCACCCCACACAGTCTTTGCATCGTTCTATTCCCACAACTTCAACTCTACTCCTTTATCCATCTCATTATCGGTCTTCCATATGACCTTCTTCCTTGTCGAAATTCTAGTAGTGATTACTTCAAAAAACTATCCTCTTCTACCATCTCAGTATGCTCTTTTCTATTACATCTAGTACTGACACCACAGCTAGTTCTTTTTTGTGTTTTTTGTTTCTCAGTTAGTTCCATTTTGTAACACTTCTCATCAGTCTCAACACTTTTAATTCAGCTTCTTTTGATAGTATTCCGGTTTAAGAGGCCAAAGGACCCTTGATCCGTGCACTAAAATTGACCACAAAATGTGTGTGTGTGTCTGTGTGTGCCTGTGTGTGCGTGTGTGTGTATATGTGTGTGTGTGTGTGTGTGTGTGTGTGTGTGTGTGTGTGTGTGTGTGTGTGTGTGTGTGTGTGTGTGTGTGTGTGCGTGCGTGTGTGTATGTGTGTGTACATATAGTGCATATACAGGTTTGTGATAAAATAGTATTTATTATTGAATGAACAACTTCATATGCATGTCTTACAGACATGCACGTTTTGTGTGGTGTAATTTTTTTCCCCGTATACCACCAGTATCCAGTATCACAGTATCCAGGATGGAGCAACACCGCATCGCTGCAATGCTTCACTCGAATACCTGAACCGCTACTTCCCTGAAGACAGGCTAATTTCCCGTCGTACGGACCACCCTTGGCCTCACATTCTCCACACATATCCCCTTTGGATTATTTTCTGTGAGGTTATCTAAAAGACAGGGGCTATGCTAACAATCCCCAAACAATTGCTGCGCTCAAGGACAACATTCGAACAGAGATTAAGATTAAGCCACAGTGATTCAGCGCCAAGGAGATAGGATCGAGCACATTATAAACTATTGAGCTGTGCTCGCGAAATGGTGGTATACGGGGAAAAATTCTTACACCACACAAAACTTACATGTCTGTAAGACAGGTCTATTAAAAAATATAAAAAAAAATTCCTTCCAATAATATATACTACTTTATCACAAATGGATACATCTTTTTGGATCACCCTGTATATCTTAATATTGGGTTCAGTAGTTCGACATTGTTGTATTTGGTAAGTTTCTTGTTGGTTTCAACTTACTATTATTCTCGTTTCTATTCATTCCAAGGTGCATGATATTGTACAAGTACTTATTCTCCACGAAAGCTCGCTGGCTGAGCGGGTTAGGGCGTCGTTACTTGCGGCGAAGGTCGAGGTGAGGGCGGTTCGAATCCTGCCACCAACGAAGTTGAACCAAGGGCATGGTTCATTAAATTCCACGCTACAAAGCCCTCTGTGAGGGGCACCGTCCTAGCCTCCCGATAGGGGGGAAGTGTGTGACGTTAAACCATATCAATTGTTCTCCGATGTACACAGTATATTACAATCTTACCAGATCTTACTTCAAACTAGATACTGTCTCTCTCCATCTAATTTTATTTTTGTATTCGTTACAGACAATCTGTAAGCATCTTAGGCCCTATATCGTATGGTTCGTGGCAACTCTCCATAAATTTCCTCTTGAAACTCTGCATAATACCTTTTCTAAATCTATAAATTCTATACATTTCCTCTGATTCCAACTCTTTTCTGATATAATCTTTAGTGTGAAAAGCGAAGTTTGATATTTCACTACTTAGTGTAAACCCTAAACAGATAAAAAAAAAAAAAATAGCCGCAATCCCGAAAAAAAAAAAATAAATAAAATAAAATAAAATTTCTACAGGATATCTAAACACACCATTCCATTCCCACGCGGTGGGAAGTGAGAAACCCCCACGGTAGGGGAAAGTCCTGTCAGGGCTGACGTTGGTTCGCTTCCCTGCCTGGCCAGGGTTGTCGGGAATCAACGCGACATGGCACGCAGAGGGTCCCGGGAATCGAACTCACGACCACCTCCTCATGAGTTTGACACGGGATCCAGTGGTCTAGACTACCGCAGTGGTTTGATATAACCCCAGGATATCATGGCAGGAAAATGCTTCAATAAGGCTAAGAGATGAACAAAATTAGAATATCGTTATAAATGGCGGACTTAACAATTAATCTCTTCAAGGTGACGTCCTTTAGAGATTATATTCTTGTTAGTGCCAACCTCGTATATTCTAAGCACAGGGCGTAACATCATAGTTAGGAATTTAAGTTCAAAGTGAAGGAGGAAAAAGATCGAGCTGAAGATGAAATAGGAAAGGAAGAGAAGGAAAGCTGGAGATGTAAATTCACGACATGAGAAAGAGCGTAAAAAAGGGAAATTTAAAAGAGATGAGAAGAGAGAAACAAGAGATTACGTGAAGGCGATCACGAGAAAATATGAAGATCAAGTTGAAGACAAAAATTTTGGTGAAAAATTAACAATGAGTTTCGTTGTTACGCTCAAGACTTTTGCCTGTAAAAATTGACACGGAGAAAGGAATACTCAGTTTTTAAACAAAGAAGGGAAAGATTGAGAGAAAATTTATGACACGAAGAGAAAATGCATTAAATGAGAAATTGGAAGAGAAATCAGATACCGCCAGACAAGGTCAACGTTATCAAGCTTCTTTTTTTTCCGGAATTGAGAAAAATTAAGATTTCTCCAACGCCTAGAGAAAAATTATTATTCATATCACAGCCACAAAAATCCTGAGCCAGTATTTTTGGGATCGTGTGGCCTAAAGTGAGGTAAAGCTTATGACAAAATGAGATAAAAAAAAAAAAAAAAAAAAAAAATGAAACTGCGGAGCAAGAAAATTTGAAGAAAAAAAGTAGTACAAGAATAACCCGGTTATTCTTGTTTCTATTTTATCTCAAGTGTAAGATTTTATATTTTCAATTATTTTCATACTAATTAGTATTGCATAAGGGCAAGAAAATCCACAGACAAGAGAAATGTGGTATGGGTATAGAAAAAGTGAAGGGGATTTCAGTATTTTGGTTGTAGACTAACATCCAAAAATGAAATAAAGACAGAAATTAAGCCAAGAATCCAGAACGGGCAGACGCGCCTTTATAACATCAAAAATATATTACTTAGGCAAATTACCAGCAAAAAATACAAAAATCTGTATCTATGAGATTGTTAGAAGACCAGTTGGCATGTATGACTATGGCACGTGGCCAGTCATTAAAAATCTTGAAGACAAAATGATCATCTTTGAGAACAGCTTTTTGAGAAGAATTTGGAGCCCCATATATGACAATCATGAATTTAGATAGAGGAGAAGGCATAATATCGAGTTTGGACAGCCTTACAACCTTGTAAATATCGATAAAATGAGGGCTGCTAAAATGAGATCGGCTCGTCGTACGCTTTCATGAAGAATATATTAAAATTGCCTATGAAAGAAGATTGGACGGAAGAAGACCACGGAGAAGACCAGGAAAGTGATGGAGGAAAAAGGTCATGGGAACACCGAGCGAGATAGACCCAGATGGTGATGGTGTAGCGAGGGAGCTACGATGAGATGAAAACAGAGCGTGATCTCATCCTTTATTCGGATGGGTCAGAACTGTCTTTAGGGTGTGGCTGAAGTCGAAAAATATGCCCCATGGAAAAGTACCCGCGTTGCATAATTAGGGCATTGGATTGGGTCAATAGACAGACAAGTGTGCGCGTCAGGTCGCGGCCACGTGGTCAATACAATGCGGGCTCCAAGTAGCGCCACGTTGTATCTACAATGGCAATGATTGGGAGTAAATTGCCTTAAACCTCAGGGATCGTTGGCGGAAGCTGATTCGAGCGAATACTGTCGGGTCGGAGGACCTGAGTGCCACTGGAACGAGTGACGAGAATAACTTTTTTAATTTCTGAAAATCGGAAGCATATTTCCCTTTACCTACATTTCCTTCGTGCGGTGTGTTCAGTATAACTCTCATTTCTTGAATAAAAAGGCTTGAGTGTCATCCCCAAGGGTTATCAGTGACTACAACTACTACTTCTGTTACTAATACTATTCTTTAACGACCTCCATCTTTGTGGAACTGTATAGTGAGGCAGTCGGAACATATCTTCCACACAGGTCATTAGCCCCGTTCTCGCCAATGACTGTAGTCGATTACCCTTTTATATTTTATGCTAATTACATTTAATTACTCCTAGCCTAAAAGTAGATTTATCCGACTTTCTACTACAATCTGCTCAAAATCGAGGTTCTGTTGTTTCTCTTCTGCCATCACCTTTGCCACACAAGCGTAGAATACCTTTGCCTTTGGACCCGTCCCACATGAAGTCGTGAAGGTTTTCGGAGTGGATGAGCCCTGGTTCACATTCTGTGTGCTCCTCGTACATTTTGATTTTTTTTACTTTCTAGAGTGGGACGCCTCAACATTTAGACCATTGCAATTACTACTAATACTACTACAACTACTACTACCACCACTACTACTTATCCCGTATGCCCTGAGCAAACTGGACAAGGATAACAACTTCGACTATCACTACTTTCCCCCTACCGTAAAATCCTTGAGTTTCGTTGTTACGCTTAAGACTTTTGCCTGTAAAAGTAATTCAGTCCTCAATGGGTTAACGCTACTTATACATCCTCATATGTAAGTTTCAATATAAACATAAATATATCTATCTATATATCAAGGGCTTCTTCACCCATATAAGGGAGGTAGCTAAGTCAAAATGCTTGCACCCACTCCTATCCACCACCCTTTCCTCCCTCTCATCTTAGCTCCTTGTGGATGAAGGGTCACCTATGTCTCCTGCTCACTACCCGGGTCATCTGCAATGCAGTAAGACACAGCGAAGGAAGCGGAGAGGTAGAGATTGAACGTTTCTGGGATGAAGTGCGTGAAAAAGGTGATAGGTCTCACAAGAATAGAGGAAGAAAATGGAGGTGAGGCAGAAAGGGGGGTAAAAGGGAACAGTTGGATAGGATACGCCAAAGAGTGTTTGTATAGTTTGGGCATATGAAAAGAATGAGAACCTAAGCAGTCATTATCATCATTATCATGATAATAATGATGATACTAATAACAAATATTGGTAACGATAGGAAATAGAATAGTGATAGATTTGTATTATCGCTACTAATGACATAACTATTTACTCTTACCATTAATATCGCTTTCAACATTAAAATAAAAAAAATGCACATTTCTCCTTTTTTTATTATTATTCTATTTTTATTCTGTACGTGCATTAATAAACATTGAAGCGCAACAAGTTCAACAACAATTTATTCAGGCCATTGTACAAGAATAGAGACGTCAATAAGGTTGAAATATACATACGTGACACATAACATTCGCCTTTCCTGTATATCTGCTACAAACAAATCAAAGAATAATTCAAAACGAAATGTTCTTTTAGATTTCCATATTGCAACTCCGCACTTTCAACAATATATTGACACAAAAAAAAATTGATATAAAGACAGTTGACATTTCATACGTTGTACATGGCATATTTTTTCTACAGTATGGAAGTTTTGTTCATGGTAAAAATAATCAAATAGGCGCAATATATCGACTCAGAAACGAGCACTTTTGGAGAGAAGAATTTTCATAAGAACAACCACTTTCAGTTCCAGTCGATGATGATACCAGCAGATATCAGCTGACAACGCCATGCACATATTTACGAGTCAACAAAGTAATTCTTATAACAGCTGTATAAGTAATACGACAATGCTGTTGAGAGTTAGATCTTGACTGTCGACTGCTTCGGAACCATGCGACATGACATCACGACGTTGTCGTGAGGCAGGATGCCGAGTTCACGTCTGTTTTATTCATATTAATATATGGAGATGCAGCATTGGGCTCTGCTGGAGACAAGGACTGCTTAAAAATGTAAACAAAATGTGGCATATTCATGAGTTCATACCCATAAAAATACAATGGGAATGGAAATATACTATATACATACATATATATATATGTATATATATATATATATACATATATATATATATATATATAAACATATATATATATATATATATATATATATAAATGTATGTATACACACACACACACACACACACACACACACACACACACACACACACACATATATATATATATATATATATATATATATATATATATATATATATATATATACATATACATATGTGAGTGGAAGGATGGTGAGATAAACACCGAGTAATGTTGGAGTGTAAATTTACTGACGTTTCGTCCTTAACAGGACGAAACGGCAGTAAATTTACACTCTTACATTACTCGGTGTTTATCTCACCACCCTTCCCCGCATTCGGTCGTCCGTCTGTCCAATATACATACATATATATATATATATATATATATATATATATATATATATATATATATACACACACATACACACACACATATATATATATATATATATATATATATATATATATTATATAATTACACACACACTTATCTAATTATCTTTTTGCTTACTTGTAGATTATATGTCCATATTTCTTTCTCATACATACTACCAAAATGAAAAGCAGTAAAACAAAAAAATATATTTCCCTTAGACCTGATTTAGTTGAAGCCACGAGTGTGCCTAATGCCCCGAACCTTAAGGCGAGGCATCAACGTAAAGATCAAGATGAACGTTGATGAGGCGAACAAAAAGAAAAGAGAGACAGGAGTTATGGGGCGATTCGGAATGGGAATGGGAATTGTCAAGAGGTGATGGAGTTCCGGGCAGGCTATGGGTCGACGTCACGAGTAAAGACCGCAATCAATGGCGTAAGAGGAAAAAAATGGAAGAAATCTTGAGGAGACTCCTGACATTATATGGAAGTCACAGATGCAGGATTAAATTGACGCGAGGGAAAACCTTACCGATTCAAGAAATAAATGTAACCGAAGAGAAAAGAATTAGTGGTCCAAAAACCACTTAAGAGGTAAATCCTGCCACTAAAGGGGCATATATGCTACAATGAAAAATGTTATCTGATAAAAAAAATAACAAATGATTAGGAAATAAAGAAAAAGAAGACAGGGAGAATGAAAGAACAAATGAGTGAAGAAAAAACAGGACAAGAAGAAAGTATGTCACACGATGGAAATGAAAAAAGAAAAAACATAAAGGTAAGAGAGAAAGGAGATGGAAGGAAGGAAACGGAAGGTAGCAAAAGTATTACTACGCGAAAAAAAAAGTTATACGAAAATAAAACTTCAATAAAGGAAAAAACTAACCACTTCCCAATTTTCTGCCTCTTACTGGGATCGTGTGATCGTATTTGAGAGAAAACCTATCATCCTAAAAAGAGGAAGAAAAGGATGGAAATAAGGCGAGTAATAGCAATAGGGCTGTGACCATATAAGGAAAGGAACATCTTGAGAAGGAAATTATGATAAAAAAAAACGGGTTCAGAGGAGGAAATCGAGGTTACTTAAGGCAGAGAGAAGAAGAGGAAAGTGAAAGAGTTTAAGGTAAATGGGACCAAGGACCTGTACAAACCACGTGGCATGGAGTACACGTTGTCTCGCCCATGCGGCTACACCTGACGCGCCAGCCACACACACCTGCCTATGACAGTGCGGCCCTGCTTGATACGACCTAACCTAATCCAGTACAGTTTCGCGGTATGGTATATATATCGGCTCCTGGCCCCAAGGCTCAATTATAGCATTTCCTTTTTTCACTGCTCATCGCAACCTAGTGACTGCCTTTTAGTGGCCCAAAGTCAGGAATATCCCTCTCCTCCCTGGACCTTCTCACCACTTGCTTTGAAAACCGAAGTCTGTGGAATGAACCGCCAGGCAAACCACCACCTACTACTCGAAAGCACCAAGAAACTACTAGCAGAATACTAAGCAGGGGAGTTCCTAATATATACCGACGGTTTTGTACTTGAAGACGGACGCACAGGAGCTGGCTTCTTCCTGCAACCCACCAATGAGTCCTTCTCTATAAGACCCCCCCCCCCGCCATTATCCTCAAGGCCGAGCTCGTTGCAATACGGGAGGCCCTCGTCATAGTCTTCGCCCTACCACAAAAACCATCACGCGTCACGGTCCTGTCAGACTCTCGTTCGAGCCTGGCAGTTCTACAGAATGCCCACTGCAATACAAGACCCGATGTCCTAAATAACATCCTACGTCTCTCGGCAGAAGCGGCCAAGGTGAGCATCCGACTCCAGTACCAATGGGTCCCCTCTCATGTGGGACCCCAGGGAAACGAAAAAGCCGACAGCGCTGCCATAAGAGGAGCACTAGCCCCCGAGGAAAAAAAAATAATATCCATACTATTCAGGGCAAGTGATGCCTGCAGGAAGACCGGGCTATCTGGAAGGCAGAATATGCCACGACTGCCGCCTCCCGGGGATGGCCCACAACGACCTGCCACAAGGCCAACGACTCCAGTCTCTATTCACTACACCTACACATTGCGGCCATGGTATCCCGGCTCCGAGTAAATCACTGGCGGACCAAGTTCGCTCAGATCATCTACTTATGAGGCACAGGACTGGTATCTTTTAGCTACTGCATCTTCCTCTGCTCCGACCTGGAGCAACATTTTATCCCCGTCCGAAACCTCCTTGGTGACCCTGCCACAGCCCTAAACCGCCTGCGGAAAAACAGCCTTACAGACGCCGGTCGAAGACAGCTAATATTCACGGCCCACCTCATCTGCTCCTCCCCAGTAGGAAATTGTATCTCATCGCCAACTACCAGTGCTTCTATCCTTGAGGGACAAAACGACGCAGAGGAGGTGATGTCATAGAAAGAATTATGGGAGAGATTTATTGCGGGCGGTGGGAGGAAGGGCTAAGAAAAGTTAAAAGTGTGCCGCACTCTTTCTTTGCATGAGATTAGCGTAGGACTAACAGGAAGGCACAACGAGGGGAAAGTTAAAAGAGGGGAAGATGGTAAATGAGGGGGGAGGACCCTGGCGACCATGGAAAGGAAGCATCAAGGACTGAGAAGAGAAACGGGAGACTGATGAGTAAAGTTTAGGGATTTGTATAGTAAAACGAGGAGATGATCACTGAGAATTGAAGCGAGGTCACAGAACTGAGGGCAAGAGAGGATAGAGAGCACTGAAGTAAAAAATGAGACAGAAATAAGATGAGGACGAGACGAGAAAAATGTGGGGTAACAAGGGACGGAGCATTGTGGGTAGACGAAGAACGAGTTTGAGAAGGAATGAAGGAAGAGGACACCAAAAGTCATGGTCCAGGGCAATGAGGGTTAGGAGGATAAGGAAATCTGAGGACCGAGTAGAGAGAACACTGATAGAAAGTAAGAGTACTGAGCACTAAAGGAAAATAAGGAGAGGGGACTACGAAAGAAATTAAGGATCGGAATACCATCAAGTAAAAGTAGGCTGAAAGGAGATGGATACAAGGACTGAGGAAAAGGGGCATTGGAAGAAAAGGAGACACTAAGAGGGAAATGGGAAGGGACGGAAACCAGTAGAAAGTGAAACGAAGATGGAAGGACCAAAACTGGCTGGGGAGTCCAAGCCATGCCCCCAAATAAATTACATACATACATATACCAAAGGCTTTTTCCCCCTACACGGAGGGTAGCCAAAAAAGAAAAAGGCATAGAAACCACTCACACCCATTCCATTTCCTATATATTCCACTCCCCTCCACCCTCCTCCCTCCCTCTTAAAATTACATTAGAAAAAATCTTGGAGTGGAGAAAGAAAGGAACAGGAAGTTGGCAAACTAGATGGAGACCATGCAAAAAATATTGTACTATGATGACATCCTTTTTTGAATTGATGAAGGCTATACTATATAGCGAACGGGACGTCATCTTAATGAAGGATGTACTGAGTCTTGCTACATTGCTTCTGACCCAGGGCAGTGGGCGAGATGCAGGGATGACTCGTCATCCAGGAGGAGCCAAGATAAGAAGGGGGGGCGGGGGTGAATGGGAATGGAGTGTGTGGGGATGGAAAGGGTGGGAGTAGACTTTATGCCTTTGTTTTTGGCTATCTCCCTTGTAGGAGGGAGGGAAAGCCGTTGGTATATGCTTCTATGTATGATTAAACAATTGCCTCCTCCAACAACCCATAACAATATAATGTGAGTTACTTACGCTAGGAGGCAAGTAGCTGCGGCCGAAGTGCTTGTACTACTAATACAGGCAACAATGACTGCTGTGAACTGGAAAGAAGTGTGGGATTCGAACCCACAACTAGCGAACGCAAGAGTACCACGCTTCCGTTTACGCTACCAACGAACGTTCCACAATAATCCATCTCCCTTTGAGATTTACACTTTAGATGTTTTCATGGCTTAAACTGACGCTTCAGCACAAAAATATTGTTTATTTCTTTCACCACACCAGTCATTAATTAGTCTCCCCAGACTGTCCTATTGCAACACCAGGGAATAAAGATACAAGAAAATCTATGAATATGTAACTGGATTCTTCGTGTGTGTGTGTGTGTGTGTGTGTGTGTGTGTGTGTGTGTGTGTGTGTGTGTGTGTGTGTGTGTGTGTGTGTGTGTGTGTGTGTGTGTGTGTGTGTGTGTGTGTGTGTGTGTGTCTGTGTGTATTTACCTATTTACCTAATTGTATCTTATGGGAAGGGGAGCTACGCTCGTGGTCTCCTGCCTTTGTATCTCGCTGTGTCTATTTGCTCTTAAATTCGTGTATGGTATTGTTTCGTCCAGCTTGTTCCAAGTGAACACCATTCTGTGTAAAAAAATGTTTTTATTCAGATCTCTTCTATAACTATCCTTTTTGAGTTTCTTTCCATGTTTTCTTGTGTTTCTCTTGTCCCAATTTAGTAAGTCCTCTCTATCAAGCATTTCTGTGTCTTTTATGATTCTATAAATGGTCAGTAGGTCGCCTCTCTCTCTTCTTTGTTCCAAAGTCGGTAACTTCAGTTTAGCCGGTCTCTCTTTATATGACAAGTTTGAAAGTGCTGGGGCCATTTTCGTGGTTGCTCTCTGGATTTTTTCAATTTTCTTTATATTCTTTTTGGTACTGGGTGACCATAATGCCGCAGCATACTCTCGTCTAGGCCTACGTGTGTGCGTGTGTGTATGTGTGTGTGTGTGTGTGTGTGTGTGTGTGTGTGTGTGTGTGTGTGTGTGTGTGTGTGTGTGTGTGTGTGTATGTGTTTGTGTGTGTGTGTGATTCACAGTGGTCTTGGATCAAGTGTTGGACTCGTGATCGATAGCTAATTCCCTCCCGGGAGAGAGTTCAGTGTTCATATATGACCGATCTCTGGGTAATGCTGTGACCTTACACGCACACACACACACATCCAACTCCCCACCCACGAGAGTCGTAGTAACGACTTGTAATGCAGCGATACTGAAATTATTTCAGCCTTGGGCGGGATTCCAACCCGGACCGCCGTAGTAGCGGCCGCGGACGTTATCACTGCGCCATGCGAGTCGTGTGTGTGTGTGTGTGTGTGTGTGTGTGTGTGTGTGTGTGTGTGTGTGTGTGTGTGTGTGTGTGTGTGTGTGTGTGTGTGTGTGTGTGTGTGTGTGTGTTTGCGTGTTTACGAGTGTGTATGACGAGGGTGCAACGATTTGTCATTAATCTATTATAGTCACCAACAACACTTTCTTAATATCATTATTAAACTCAATACCGTTGCTGTTATTTTACTGCTATGACAATCGTCATAATCATCACACGTATCATAACTTATATCTATTTTCATAACCACCATCATCACTCGCCATTACCATAATCATTTGCTTTTACTGAGACCTTCTTCAGTTGAATTCTACCCAGACTCTTCACAAGTATGACCTCTGGCTGGTGCTTTATTCTTGTACACATCAAATCCCAAGGCTGAGGAAAGGTCAAGAGGTGCTTCTGGGCCGAGTCAAATAAAACATTAAAGGAATTTGAAACCCACTGACAAGGCCTCGTGATAGTGATAATAGTAACAGCAGTAGGATAAGAAAGGTTAGAAGAAAGAGGAGGGAGAGGAGGAAAAGGAGGAAAAGGAGGAGGAAAAGGAGGAAGAGGAAGAGGAGGAAGAAGATGGAGAGGAGGAAAATGAGGAAAAGAGTGAGGGAAAGGAGGAGGAAAATGAGGAAGAGGAAGAGGAGGAGGAAGGTGGAGATGAGGAAAAGGAGGAAAAGAATGAGGGAAAGGAGGAGGAAAATGAGGAAGAGGAGGAGGAAGATGGAGGGGAGGAAAAGGAGGAAAAGAATGAGGAAAAGGAAGAGAATGAGGAAGAAGAGGAGGAGATGGACGAAGAGAAAAAGAAGGAAGAGGAGGAGGATAAGGAGAAAGAGGAAAAGGACACAAAGGAGAAGGAGGGATGCATATTCTTTTGAAACCAGAGATTCCCTGAGCCGAATAATGGCGTCCGTGGTTAGCCAAAAACAGAAAGTTCAAGCACGCCACAAGTGGCATCAGCAGTCCATAAGAGAACTCCCTCCTTTCCTTCCGTAAGGCTGTCTGCCACGAAGAACGATCACATATTCTCGCGGCAGCCAATGGAATACAAGGAATAAACTGGAGGAGGAGGAAGAGGAGGAGGAAGAGGAGGAGGAAGAGGAGGAGGAGGAGGAGGAGGAGGAGGAAGAGGAGGAGGAGGAGGAAAAGGAGGAGGAGGAAAAGGAGGAGGAGGAGGAGGAGGAGGAGGAAGAGGAGGAGGAGGAGGAGGAGGAGGAGGAGGAGGAGGAGGAGGAGGGAGATATGATGGAAAAGAGGAAGATGAGAAGGTTCAAGTCTTGCCTTTGGGACCGAGGATATTGAGCACAGACTACCACTGAGAGGACCTTGAAGGTCTCACCTCGGATCAGTGAAGGCAGAAGAGAAGGGAAGTTGAGGCGGAAGTGGAAGGGAAGGGAAAGGGGAAAGGGGGAAGGAAAGGGGGAAGGAAAGGGGGAGGAAAAAAGGCAAAAGAGGAGGGAAGAGGGAAGGATAGCGGGAGGGAAAATAAAGGAATCAGAATGGGGAGGGGGTTGTTGAAAGGGAAATAAAGAGGAGGGAGAGGAACATCGAGAGGGACACGGAGAGGGGAGGGGGAGAGGGAAGGGGTGGAAAATGGGTAAAGGGGGGAAATATATTCATTTTGGAAGTGGGTAGAAACAACTTCGCCAACCGTGTAGTTAATGAATGGAACAAACTTCCTGCAGAAACAGTGCAATGTAGTTCAGTTCGAAGCTTTAAGATTCGTTTATTTATTTTATATAATTTGTTTGTTTGTTTGTTGCTATTTGTCTGTTATTTGCTTGATTTTCATTTATTATTATTTATCTGTCAATTTATTGTTATTTACTATCTACCTGTTTGTTTATTATCTAACTATACCTATGCATTTACTTATTTTATTTATTATTACTTATATTATTATAATTTTCATTTTCTATTTATTTATCATTATATATATATATATATATATATATATATATATATATATATATATATATATATATATATATATATATATATATATTTTTTTTTTTTTTTTTTTTTTTTTTTTTTTTTTTTCATCCGGCCTGGTTATGGACCAAAAGATGTCAGCATGCTCCGCCTTTGTAATCCTTTGTGATGGAGAGCGAGAGGGGGGGAGAGAAAAGAGAACAAGGCGAGGAAGGATAAAGTGAATGAGAGGGGAGGCGAGGGGAGATGGATGTAGAGGGGTAGGGGCGAGAGGAGATGGAGGGAGAGGGGAAGGGAGGTGGAGTAACGTTAAGGGCGACACTGAGGATAAGAGGGGGTGTGAGGTACAAAACGACATCTGCAGACGTCTATCTCCGAGGAAAGAAAACAAGAAGGGAAAAATCGAGTTTCCGCTTAAACAAAAAAAAAGACCGAAGCCCTGTCAGTTCAGTTCATGGGCGACGAAGATTTTTTTTTTTTTTTTTTTTTTTTTTGGGGGGGGGGGTCATGAACGTTGTTTCGGGCTGCACAACCCGGGAGATTTGGAACACCATTTTGCTTGCCAGATTATCTCCTACCCCCGGAGACAGAGGAACCGGGAAACTGAGGATAAACTCGGCGTAGATCCTCCCCGATGTTGAGAGGAGGAGGAAGGATTGAGGCAGGAAAAGACAGGAGGAGGAAGGAGGAGGCATATAGAGGAAAACGAGGAAGAGGAGTCAGGAGATGAAATTACATGGAATTGTATTGACAAATGAAATGCAGCAGACTTATTGCTCCTTCAAGGCATTTCGGTAACTAACCTAATCTGACACTATGATAATTTTTTAAAGAGGAGGAGGAGGAGGAGGAGGAGGAGGAGGAGGAGGAGGAGGAGGAGGAGGAGGAGTAGAAGGAGGAGGCAGGACTTGACCTTGGGACCCCGGGCGATCTCACTGAGAGAGAGAGAGAGAGAGAGAGAGAGAGAGAGAGAGAGAGAGAGAGAGAGAGAGAGAGAGAGAGAGAGAGAGAGAGAGAGGAAATTCCTTTGACACCGAAACGGTCTCAAACAGCATTCGTTACCAGTCCTCTCAAACACATTCTTCAGCTGCACGGTTTGATGTATTGCTCACACACAGAAGAAAAAAAAAGTGGCCGACACTAAGGCACAGTAAGAAATGAAACGATGTATTTCACATGACGAATGGCAAATTTCAACAAGGAAAGAAAACATACAATCCGCTCACGTGAGCAATGTGTAGACCCAGTCAGAGTGTATTACAAAAAAGAAAAAACAAACAAATGGGTAAACAAGATATTTATAGATAAAGGCAAATAAAAGAATATTAATTTATGATGATATATGCGAAAGTGTAGACACGGGCAGATTGTATTGGAATAAGAAAAAACAAACAAATAGGTAAATGAAAGATATAAATAAATAAAGGTAAATAGATAAAATAATATAAATTTATAATAAGTATCTGTGTGTCTATCCGCAACCCCAAGCCTTCCATATACATATAGGGCCTATGACCCTCTTTGGAATTAGTTCAAACTCGGAAACCTGCCTGTGGCCACCATGACCTTTTTTTGAATGAACATTTTAGGTTATCTA
>NC_134780.1:58434663-58439663 GCF_046742065.1 Oratosquilla oratoria | reverse complement strand
CATTGAGAGAATTTCTTAACGATGTGACGAAAAGAGTCGGTGAGGCTCCGACTGCCCTGATGAGAGACCCAATTCTATACATAGTACATAAAATCTTTGTGAAAGAAAGTTATGCAGAGACAACAGCAAGGAATCCCAAAGCCGAGCCAGCACGGAGAAATAACTAGGATGGATTCTTGGGGAGAGGAGGGGAGGGAGGAGGAGAAGGAGGAGGAGGAGAAGGAGGAGGAGGAGGAGGAGGAGGAGGAGGAGAGGGTGATAATGAGGGGCACAGGAGGAATATCATGAAGAAGGAGAGCTCGAAGAATGGGTGTCGGTCGAGCTTCTGGGTCGTTAGTTAAGGTCTTCAGATAGGCAGACACTTTCTTCCTCCTAATCGTTCTCCTCCATCTCCATCTTTGTCTTCATCATTCTTCTCATTTATGTTTTTCTTTTTAGTCCTCCATGCGTTTATTTTCTTTATTAATTTCTGTAGTTGTATTGGGAGACCTAAATGCTAGGGTAGGAAATGAACCAATTGACGGAGTGATTGGGAAGTATGGAGTTCCAGGTAAAAAAAAGAGAGTTGATGATAGAAAATACAAGGTTTAAGAAGAAAGTCAAGCATATGTACACATGGGAGAAGGTGGTGGAGGGAAGGGTGGCAGATAGAGCATTAATGGACTATATAGTGGTGACCAGGAGTATGGTAGGAAGAGTTAAGGATGTACATGTCCTAAGGGGTGAGAGTGGGGGAATATCAGATCATTTCCTGGTGGAAGGTAAATTGAGAGTGGAGAATAGGTGGAGAAAGAGGAAAAGGGCAGAAGGTAGAGTGGTACTTAGAGTGAACTGCTTAAATGAGAAAAAAAAGGAGAATGAGTATAAGAAGAAGTTGAGAGAGGAGTGGGAGAGAGTAAAGGATAGAGTAGAACTAGGAGTGGAGGGGGAATGGGGATGGTTCAAGGAGGGAGTCACAAAGTGTGCAAAGATGGTGTGTGGAACAAGGAGGGCGTGAGGAAAAAGAAAGAAGGGTAGTGAGTGGTGGGATGAGGAAGCAAAGAAGGGTGTAGAAGAGAAGAAGCAAGCATTCATAGATTGGCTACAAATTAGGACGAGGGAATCATATGAGAGGTACAAAGTAAAGAGAAAGGAAGTTAAGCATAAGATAAAGGAAGCAAAGAGGAGAGCAGATGTGAAATGGGGAAAGAGCATGACAGAAAATTTTGAAAGTAATAAAAAGATGTTTTGGAAGGAAATTAAAAGAGGAAGAGGAGGCAAATCAAGTAGAGAAGAAAAGGTAAAAGGTGCAGATGGAGAGATGATAATGGAAGAGAAGGCAGTGAGAGGAAGGTGGGCAGAGTATTTTAGGGAGTTGCTAAATGTGAAGGAGGATAAGGAGGGAAAGGTAGTTGCAGTGGGAAGCGCTAAGAAAATGAGTGATGAGTGAGGAAATTTGAGGAAAAATAAGGAAGGATGAAGTGAAAGCAGCTGTTAAGATGATGAGAGCAGGTAAGGCATCTGGGTTGGATGGATGCCATGCACAATGTCTGAAGAAAGGAGGTACAGTTAGGGTGGACTGGCTGGTGAGGTTATTTAATGTTTGTTTAAGAAAGGGTAGAGTGCCAGAGGACTGGAGGAGTGCCTGTATAGTTCCGCTTTACAAAGGAAAGGGGGACAAGTGTGAGTGTAGTAGTTACAGAGGGATCAGCTTGTTGAGTGTAGTTGGGAAGGCTTATGGGAGGGTCTTGACTGAGAGGATTAGGAGAGGAATCAGAGGGAGTAATTGGTGAGGAACAGTGTGGTTTTAGGACAGGTAGGGGATGTGTAGATCAGATTTTTGTGGTAAGACAGATATGTGAGAAAGCTATAGGAAAAGGTAAGGATTTTTGGGGGCTTTTATGGATCTGGAAAAGGTTTACGACAGGGTAGACAGGAAGGCACTGTGGGAGGTACTGCAGATATATGGGATAGGAGGAAAGCTGTTAAGAGCAGTCAAGAGTTTTTATGAGAGTAGTAGAGCTTGCGTTAGGATTAGAAATGGAGAGAGTGAATGGTTTGAGGTAAAGGTGGGACTTCGTCAGCGGTATGCTATGTCGCCCTGGCTGTTCAATCTTTACATGGATGGGGTGGTGCGAGAGGTGAATGCAAGGGTAGTGGGTCAGGGGTTGGAGATGATTAAAGAAAATGGAGAAAAGTGGGAGGTGAGCCAGCTGTTGTTTGCTGACGACACTGCGCTTGTAGCAGGATCAGAGGAGGGATTGAGAAAGTTAGTGACAGAGTTTGAGAAGGTGTGTGAAAGAAAGAAGCTGAAGATAAATGTGGGCGAAAGTAATGTGATGAGATATACAAGGGGAGAGAGGGACAGTAGGCTGGAAGTGAGCATAGGGTGAGAAACTGGAGAAAGTGGATAGTTTTAGATACTTGGGTGCGAATGTGACAGGAAAGGGAGGAGTGGGGGTGGAGGTAGAATGTAGATTGAGAGAAGCGAGTAAATGCCTTGGTGGATTAAAAAGTGTAATGAGAAATCGACATCTGGTAATGGATGCTAATAGGAGGTTATATGAAGGAGTGATTGTGCCAACAGCAATGTACGGGGCAGAAACATGGAACATGAGAGAGGAAGAGAGAAGGCGTTTGAATGTGTTTGAGATGAAATGTCTGAGAAGTATGATAGGGGTTACTAGGCTAGATAGAGTGAGAAATGAGGAGGTGAGGAGAAGAACAGGGGTGGAAAGGAAACTGGGAGATAGGGTTGATGAGAGAGTATTAGGATGGTTTGGACACATGGAAAGAATGAGTGAAGAAAGATTAGTAAAAGAAGTGTGGAAGGCAGAGGTGGAAAGAGTGAATATGAGGGGGCGTCCTAGGATGAGATGGATGGATGGGGTGAAAGGGGCGTTACAAAAGAGAGGAATGTCTGTAGAGAAAGGACGGGAGAGGACAGAAGATAGGGGTGAATGGAGAAGGGTTGTGTATGGATGAGGCTGTGATGCATGAGGAGGAGTGGGTGGGGGATGGGGGGTGAGGATGTATGTATGAGAAAAATTTGACGCAGCCCGAAGGGATTTCTCCCCATCTTCTCCTTTCCTTCATGAGGGGACGGAGAGGGGGGTTGTCGAGTTTATGAAGCGGCCTTGCTGTGGATGTGCTGTGTCTTGCGACATTGCTTCTGACCCAGGGCAGTGGACAGGATGCAGAGATGACCCGTCATTCAGGAGGTGCCAAGATAGGAGGGAGGGAGGAGGGTGGAGGGGAGTGGAATATATGGGAAATGAAATGGGTGGGAGTGATTTCTATGCCTTTTTCTTTTTGGCTACCCCCCGTGTAAGGGGGAAAAAGCCTTTGGTATATGTATGTATGTATTTCTGTTTCCCCTCCGTCTTTTTCCTTCTCTTCAGCTTACTCTGTCCTTTTCTTTTTTCCGTCTTCACCCTTTTCTTCAAATGTCATTTCTTCCTATTTTAATTTTTTTTTCGTCCTTCTTCTACTTGTTTATGAATTCAATGTGAAATGGGAAAGGCTTAAAACTCCTCATTACCAAATGTACGGAAGAAAAAGATAAACAATGGAGGAAGGACGAAGTCTGTGAATATGGAGGAAACTTAATGAGTGAGGGTTGTCACAAAATATGGTAACGAAAAGATAATTGGAATTCTGGAAAGATATAACAACGAGACGCGTATATCAGACAAAGATAATAAGAATTTCTGGACGTCCTGGAAGATGCAGTATCATTGCACGCGGGACAAATAATTTCCTTTTCGTCGCTGATGATTATAATTCAACAAAGCCTATAGGCCAACCTTGCGCACATATAAAACAAAATAGCATTTCGGCGTTTACGAGGCCGAACTAATTTTTCTGACGAAAATAATATAACGATATACATCCCAAGGGGTTAATCAAGAAGGGTTTAAAATGCTGATGTGACTGTAAAAGAATTGAACCATTTCACTGTCGAGACTGATTCACAACTTTTATTTTATTTTTAAGCTTATCATCACACTATTCTATTTAGTTAAAAAGGCTATCACACTGGGATATTTTCCCTCCAACCTCCGGACCGCCTACCTCCGGAACATTTTCCGCTGTAAAATCATTCGGCAAACTATTTTGTTTTCTCAACAAAGATACATAGATTGTCATTTGATATGCTGGAAGACAATTATTTTCCTCAAGCCCGAAAGCTGCGGGCTGCAATTCTTCTCCAGCAGTCGGAGTTATAATAGCCCAGTGTGATAACGCCTTCAGGTGAAACCCTCATAACATAAAGATACTCATTGAAAATAAAAACATATGAATAAAAGAGACTGCAAGAGGCCATGAAGCCTACACTAGACAGTTCCATACCCATTACCACCTATCATCCCCATCACTACGTAGTTACTAAATCTATTCTATTCCTTCGCCACTCTATTGGTAAACTAGTTCTAACCCATTTCCTTCTCATAACTTAAAACTTGTATGAACCACACCATAAGACCTTGATGTCCGTCATTTTTGTCTTATCCGCTTGGACTGTGAGGGCAGGCAATAGCCACTGCTAGGAATGGAAAGGAAATGCAGGCCTCGAACCCGCGACTAGAAGGATGCGAGATCCGCATGCTTCCGTTTACGCCACCCGCGCACTATATACGAGTATACACACACACACACACACACACACACACACACACACACATGTATGCACACAGAGACATACAGATAGCCAAACAGACAGATATACAGACAGAGAGAGATGTTCTCTGAATAACAAAAATTGGGGACATTTTATGCGGAGTCCAAATGATAGCGAGTACTTCACAACAAGGTTAATACAACCGTAGATTCATGTAATGTACCAGAAAATACAAATGAAGAAGAACCGTTCGCTCTAACATATGTGAAATGATGAAAATCTTGTGAGGAACTATTCTGTGTAAACGTCAATAAGGCGTTATTGTATCATGGTGCAGTGGGAGAGATGATGGAAAATAACTGTGATATATGAACTATTTCGAAGGTAGAGTTGATGGGAC
>NC_134780.1:58419663-58429663 GCF_046742065.1 Oratosquilla oratoria | reverse complement strand
TTCTCCCCGTCCTCTCCTTATATGCAAAGGGGGACGGAGAGGGGGGGTCGCCGATTAAATGAAGCGGCCTTGCTGTGGATGTACTGTGTCTTGCGACACTGCTTCTGACCCAGGGCGGTGGGCAGGGTTCAGGGATGACCCGTCATCCAGGAGGTGCTCAGATGAGAGGAAGGGTGGGAGGGGTGTGGAGTGTATTTAGGGATGAAATGGGTGGGAGTGTTTTTATGCCTTTCCCTTTGTGGCTACCTCCCTTGGAAGGGGAAAAAGCCTTGGTATATGTATGTATGTGTATGTATATATATATTATACATACATATGTGTGTATAATATATATACATGTATATATATATATATATACATGTGTATATATATATAATGTATATATGTATATATATACATGTATATATGTATATATATATATATATATATATACATATATATATATATATATATATCCGATAATTTTTATGACAGGCGCATGCAGGATTCGAACCCACTGCTATCAGCCTACCGTAAGATCACCTTCACAGAGCCTTAGCCCACTACACCAACAGACACTTAAAACCTTGAAACCTGGAATCGAACTGATTCCCGAGGATAGGAAAGATCACTAATCTGCGACCCCAATTCCTGTTTTACACAAGGCTCAAGTGCACCAGTTGTCAAGGGGTAAGGATCAGAACAAATCCCTTTCACGCTTTTCGCCATTGTATATATGAGAGAAATTCGCTAGTAACAGCGACATCAATCCGATCATTTATATGACAGTCGCATGCAGGATTCGAACCCACTGCTATCGGTAAGACAATGCATGTGACAAAGCTATAGTAAAAGGTAAGGATGATTTTTGGGCTTTTATGGATCTGGAAAAGGCTTATGATAGGGTAGACAGGAAGGCACTGTGGGAGATTTTGCAGATATCCGGGATAAGAGGAAAGATTCTAGGAGCTGTCAAGAGTTTTTATGTGAGTAGTAGAGCATGTGTCAGGATTAGAAATGGAGAAAGTGAGTGGTTCGAGGTAAAGGTGGGACTTCATCAGGGATGTGTTATATCGCCCTGGCTGTTCAACTTATGCATGGATGGGGTGGTGCGAGAGGTAAATGCAAGGGTGGTGGGTCAGGGATCGGAAATGTGTAAAGAAAATGGAGAAAAGTGGGATGTGAGCCAGCTGTTGTTTGCGGACGACACTGTGTTGTTTCAGGATCAGAGGAGGGATTGAGGAAATTGGTGACAGAGTTTGGGAGTGTGAAAGAAGAAAGTTGAAGATAAATGTGGGTAAAAGTAAAGTGATGAGATGTACAAGGAGTGGAAGTGGCAGTAGACTGGAAGTGAGCATTAAGGGAGAGCGACTGGAAGAAGTGGATAGTTTTAGACACTTGGGTGCGAGTGTGGCAGGAAAGGGTGGAGTGAAGGTGGAGGTAGAATGTAGATTGAGAGAAGCGAGTAAATGCCTCGGTGGATTAAATAGTGTAATGAGAAATAGACATTTGGGAATGGATGCTAAAAGGAGACGGTATGAAGGAGTGATTGTGCCAACAGCAATGTACGGGGCAGAAACATGGAACATATGAGAAGAAGAGAGAAGGAGTTTGAATGTGTTTGAGATGAGGTGCTGAAAAGTATGATAGGGGTTACTAGGCTGGATAGAGTGAGAAATGAGGTGAGGAGGAGAACAGGGGTGGTAAGGGAGTTGGGAGAAAGGGTGGATGAAAGAGTATTAGGATGGTTTGGACAAGTCGCAAGAATGAGTGAAGAAAGACTAGTAAAAGAGGTATGGAAGGCAGATGTGGAGGGAGGGAACATGAGGGGGCGACCTAGAATGAGATGGATGGATGGGGTTAAAGGGGCTTTGGGGAAGAGGGGAATATCTGTTGAGGAAGGACGGGAAAGGACAGAAGACAGGGGTGAATAGAGAATGGTTGTATATGAATGATGTTGTGATGCATGAGGTGGAATGGGTGGGTAGATGGGGGTGAGGTAGTAAGTGTGAGAAAAATTTGACGCAGTCCGATTGGATTCCTCCCCTTCTCTTTTTCTGCATGAGTCGACGGAGAGGGAGGGTCGCCGATTTAATGAAGCGACCTTGCTGTAGATGTGCTGTGTCTTGCGACACTGCCTCTGACCCAGGGCAATGAACAAGATGCAGGGATGACCCGTCATCCAGGAGGTGCCAAGATAAAAGGGAGGGTAGAGGGTGGAGGGGAGTCGAGTGTATTTAGGGATGGAATGGATGGGAATGGTTTTTATGCCTTTTTCTTTTTGGCTACCTCCCTTGCAAGGGGGAAAAAGCCTTTGGTATATGTCTGTATGTATATATATGTATACATATATATATATAAATATATATATGTATGTATATATATACACGCATATATATGTATATATATATATATATATATATACATATGTATGTACATATATATACATATATATACATATATATTTATATATATGCATATATATATATACATATATATATGTATATCTGTATGTATATAACATATATATATATATATATATATATATATATATATATATATATATATATATACACACACGTGGAGTTAAAAACGACAGCATTGTTGTAGTTGTTCATTTTTTCTTCGTATTCTCGATTTTCCTGATTAGAGATTTTCCATTAACAGGGTGAATTGAAACTAGGTCTCTATATTCTTCCATTTGTTCTTATATGAAATCGACGTTTCGTCTTGAAAAAGACATTATCAAGATATAACTGAAATAACAAAAATTACATGGTAACAGTAAAGGTAAAAGACAATATCAAGATATAATTGAAATAACAAAAATTACATGGTAACAGTAATGGTGACAAAAATTACATAAATATAATAAAGATGACAATTTTGTGAAAATAAATACGAAGACTTACATTTAAAGTGAAGAGAGAAGGGAGAGTGACAAGCCGAGGATGACCGATGTATATATACCTAAGATCAGGTCAGACAAAAGAGGGCAGACAATAGGGATCTCAGAGGTCAAGGGGTAAGGGGGTTGGGGGGTGGGTGAGGGTTAGGCAGGTGTGGTCACCGAGGGTGAGGGAGGAGGTGGAGGTGAAGGGAGAGAGAAGGGGTAGAGGGAGGGGGGAGTGGGGGATTTTTATTTCTATATAATGGGATAGAAGATATTAGATTGCTCTGGATGTTAATGACTGGAGCTTTGTCTTTAATGTGAAAGGCTTCGAGTAATTGTAGTCTCCTAGGGTCATTGCTCGATCCAATAATTTTGGTGTTATTGATCAAATCATCCCTTCTGAGTGCAGCGTTATGGAAATTCCTATGATGTTCTTTGATTGCTCCCTCTTGTAGATGTAAAGATAGGCGACGGCTGACTTTACATCTAGTAAAACCAATGTAGGTGTGAGAGAGGGGATTACAATCTCCTGTAGAACAGTGGTATTGGTACACTACATTAGTTCTGGATGTGAAGTCTGATCGCCTAGACAAATTGTTTGTCATGATCAGAGAGGAAGTTTTTGGATTTTTGTAGTAGATGAGAACTCTGATTTTGTTGTTCTCATTTGTAGGAAGGCAATTCTTATGAATGATATCCCTAATGACTTTTTCATCTTTTTTGTAATTACTAGTGAAGGTGTTTCTGTAGTAAATGTTAATGAAGTTATGATTCTGTGGTTCTTTGATTGTGAGATGGGATTCTAGCATTTTGTTGGTAATAGAATCAAAGTCAGTGTTAGAATACCCATTGTTTGTGAGCATTTGTCTAAGGTGTTGAAGTTCACTGTGTAATGCTTGCCATGAGGAACACACTGATATGGCTCTTTTTACATATGCTCTAATGACACCTTTCTTGTAGTTGCCTGTTCTAGGCTGTCGTTTCTCTTAATGAACTGAGTGATATGATATGGTACTTTATTTATTTATTTTATTTTATTTATTTATTTATTTATTTATCTTTTTTATTTATTTATTTATTTATTTATTTATTTTTTTTTTTTTTTTGTGGTGAAAATTTGTTATTTAGACCTCCAATAATGAATTATTTTGGACTGGCTTTGCATATTACAATGATGAACATAAAAGGATAGTCACAATTATTTACGCTTTTTCTACACACATGCATATATATATATATATATATATATATATTTATATATATATATATATATATATATATATATATATATAATGTGTGTGTATGTAGATTGGTTAATATTAGCTGCATTTTTCTTTTTTATAAGAACTATTGAAAACAAAAACACATCCTACATTGGGGAGCTTCTTCAGCAAACTTTCAAATTTTCTAAACGTTGACTTTTTTCTGAAGGTGGAATATTAGGTTTCCAATGGACATCACGATTATGTGGAGACAACATACAGAAATTTCGCTAAACTCAGGTAGCATTTGTATGTAAATTGACTAGATGAATGGTTAACAAAGGTATATGCAAATGTTTGACCAGATTTCTGAATGCATAGGGTCGCATGGCAACTATTTGAAGCCGCGCGTGACCGCAGCATCAGACAATGGGAATGGGGGTGGGAGTGTCGAGGGAGGGGGGGGGTCGTGTGTGAAGACCACACACAAAGAACTAAATGTTCTATTTATGTACCAAGAGCTTTTCCACCTTATAAGAGAGATAGCTAAGTCAGAGGCACGTACCTATTCCCACCCATTTCACTCCCCTCCATCATTCTTTCCACCCTTCTCATCTCAGCTCCTCATGGATGACGGGTCATCCCTGCATCCACCAACTCCCCTGGGTCAAACGCTATGTAGCAAGATGCAGTACATCCACAGCAAGGCCGCTTCATTTAATCGGCAATCCCTTTTCTCCGTCCCCTCATGGAGAAAAGGAGAAGACGGGGAGAAATCCCTTTGGGGTGCGTCAAAAAAATCATTCACACGTAAGTATACCTTACCCCCCCATCCCCCATCTCTCCCTTCCTAACTGTTACATGACATCATGTAGTTACACGTGGCCGCCCCATGAATTTAACAGAACGTCAGAGTGATGTCATTCTCGGCACTGAAACATTGGGAGATGGAACTCCGTGGGGTGACTCCGTTTATTTCATTTCTTTTTCGTGTTTGTCGTTCTCATCAAAATTGCACGAGAACACAGTAAAGTCGTATTTCAAAGAAAATATTCCTTTCCGGAGTCCTGAAACCTGTTGCACTGACACAAATGAAAAACACGTGCCTAGTATTCGCTTTATACCAATTTTGTAAGGATAATCGGGGGTAATCATTACATATGACCATTTTTATGTAGAATACTTATTAGAAATTACAGTCAAAATTTACACTTGTCAATATCAAAAGTCCGTCTTAAAAATGTTTTATGATAGCATATTAAATAGCTATATACTGACAATGATAGTTGATTTAGACATTAAAAAGTCTTATATTGTTATGGGTACTACCACAGTGCTTATAGACACTCTCTACATAGACACAAGCTTTCAAACTAAATTCGAAAATGGAGTACCATAGAACAAACTGAATGTTTATCAGGTTTCATTATGAAATGAATTGATTGTATATGCGTGTGGCTGACGCGTCAGGTCTAGCCGCGTGGGCGACAACATGTGTTCCACTTCACGTGGTTTTTACATGCAAAACGGAACGACAAGCTGTGAGGAACGATAGAACTGAGCACGAAACGAATTGTTGTATCACGATCAGGATATGGAACGAAACGTCCTTGAATCGAGAAGAAGTGTCCCTTCAAAGTGGAAGGTGAGGAGCTTACGCCAGGAGGAGCTGAGTAGCTGGGGCCAAAGCTATTACCTTTGCCCTAAGGACCTGGGCTATTGGGAATCAGGAGTTGATGAAGAGAGGCGATTACTTCACCTATGGCTTGCTAGGAATGTCACACTCAAGTCGACACGGCGGGATCTACATTGAATTATCATGACAAAGCATAACAAAAGTAAAGAATCGCTTTCATAAGAACATAAGAATGAAGGAGACTGCAAGGGGCCATAAGGATTATCCTAAGCAGTTCCATGTTCATTACCACGTATCATTTCCGTCCATAAAGTCATCTAACCTCTTAAAAAATCGATAGTTTCAACGCTAACTACATGGTTACTAAGAAGTCTATTCCATTCATTGACCATTCTACTGGTAAATCAGTTCTTGCCTATTTCCTTCCTTCAGTCGTGTGATCCCCCATCACATAAATGAAGTCGACTGCAACCACTCTGTACCCTCAGAACAAAAATTCCTAACGTTCTTTCCCTCCGACACAATCCTAAACCTAAAGCCATGACTGCGACCCAACAGAGGAGTAGATTGAAAAGAACAAGTGTTTTTTGTTACTCTACCTTGCTATTGTAAAGCGTAAACAAATTTGCAAAGCGCTATGATTATGATTCACAAGCTTTATATACCGCAACACAATATATATATATATATATATATATATATATATATATATATATATATATATTCTGAAGGTACCGTGACCCGTGGTAAAATGCCTCATGACCCCTTTTAAGGTTATGACACTATAGTTCTTGCGCTCCAAGGAGTCCGTTCAGGATGTGGCATACGTCGTGAGCCAGTCTCACAAATCAGAGTTAGTACATGACCTCGCTCTCTTATATCTCATCAATGTGTTATTTTGTATATATATTCTGTATATAGCAAAGAAAACTATACAGTACAACGAGTATAACTTTTTAGGATTATAACATGTGGTAACAGCGCTTTTTCCCCATGTTGCCACGTCGAGGTGTCACTGGATGGCAGGTGACAGTTACAATCCGAGAATTCGTGGTCAAATTGGCAAAGTCGCACTCGGGGGAATTCCCGCTTCTGGCCCACCCTGAACGGACTCCCTGGAGCGCAAGGACTGATCAAGGGTCATGATACTAGGTCATGGGGACCGTGATTAACTCAGAACGTGCCCCAAACAGCATACTTTAAAGAATTCAAAGGTGATCGGTTAAAAGGGTTACTTCAACTACAAATCCTTTAAACTCTGGGGTTCAAAGCGAGTGGGACACACCAGGAGGCGCTCAGCTTTGACTATGGTCATAGCTTTTCCCTTTTGCCCAATACGTAAAGAGAGCCTATGTTACCGAGCGCCAGATGGGGCATAGCCCTATCAGTACTGAAAAACCTTCTCCATGAGGAAACTGTCCTCTTCCTCCTGTTCCTCCTGGTTCTTCCTCAGCTATACGTGAGCAGAGGGAACAATGTAAACAAGTGCCCGCTTGCTTGTTAGTCCTGTCGCAGAGACTAGAAATAAAAGACAGAAAAATATATATTTATATAACACGGTTGACGGCATATGAAAAAATATTGTCACAAAATGCTGAGAAACCATCTTGAAAAGACTTTCAGTTTCTCTCTTTCTCTCTCTCTCTCTCTCTCTCTCTCTCTCTCTCTCTCTCTCTCTCTCTCTCTCTCTCTCTCTTTAAAGAATAACCTCGGATGGCACAGTCTGTAAAAATAAATAGATAAATAAATAAATAAATGAATGAATAAATAAATAATAATGACCAGTAGGACGAAAACGCGAAACGAAATGAAAACAAAGGCTTGTTTGTTTTTGAAAAATGAGAGCCCGTGACTAAAGATCCAGTGTGGCGAGATGCAATTTGGAGAGCGCCCGTGTTTTGTTTTAATAAAAAAAAAATAAAATAAAAAAAACACACGCAAAAAAAAACTAAAAGTCAAATTGTGTTAATACATAAATGAATAAAAATTAATATGAATAAACGAATAGGTGAATAAATCAACGAGTAAATGATGATTCAGTTTAACGTCGCGAAACTCACCCCCCACCCCCACCCCCGCCGCCCACTATCGGGAGGCTAGGACGGTGCTCCCTACAGAGGACTTTGTAGCGTGGAAATTAATTAACCATGCCCTTGGTCCAACTCGCCCGTGGCAGGAGTCGAACCGCCATCACATCGACCTCCTCGGTAAGTTTGGAGGGACCCTCCAAGAACAGAACCAAGAGTACACGGCAACTCGAAGTCCAGGGCCGTTGTCGGGGAAGAAGCGTCTCCAAATTACCTTTCCGAAAGAGTTCGAGTCCGTGACAAGTGGGAAAGTATCTGGTAGAGGAGAGTTCTACTCTTGCAAATGCCGTCGAGAAAAAAAAATGGGCAGAAGTTTTCAGACACTATCAGAGATGAAGTCTGACGTTGGGGGAGGCTGGGCTTGGGGCTGTAGGTGTTGCTCGATCGATAAAGCATACTTTCAAGCTGACATCTACCCTAAATTTGCTTTAAATCATCTTTCCTTACGAGAAAAAACATCTAAACAGAGTATCAATGCGTTCATAAGAACAGTGATACACGAATGAATAGATGAATGAGCAAAAATATTAAACACCGTATAGAATTACCTATATAAACAGTTATATACATCTTTGAAACTAAATTCAAACAAGCAAGAGAAATATTATACTGCTGCATTAACCCTTACATACTTAACATCTTTCCTCGTAAAAAATCCCTCCTGAATGCAAAAATTAAATAAGAAAGTCTTAGACTCTGAGTCTTATTTCCCTCTTATCTTATAATGAATGAAATGAAATATTTCCATTGAAATTAAATTAAATGTCTCCAAGACACTTCACTGAGTTTACAGTTTTGTACGATTTTTTACTGTACAATATGCCATACCATTATAATAAATATAAAAAAAGAATCCACGGGGAGGTAATCTAGTTAAATGTAACAACTATCTACATACCAAGGGCTTTTTTCCCTCTTACAGGTGAGATAGCCAGGTCAATACTCACGTACCCATTCCACTCCCATCTACCATCCTTTCCTCCCTCTTATCTTAGCTCCTCGTGGATGACGGATCATCCCTGTATCCCGCCCACTGCCCTGGGTCAGATGCAATACAGCAAGACATAGTATATCCACAGCAAAGCCGTTTCACTTAATCGGCGACACCACCTCTACGTCCATTCATGCGGAAAAAGAGACGACGGGGAGAAATATCATTCACACATATCCACTCCCTATCACCCACTCCAATCCCAAGCCTCCCATCCTTGCATCACAGTAGTATCTATACACTGCCTTTCTTCACTCACCCCTATCTACTGCCTTCTCCCTTCGTTGCCCAATGCCCCCTTCACCCCATTCATTCATCTCGTCCTCGGTCATCCCTTCAAGTTCACTCCACCCACTTCTGCCTTCCACACCCCTTTTACTAATCGTTCTTCTCTCATCCTTTCCATGTATCCAAACCATTAAGAAAAATCAATCCTATCTGCCATCTCCTTTTACAGCCTCCACTCTCCTCCTCACCTTCTCGTTTCTCACTCTATCCAATCTTGCAACCCATACCATACCTCTCAGACATTTCATCTCAAACGCATTTAAACTTCTCTCTAAATCCAAGGTCTCCGCCCCGAGCAGTGCCTCTCTCCCTTAATTCCAACTCACTGTCATCCTCTCCCTCGTACATCTCATCACCTTACTTTTACCCGCATTTACCTTCAACTTTCTCCTAGCATATCCTCCCAAATCCCGTCACTAACTGCCTTAATCCTCCTATGACCCTGCCACATACGTAGTGTCGTCAGCAAACAACAACTGATTTAACTACCACTTTTCTCCATTTTCTTTAAACATCCCCAGTCCCCTGCCCATTACCCACGCATTTACCTCCCGCACCACCCCATCCATGTACTTATTGAACAGCCATGGCGACAGGACACATGCCTGATGCAACCCTACCTTTACTACAAACCACAATGTCTCCCCATTTCTAATTCTAACACAGTCCCTACTACTCTCGTAAAAATTCTTGACTGCCTTTAACAGCTGTCTCCCAATGCCAGATAGCATAATAATAATGTATAAGCGTAATAATAATAATAATAAATAATAATAATAATAATAATAATAATAATAATAATAATAATAATAATAATAATAATAATAATAACAATAATAATAATCTATATATAAGAGAGCTGTCCGTCAATCCGAAGCCTTCCAAAATTCCTGACGACCTTGGCCGAGAGCGGTGACGTCATGG
>NC_134780.1:58402163-58409663 GCF_046742065.1 Oratosquilla oratoria | reverse complement strand
TATCCATGAGAATTTTTGCCTGGTCCCATTTTGGTAGATGGCCTCTTTCGTCGACATGGTTAACTAATGCACTACTAACCCTGTGGTGCCTTACATCTGCTCGGTGTTCTTTCAGTCTGGTGTCTAAGCCTCTGCCGGTTTCACCGATGTATTTTCTGTCACATCCACCACACGGGATTTCGTAAACTACGCTGTTTGTATTTGTGGTTGGGTCTTTTTTCTTGATTAAAAGGTCCTTTACTTTCGTACCTGTGGAAGTCGCAAGACGAATGTTGGAGGACGATAAGATTTTGTCTAGGTCTCTCGTTAGATTGGAATTTGGGACCACCCAATATTTAGCGTTGGACTTTTCTCTTTTGTTGCGTAGTATACTACGAGCCTTCTCCTCCAGGGTGCAAAGTAACCCTCTGGGGTATTTGAGCTCTTCAAAAGTTGTTTTAATCATTTCAATTTCATCCGCTAGAAATTCGTCACTGCAAATACGAAGTGCTCTTAAAAACAGGCCTATCACCACACCAGTCTTTGTCCTCTTATTATGTGCACTGTAGAAATGAATGAAGTCATTTTTATTTGTCGGTTTCCTGTAAACTTTAAATCTAACGCCGCATCCTGATCTTAATAACAGGGGGTCTAGAAAAGGTAGTTGTCCGTCTATCTCATTTTCGATCGTGAATTGGATGTTAGAATTCACACTATTTAGATTAGATAATAAATTTTCAATTTTAGTATTGTAGTGGGTAATCACTAAAACATCGCCCAAACAGTATTTTCAGATATCATGCGGAGAAAAAACTTGTTTTCTAACATCTCCATATATAGAGAGGCCATAACTGCACTGAGGGGAGAACCCATCTCTAAACCTGCATGTTGGCGGTATTCTTCACCGTTAAATTCACAAGCACCGAACCTGACGCACATGGATAATAATTTCTTGTAATCACGTTTGCACACGGGTAAATCACTATCCTCGAACATTTCCAGTACTTCCTCAACTGCTTCTAGGGCACCATCAATTGCGACGTTCGTAAAAAGACTTTTCACATCAAAACTCACCAATTTCTTGGTCCTGAAATTCACTTTTTGTAACCTCTCTTTAAGATCTGATGAATTCCGAAGATGTGCCTGGCTGAGTCTACCCAAAGCCGCGGAAAGAGGGGCGGCTAGAATTTTGGCTAGGCGGTGTGGTGCACTGCCAATCCCAGAAGTGATGGGTCGTAATGGGATATTTGGCTTGTGTATCTTGGGCAGACCTCGTATGGATGGAGTTTTTGGGGCGTCTTCCAATAGGTGTAACAACTTCTTTCCTCGCTCCGTTTTGTTTAACAGGTGTTTGGCTTCTTTGTTGAATATCTCCGCCTCTTTAATTGCTTGGCCACGGGGTTGTCTAGAGTACGTATTTCCGTCTGCTAAGAGATCAAGCATCTTCTTGTTGTAGTCGTCGGAATCAAGGATCACGATGCCTCCTCCTTTGTCCGCAGATGTGATGATGATATCTTCCATTTTCTTTAACTCATTAAGCGCCTTGACATATCTCTTCGGAATTGATGTTCTCTTCGAAGAGGCAGACGCAATGCAACTTAAAAGATACCTTGCTTGAAGCCTTTCTCAATGTCGCTGTCGTCCCAACGGCTGTTTTTAAGCACAAAATCCAAATAACTCTTGTTGTTCATACCGGTGTCAAACTTCATTCCTAAGGACAGTGCTTCTTGCTGCGTTGATGTCAGGGTGTGGGAAGATATATTGTTGATAAGGTCCGTTCTCCCTACACGTTTCCATTTACTGTTTGTGCAGAGAGATATGAGCTTTGATCTGTGAGATTCTTCCTGAATAAGGTCTTCGTTCTTCAGTTTAGTCACTAGGCTGTGTGGCAGGTGAATATGAGATAAAGAAGCTTTAATCTCTGCTATCTCATATGTGAGATCATTTTAAGTTGCATTGCGTCTGCCTCTTCGAAGAGAACATCAATTCCGAAGAGATATGTCAAGGCGCGGAGATATTCAACAAAGAAGCCAAACACCTGTTAAACAAGACAGAGCGAGGAAAGAAGTTGTTACACCTATTGGAAGAGGCCCCAAAAACTCCATCCATACGAGGTCTGCCCAAGTTACACAAGCCAAATATCCCATTACGACCCATCACTTCTGGGATTGGCAGTGCACCACACCGCCTAGCCAAAATTCTAGCCGCCCCTCTTTCCGCGGCTTTGGGTAGACTCAGCCAGGCACATCTTCGGAATTCATCAGATCTTAAAGAGAGGTTACAAAAAGTGAATTTCAGGACCAAGAAATTGGTGAGTTTTGATGTGAAAAGTCTTTTTACGAACGTCGCAATTGATGGTGCCCTAGAAGCAGTTGAGGAAGTACTGGAAATGTTCGAGGATAGTGATTTACCCGTGTGCAAACGTGATTACAAGAAATTATTATCCATGTGCGTCAGGTTCGGTGCTTGTGAATTTAACGGTGAAGAATACCGCCAACATGCAGGTTTAGCGATGGGTTCTCCCCTCAGTGCAGTTATGGCCTCTCTATATATGGAGATGTTAGAAAACAAGTTTTTTCTCCGCATGATATCTGAAAATATTTTAGTGATTACCCACTACAATACTAAAATTGAAAATTTATTATCTAATCTAAATAGTGTGAATTCTAACATCCAATTCACGATTGAAAATGAGATAGACGGACAACTACCTTTTCTAGACACCCTGTTAATAATATCAGGATGCGGCGTTAGATTTAAAGTTTACAGGAAACCGACAAATAAAAATGACTTCATTCATTTCTACAGTGCACATAATAAGAGGACAAAGACTGGTGTGGTGATAGGCCTGTTTTTAAGAGCACTTCGTATTTGCAGTGACGAATTTCTAGCGGATGAAATTGAAATGATTAAAACAACTTTTGAAGAGCTCAAATACCCCAGAGGGTTACTTTGCACCCTGGAGGAGAAGGCTCGTAGTATACTACGCAACAAAAGAGAAAAGTCCAACGCTAAATATTGGGTGGTCCCAAATTCCAATCTAACGAGAGACCTAGACAAAATCTTATCGTCCTCCAACATTCGTCTTGCGACTTCCACAGGTACGAAAGTAAAGGACCTTTTAATCAAGAAAAAAGACCCAACCACAAATACAAACAGCGTAGTTTACGAAATCCCGTGTGGTGGATGTGACAGAAAATACATCGGTGAAACCGGCAGAGGCTTAGACACCAGATTGAAAGAACACCGAGCAGATGTAAGGCACCACAGGGTTAGTAGTGCATTAGTTAACCATGTCGACGAAAGAGGCCATCTACCAAAATGGGACCAGGCAAAAATTCTCATGAATAACATTACACGGCAGGAAAGAAAGGCGATGGAGTCCGTTTTTATCAACATCCATGATAACATCAATAAGAGGACTGGGGATTTAATATGGGCTAAAGCAGCAGCACACTTTGTCGTAATGAATAATAAACACAGAGCCCCTGATCCAGACGGACGTTTCAGCCACGCGAACAACAGGAGGATACTTGGTCCACCCGCTGTGACAGTCCGCTACACCGACAGATGAGGTCGAGTGGGGGACCAACCTGACACTTTGCCACGTTCCTTCTTTTGCCATATATATTGACCAACTTGACTTCAAACTATGTTCCTCTGAAGAAGCCACTCAGGCGAAACTAGTCAGGAATAAAAGTATTTCCCTCAGCCCGTGTTCCCTTACCTCCTATCCACATTCGTCACAATGTATACACAATAACAATAATGATAATAACAACAATAATGAAGGAGGAGGAGGGAGGAATGGAGGAAGAGTAAGGAGAGGAGAAGAGTATAAAGAGGAGGGGGAAATATGTATGATATGTATGAAGGCTTGTGAAGGATCCTGGGACCAATAGCAGAGACTGTTGGACAAAAGCAAACAACCAAAAGTCCTCTTGCTCACGAGATTGGGAGAAACGAACTACAAGCAAAGACCAAACCACCACTTGAACTCCAGAGGCCTTTGAAACCCAAAAGGAAAGCATACAAGTCTTTAAAAGAAACGCGAGTGTACCTTAGAGGATTAAACGAGAAATGAATTTGTTTTTCTGGTTTGCAAATGGAAGAGTTGCAAGGACCGAGAGGTGCGTGTAAAGAGTCAACCTTACGCACCGAACCTCGCCGTTGATCTCTCCACGTTACGTTTCGTTATTTGCAGAAACCACTGGGAAAATTAGATGAACGATAACCGAACATTTTCGTCTCTAAGACATCTTCAAGTGGTTCCTGCAAACATCGTTAATCACGTGTTTTCTTTGTGATTTCTTTGCATATTACATGTGTAGGAAAGGGCGAGACCAAACTTCACGATTTGTACACGCGGAGCACACAGAATAATTAATTTCCTCATTTACTCTTAGCATCGAAACCAAACGGTTTCCTATTAGTATGATCTTTTTTTGCAAACCTTTGTAAGATAATGCAGCCAGAATATTTGTGGCTCTTTTGAGAACGAAACATGTGCACTTAATGTCCCTTAACATCTATACATATCACATATCTAAAAACGGGATTCTGGAATACAATTATTATGGAAAGGAAAAAAGAAAATGGGTGAAGGAAGAGAGACGATAGTCGGTGACTGAAGCAACAAAATGTGATGGAGGAAAATGAAAAGAAAGGAGAAGAGGATGACGCGGAAAAATAGAAAGAAGTAGAAAGAAAAAAATGCGGAAGAAAGGAAGATTGCCCATCAGGTAAATTGCCCAACGGGTAGGGGGGGAAGAGAAAAGTCAAACACAGGAAGAACACGAGAATCAAAAACAACCGAAACTAAGCACGAAAAACAAAACAATCAAACCAAATAAAGAAAGAAAGAAGAAAAGGGAGATACGAAAGGAGAAACAATAACGGCAATTAGCGAGACCAATAACAATCAAGACGAATGCAGACCCGCCCAAGATCCACCGAAACCAGATATCCGACTCGAACCTTCTCGAAGCTGAAGGCTCCTCAAAACAGTAACGCGAACCAAGGTGAAGGAAGCTCGTTAAGTGATTACGCAAATGAGGAAGAAGGGTGAGGAGAGGAATTAAAGATGACGTACGAGGAGGAAGAGGAGTCGGAGGAGGAAGAAGCGGAGGAAGAGGAAGTGAAGGAGGAAGAGAAAGCGGAGGAGGACGAGGAGGCGGAGGAGGAAGGGGAAGAGGAGGAAGAGGAGAAGACTGAGGAGGAAGAGGAAGAGAAGGAGGAAGAGGAGGTGGAGGAGGAAGAGGAAGTAGAGAGGGAAAAGGAGGCGGAGAGGGAAGAAGAGGCGGAGAAGGAAGAGGAGGCGGACGAGGAAGATGAAACGGAGGAAGAAGAAGGGGAGGCGGAAAAGGAAGAGGAGGCAAAGAAGGAAGAGGAGGCAAAGAAGGAAGAGGAGGCGGACGAGGAAGATGAAACGGAGGAAGAAGAAGGGGAGGCGAAAAAGGAAGAGGAGGCAAAGAAGGAAGAGGAGGCGGAGAAGGAAATGGAGACGAAGGAGGAAGAGGAAGCGGAGGAAGAAGAGGAGGTGGAAGAGGAAGAGGAAGCGGATGAGGAAGTGGAGGAGGAGGATAAGGAGGAAGAGGAAACGGATGAAGAAGAGGAGGTGGAAGAGGAAGGGGAGGCGGAAAAGGAAGAGGAGGCGAAGAAGGAAGAGATGGAGAAGAAAGAGGAAGCGGAGGAAGAAGAGGTGGTGGAAGAGGAAGCGGAGGAGGAACAGGAGGAGGAGTAGGAGGAGGAAGAGGATGCGGAGGAGGAAGAGGAGATGCAGGAGGAAGAAGAGGAGAAGCAGGAGGAAGAAGTAACGGAGGAGGAAGAGGAGGAGGGGAGGAAGAGGAGGCGGAGGAAGAGGAGGCAGAGGAAGAGGAGGCGGAGAGGGAAGAGGAGGCGGAGGAGGAGGAGGAAGAGGAGGAGGAAGAGGAGGAAGAGGAAACAAAGGAGGAAGAGGAGACGGAGGAGGAAGAGGAGGCGGAGGAGGGAGAGGAAGAGGAGGAAGAAGAGGAGATGCAGGAGGAAGAAGAAACGGAGGAGGAAGAGGAGGAGGGGAGAAAGAGGAGGCGGAGGAAGAGGAGGCAGAGGAAGAGGAGGCGGAGAAGGAAGAGGAGGCGGAGGAGGAAGAGGAGGAGGAAGAGGAAACAAAGGAGGAAGAGGAGACGGAGGAGGAAGAGGAGGCGGAGGAGGGAGAGGAAGAGGAGGAGCAAGAGGAAGCAAAGGAGGAAAAGGAAGTGGAGGAAGGAGAAAGAGAGCGGAACTGCGGAAATGAGGAGAGAAAAAGGAGGAAGAAGAGTATAAAGAGGAGTGGGAAAAAAAGTGAGAGAGGAGGAGGAGGAGGAGAAAGGGGGTGAAGTGAAGGAGGGAAGGAAGGAGTAAGAGGATGAAGAGGAGGAGGAGGAGGAGGAGGAGGAGGAGGAGGGGGAGGAGGAGGGGAGTGACAATGACGAGGATGAGTAGGAAGAGTTGGAGGTGAAGGGAGGGGGAGGAGTAAGAGGAAGAAGAGGGGGAGTAGGAGGACAAGAGGAAGGAGTACGAGTAGGAGGAGAAGGAGGAAGAGGAGGAGGAGGAGGAGGTGATGGTGGAGGAGGAGGAGGACGAGGAGGAAAATATATAGAAGAAGGATGAGGAGATACTTTGGGCTATAAAGCTGAGCTAGTGCTCAGATATCTCACGTATGGAGAAAGCGTGGAGAATGAACAAGCGATATAGAGAGGGAGGAGGTGGAGGAGGAAGAAAGGAGGGAAGAGGAGAATTACGACGAAAGAGGATAAACAGCAAGAGGAGAAGGAAAAGGAAGAAGAAGACAAAGCAGAATACATGATCAAGAATGAAGGCACAAGAGGTATAAGTGCGTCAGACGGGATGGAGGGAGTGGCTGAGGTCGAAGGAGGACGAGGACAAAAAAGGAAGAAAAGGAGAAAGAGGAGGAAGACAAAGAGGAAGGAGAGGAAGAGTAGGAAAAGGAGGAGGAAGGAAAGGAGAGAGGGAGAGAGAGGGATGTGTAAGAAGAGGAGAAGGGAGAGGAGAAGGGGGAGGAGAAGAAAAGTAGGGAAAGGAATAGGGAGATGAGAGGAGAGGAGAAAGAGGGAGAGGGAACAGACGGAAAGAATGAGGGCCGAGAGAAGGAAGATGGAGAGAAGGAGGGAGAGAAGGATGAGGGAGAGGAGGAAGGAGAGGAGGAGGAAGAGAAGGAGAGAGAAGGAGGGGGCGTGGAGAAGGAGGAAGAAGGGGAAGGAGGAGGAAGAGGAGGAGGAAGATGCATAGGAGGAAGAAGAGGATCTTGAGAAGGAAAAGGAGGAGAATTGCAAGGAAGAGGAGGAATAGGATGAGAAGGAAAGAGACACGTAGGCGGAGGAAAAGGAGAAGAAGGAGTAAAAGGAGGAGGAGAAAGAGGAATAGAATGATTAAGAAGACAAGGAAGAGGAGGAGGGGGAGAAGAGGGGTAAACGGGAGAAAGAAAAGGAGAAGGAAAAATGGGATGAGAGGAAGAGGGGAATGAAGAAAATGATAATATGT
>NC_134780.1:58387163-58389663 GCF_046742065.1 Oratosquilla oratoria | reverse complement strand
AGATGGAAAATAAGAGAGAGGCATGTACTAAGGTTGATTTGTCAGAATGGCTCACGACGTATACCGCACTATAGCTCAGTTATTCTACTACATCTTTATATATTCAATTACAAATTGCCAGAGATATCTGGAGGAAATTCCTCTTGGGTAATTGGATTCAGTCAGTAAACACCATTTCGTTAGCAGAAAGGAAACATCATAATTTCAGCTTGCAAGATTTATCTATGTTCACCCCGCTTACTCCCTTTTCTTCCAAGTTATTTTAATTGCTCTCTCTCTCTCTTTCTCTCTATCTATCTCTCTTTCTCCATATTTTCTTTCTCTCATACTTCCTTTATCTCCTTTCTTTTCTCATTCTCTTTCAGTCACTCTCTTCATTTCCCTCTGTATAAACTCTTTCCTCTATTCTAACTTACGACCACCTTCCGACTGTTTCCATCCCTCTCTTTCTTTCTCTTTCCCTCTCTCACTCTCACTCTCTATTTTTATCTTTGTCCTTTCACTTCTCTTTCTATACAATTTCTTCCGCTTTTCTATTCCCTCTGGTTACAGTCAAAATGCCCCTTTGACAGTACACTGTTTTCCATATAGAAACCAGTGAACATTAAATAAAATGTTGTCCCATTTGTTGCTTGCTGTCACCAGGCAATGTTATTAAGCTGAGAAGAAATAACTTGGCGGCAAAAAGGGTTAAATTTCGTTCAATTAAATACTTCCAGTGCCATTCACGAATCATACGTCTGTTTTGACTCCTGTCAGGTGACATTATTAACATGGAGAAACCCCCTCACACGCAATGTAGAAAGAGTTTAAGGATCAGTGATCTTAGCATCTCATTTCATCACAGCCGAACTGAAAAGAATATTCTGCTCTGACCCAGAAAAACTAAAGTACCGTTCGGAAAGTGTTGAGCTTTATCAGTGGCGTTTGTATAAAAAAAAATATTCAGATGATAATAAAGAGTTAAATAGAATGCGTGTGCGCGCGCACATGTACGTGGGCGTGTGTATATTTACCTAAACGTTTTTACCTAATTGCAGAATACGGGAAAGGAGCAACGTTAGTAGGGCGTCTCTTATTATCCAACTTATCACACCAAACTTATGGGAGGGTCTTGATTGAGAGGATTAGCAGAGGAACAGTGTGGTAAGGAACAGTGTGGGTTTAGGACAGGTAGGGGTTGTTTAGATCAGATTTTTGTGGTAAGACAGATATGTGAGAAAGCTACAGGAAAAGGTAAGGATGTTTTTGGGGCTTTTATGGATCTGGAAAATGCGTACGACAGGGTAGACAGGAAGGCACTGATATATGGGATAGGAGGAAAGCTGTCAAAGAGCGGTCAAGAGTTTTTATGAGAGTAGTAGAGCTTGTTTTAAGATTAGAAATGGAGAGAGTGAATGGTTTGAGGTAAAGGTGGGACTTCGTCAGGGGTGTATTATGTCGCCCTGGCTGTTCAATCTTTACATGGATGGGGTGGTGCGAGAGGTGAATGCAAGGGTAGTGGGTAAGGGATTGGAGATGGTTAAAGAAAATTGAGAAAAGTGGGAGGTGAGCCAGTTGTTGTTTGCTGACGACACTGCACTTGTAGCAGGATCAGAGGAGGGATTGAGGAAGTTAGTGACAGAGTTTAAGAAGGTGTGTGAAAGAAGGAAGCTGAAGATAAATGTGGGTAAAAAAAAAGGTGATGAGATGTACAAGGGGAGAGAGTGACAGCAGGCTGGAAGTGAGAATAAAGGGTGAAAGACTGGAGGAACTGGATAGTTTTAGATACTTGGGTGTGAGTGTGGCGGGAGGGGGGGAGTGGGGGTGAAGGTAGAATGTAGATTGAGAGAAGCGAGTAAATGCCTTGGTGGATTAAAAAGTGTAATGAGAAATAGACATCTGGGAATGGATGCTAAGAGGAGGTTATATGAAGGAGTGATTGTGCCAGCAGCGCTGCACGGGGCAGAAACATGGAGCGTGAGAGAGGAGGGGAGAAGGAGTTTGAATGTGTTTGAGATGAGGTGTCTGAGAAATATGACAGGGGTTACTAGGCTGGATGGAGTGAGAAATGAGGAGGTGAGGAGGAGAGCAGGGATGGAGGGGCAGCTGGGAGATAGGGTGGATGAGTGTTGGGATGGTTTGGACACGTGGGGGGAATGAGTGAAGAAAGACTAGTAAAAGAAGTGTGGAAGGCAGAGGTGGAAGGAGTGAATATGAGGGGGCGTCCTAGGATGGGATGGACGGAAGGGGTGAAAGGGGCATTACAAAAGAGAGGAATGTCTGTGGAGGAAGGACGGGAGAAGACAGAAGACAGGGGTGCATGGAGAAGGGTTGTGTATGGATGAGGCTATGATGCATGAAGGGGAGTGGGTGGGGAATGGGGGTGAGGAAGTATGTATGAGAAAAAATAAAACGCAGCCCGAAGGGATTTCTCTCCGTCTTCTCCTTTTCTGCATGAGGGGACGGAGAGGGGGGGGGTCGCCGATTTAATGAAGCGGCCTTGCTGTGGATGTGCTGT
>NC_134780.1:58379663-58382163 GCF_046742065.1 Oratosquilla oratoria | reverse complement strand
CGGGCGAAGCCTTCATCTACAAGCGCCGGTCACTTCTCTCCGAGGCTATACGATAAACAGAGGATACCGGACAAGATGCTAATTGGGGTTGAAGGAAGGGAAATGAAGGTAACGGAAGTGGAAGAGAAAAGAAGAAAATGTGATCACAGCGAGGGACTCTCTTCAAAAGCCTTTGGTTGCGACAAACCGGATGAAAAGAGAAAGAGAGAGAGAGAGAGAGAGAGAGAGAGAGAGAGAGAGAGAGAGAGAGAGAGAGAGAGAGAGAGAGAGAGCGAGAGAGAGAGAGAGAGAGAGAGAGAGAGAGAGAGAGAGAGAGAGAGAGAGAGAGAGAGAGAGAGAGAGAGAGAGAGAGAGAGAGAGAGAGAACAAGCCGTCAAGAATCACGTTACCCTTTCACGAGGACCAGTACCTTTACACTGACTGGCGCCAAAAAAAATTATTCAGCCGGGAACCTCTCCCACCCTGGAAACACAAGAAGATTGTAGAAAAGAATAACCTCACAAAAGGATAACCGAAAAGGCCGAGAGACAGCGGCAAGAAGGTAAGAGAAGAAAAAGAACAGAACTAACGACAAGACGAGCGCAAGAATTGAAAAAATCAAAAGAAGTATAAATAGAAACCTGAGATTTTAACAACGAATGCTAAAAGACATTCAGAAAAATCAGACAAAAGTCAAAAGATGGAATAAGAATTGAAAAAATAAGAACAAAGAGACGAGTTGCCGTCTTGATAGCGAAGGAAAAAAGAAAGAAGAAGAAGAAGAAGAAGAAGAAGAAGAAGAAGAAGAAGAAGAAGAAGAAGAAGAAGAAGAAGAAGAAGAAGAAGAAGAAGAAGAAGAAGAAGAAGAAGAAGAAGAAGAAGAAGAAGAAGAAGAAGAAGAAGAAGAAGAAGAAGAAGAAGAAGAAGAAAAGAAGAAGAAGAAGAAGAAGAAGAAGAAGAAGAAGAAGAAGAAGAAGAAGAAGAAGAAGAAGAAGAAGAAGAAGAAGAAGAAGAAGAAGAAGAAGAAGAAGAAGAAGAAGAACAACAACAACAACAACAACAACAACAGCAACAACAACAACAACAACAACAACAACAACAACAACAAAAGATATAAGGATCCCCCCAGTGGCTCACATCGAAGACTTGGTTTTGGTAAGGAAGAGCCGGAGAAAGAAATTTTATTTAGGGGGCAGAAGATGGGGGAAGAGGAGGAGGAGGAGAAGGAAGAGTAGAAGGAGTAGGAGGAGGACAAGTAGAATTAGGAGGACAAGGAGAAAGAGGAGGAAGGGGAGAGGAAGGTAGATGAAGAAGAACAGAAGAAGGGTGAAGGGCAGAAGAGGAGAAGGTGAAATAGAAAGACGAGGACGAAGATGGGAGAAGAGGAAGGAGGGAGAAGAAGAAAGAGGAGGAGGGAAGGGAAGAAGGAGTATGAGTAGAAGAGAAGGAGGTGGAGGACAAGGAAGAGGTGGAGGACGAGGAGGAAGTGGAGGACAAGGAGGAGGAGAAGGAGGGGAGGAGGAGGAGGAGAAGGAGGGGAGGAGGAGGAGGAGGAGGAGGAGGAGGAGGAGAAGGAGGGGAGGGGAGGAGGAGGAGGAGGAGGGGAGGAGGAGGAGGAGGAGGAGGAGGAGAAGGACATAAGGAAATCTTGTGTGAACAGGTGACGTTCGAAAAGGGAGAAAGCAAGACTAAAGAGGAATCTTATCATCATTACCAACATTAATACGACAACAATTACTTCATAAAAATGACCAACAAACAAAACGAATTACCTTGATATGTTGTAAAAATATTTTCAGTAAAATCACAATAACACTTTGAATTGCCATGGCTTCAACTTCTGACAAATTGAACACATTCTTCGGCCACCGCAAATTTCTTAGAGATTTTTCAAAATTTGCAACAGAACAAAATAGCTCTTCCCTCACCCATACGATAACGTCATTCGAAACGACGATGGAAAACAAGGCTGACAACAATGGAAGCCATTCCAACAACAAGCGGTGGTGACGACTGATGTGTGGAGAGGGTGGTGATGGTGGTAGAGCTGGTGATAGTGGTGATGGTGGTGGTGGTGGTGACGGTTGTGTGTGGATAGGGTGGTGATGGTGGGGGTGATATTGATTGTGGTGGCGAAAACAATGATATCGATGGATAATGACGGCGGCAATGAGACGACCGTGATCATAAGAAGAAGAGACCAAGAAGGAGGAAGAGACGTAGATGGAAGGGAGGAAGAGGAAGAAGAGGAGGAGTAGGACGAGGAGGGCGAAGCAGAAGAGGAGACTAAGAAGGAGGAGTAAAGGACGGTCGGGAGGAGAGGAAGACGAAGAAGTGGAGAAGAAGGAGGGGGAGGGCGAGGAAGAAGAGAAGAAGACGAAGAAGGAGGGAGGTGCGGAAGTGGTGGGGAGGAAGAGGATGAAAAGGGGAGCAAGTGGAGAAGGAGGATGAAGAAGAGAAGGAGACGAAGGAGGAGGAAAGGAAGGAGTTGGAGGGGAGGAAGTGGAAGCGAAGGAGGAGC
>NC_134780.1:58369663-58374663 GCF_046742065.1 Oratosquilla oratoria | reverse complement strand
TATCTTACTTTTATTCAAACAAGTGTAGATTTATTCTCTTTTGTAAGGTGATAATGTAGAATGACTTCGGCTCTCTGTGCTTATCTTCGTCCAAGCTCGCTTCTTTCAACTGTTTTAAGAAGACTACAGAAATCTGCATGGACACTTTTATTTGCCCTGTATCGGTGTTTCAAGCTGCGGTTCTTCTAAGTTAACAACAGTGAGATCATGATCGATTCACTTTCTGTGTTTTCATTCCAAGCATCTGATGTAACTTGACTTTCATTAGTAATGTCTCTAGAGCAGTGTTTCCTAACCTGGGGTGCTGGGAGGCGATACACACATACACTTTCCTTTATCCTTCTAGTAATAAAATGTTAGTTAGGGGGTCCTGCACTGCTTAGACCTGATTAAAGGATGTGTTACTAGGGTTGGAAAAGGTTGGAAAACAGTGCTAGGTCATCAGGAAGCTCCTCTTCCCTAAGAAGTCTTCATCAATAAATATATCCTCACTGAATAGCTGAAGATCGGTTGCTCGAAAGCCATTCATGACTTTATCAATAGTAACTGTTTTCATGATTGCAATTAGTTCTCCTACATTGTGTTGTGTACCACTTTTTCCGCCGCTCACAAGGATCCAGTTATCTTCTACTCTATTGTAGGAGACCTGAAATGATTTGAAATATAACATTGTGATTGCAACGACGGGACAGAGATCACAATGATGACATTCTTTCTTGTTAAGTCAATGGAAGCCAGTCTTGTGACCCTGGTATCTAGAATTATTATGTTCTTCTGAGATGGATTTGCATTGGTATCAAAGTGACTTAACGAGACTAATAAGCTATTAACATTTGACCATCCATTTAGTGTAGATCTTGAAATTGATCCAGTCGGGCTGCCAGTCAGAAGAAGTCATTCGTTTACAAACAAATATGCACACTGAGTGGAACCCGAGCCGCGTTCTTTACAGAAAGAACAGAATGATGTTGTCTGGCCACATTCGCCACTGGCTATGCGTATGATCGATCGGTTATTCTTGTTGCTACCATATTAACCCGTGGATGCACGATTTTTTTTCAAGCAAATATGCACCGTGGGGTCAATTTGACCCCATCCTCTTTTTTAAAATATTTTAGCATATTAAAGGCAAATAAAAGATTTCTAGTGTTAATATATATATTTTATACCCGGTATATAAAGAGAAACATCACTTCTTGATACCATAAAGGCAAAACAAATAATATATAATGAACCAATGTACAAACATACGTGCTTCAAAGTAAACTCAATAGATAGTGAAAGAAAATATTTCCTCTAATATCACATCAAAATAAAGATAGAAGTAGTGAACAGGAATCAACATATATATTCAACACCTCCCTTGGTTGCATTGTAGTAGAGGATAGTTTCTGGTTTTCTCTTGTTGGATTCATCCAGTTTGTTTGATGTATGCTGACTTGATAGGAGTACAACATTCTTGTTCTTTTTTGCTTTGTAAGAAACTATCTGTATTCCATCTTCTGAATATGCAAAAATACTTTCGTGCATTTTTTTCTGTTTTACTTCACGTAATTCTTTAGGAACTTCTCTTCTGTTGTTGCGAATAGTCCCAACTAACGACATTTGCTTCTGTGCAAGTTCACGTTCCAACTTCAAGCTGGTAAAAAAGTTGTCACACGTCACATTTCTCCCAGAACTATACAAGTGACGGGTAAGAGAGAGTACCACATGCATTCCTAATTCTTCAGTTCTCGACTCATCTTTGCCAGTGTACATTTGTATATTTGATACAAAGGAGCTTTTTGCATCTACAAGTAACCAAAATTTCAATCCATACTTCGCAGGCTTTGAAGGCATGTATTGTATAAATCTACAACGCCCCCTGTACGGATAGAGTTCCTCGTCAACAGTAACACATTCAGTATGTGCGTAACAAGGCTGTGGGTTCTGAACGAATCCATCAAACAATAAACAAACATCGGCGAGTTTGTCTCTTGCTAACCTGGTGTTACAAGTTGTAGGATCATCAAATCGCAACGCTCGTCGTATGTCCTCGAATCTTTTCACTGACATTGTCTTTGAAAATATTGGAGGGCCAAATTCGGGGCTCCATAATTGCCTTACAGCTTGGTTTTTACTGCGATAGACGCCACGAAGAATGCAGAGGTCAACATAAGCACGGAGCTCATTTTCTGTGATGAGTTTCCAATCTTGACATATCCGCTGCCCTTTCAACCAGAATGGCCCCCATCATATCTCTGGCAAAAAGTAAATCAAATGCAGTACATGGGTCTTCTGTTATTCGATTTGTTGCGTATGCTGTAACACCGGATTGTGAAGTCAATATGTTCAAACTCTTCATTCTACCTTGTGAGGAAAGTTCATTGAAGAACCAACGATCGCCAGAAGGAGACTGTAGGTATCTAGGGTCGACAGCAACACGTGATGCTGTTACATCTTCAGAAATATCCTCGTCAGCATCAGAACAATCACTAGAGCCGTCACCAACTTGAGGTATAAACTCTTCGTCACTTATGTCATCTGTATCTTCATCTACATCGGTTTGGAGAAGTATTTCTGAAATACGTTCATTACTCAGTGATTTCCTACGAGCCATTGCAGAGAGTGTTGTTCCTGTAACCAGCACCCGTGCTCAAATGATGGTGTAATTTATGACAGCGAGGGCAGAACGTTGTGTGAAAACTTGTTTGAACTTGTTCACATTTGTTGCGTGTTTGACACTATCTGACAGTTCTTTCTGAATGAAGAATTTTCTCAGCTATAAATTAAAAGTTTTCACTTGTTACATATTATATTCACTATAAAATGCCTGTAAAAATAGTACATATTTCATTTGATAACTGTAATACAGAGGGTGATTTATGCAGATTTAATTTAACGTTACATTGAGATGGGGTCATTTTGACCCCAGTTGTGCAGGAATAGTGTAACTATTAAATTGGAGACTACTATTATCTATTTTTGAAAATTACTGAACCTAGAACATAACTTTCAATTATTTGGGAAAAGTCACAAAGCCATGTTCAAATATATCAATTGAAACTAAAGTATTTTAAGTTTAAAATTCGCTTGGGGTCAGTTTGACCCCACCGTGCATCCACGGGTTAAAAGGAATCTGCAATGCTGTTATGTCTGTTGCATCCATACATGTCGTGGACTGTAGTTTCCTTCTTGTAAACTTCAAAGAAGACGTTGAAATTTTTTTGACTTGTGGACGATTGAATCATACAACTCTAAGCATACTTGTTGCCTAAGCTGTCCGTATTGATGATTTTGTGTTTTTTAATATACATATATATATATATATATATATATATATATATATATATGCAAAATAACCACAGAAGGGAAATTTGTAGACAGTAAGTACTTTCGTATATTACATCTTCAGACTAAATGACAGAGATACAGAGTTGTGTTTAAATGTATAAGGTGGCAACCATAGGGGGGGGGGGAAGAGGGGAGACAATACAATGTGAGGAGGGGGATGACATTACAAACGAATTTTCCCTTGTCATAGTTGATGCCTTGCAAAATAAGTTAGGAAGGATTTCTGCAAAATCGAAAGCAATTAGGCTTGCATCAGTTGGAGGGACGAAAGAATGCCTTTTCCAGCCTTTGGGTACAAATTCACTAACAAGGCCTCAAATATTTCAGCAAATTTTGGTCTGAAACAAGCAAGCAATACAACACTGGGAATCTTGAATTTCCTCTCTCTATGTCGTCCTCATGTTTCGCATGGGATGTTATGCATGGCTGATTCTGTTTTCTTTGGTACACAATAGCGAATTCCTTGAAGACCATCCATGTTCTGCTTTTCGTTTATTTAATCATTTGCCACGAGGTGGGAAGTGAGAAACTCTTGGTAGGACAAGCTTTGTCAGATGCGGCATCATTCTGTCATTAATTTGTTACGAAAAGGAGATTTCTCCCAGCCTCTAGATATACTCGTCTAGAATTGCAAGACTTTATATACATCTATACATACTTATACCAAAAACCCTTTCCCCCACATAAGGGAATGACCAGGAAAAAATTATGTCATTATCATCACATACATATACTGTATATGTACACACTCACACACACACACACACACACACACACACACACACACACACACACACACACACACACACACAGATATATATATATATACATATATATTTATATACTTATCAGAAACCCAAATAACAATTATATACGATTGTAGCAATGACAAATTAAATTACATGTGAGTGGAAGCATAAATGACATGTTAATGAAATCTAGGGGCGGAAAGATGAAAAAGAGTACAAAGTGAGAAGCCGTCTTGCCCTCACACTCTCTTGAAAGTAGAAAACTTATCCTGTTGTTGTCAATATGTGCAATTAAGGAAGTAACTGGAAAACTTCATTAATTCACGTGCTACAGTTCGCCACACAAACAGATTTGATTAACAGAATCTAACAAAAATGGAAATGTGTGTGGTGTACACTTTGTGTGTGTGCGCGCGCGCACGTGCACTTCGCCAAACAGGTTTAATTAACAGAATCTAACAAAATGGAAATGTGTACAGTATATACTGTGCGTGTGCGTGTGTGTGTGTGTGTGTGTGTGTGTGTGTGTGTGTGTGTGTGTGTGTGTGTGTGTGTGTGTGTGTGTGTTTCACCATGGTCTTGGATCACGTGTTGGACTCGTGATCGATAGTTATTAACCTCCCGGATGAGAGCTTAGAGCTCGTATGACCGATCTATGGGTAATAATGTGAACTTATACGCACTCACACACCCAACTCCCCGCCCACAAGAGCTGGAGTAACACCCCGCAGCGCAGCGATACTGAAATTATTTCAGCCCTGGGTGGGATTCGAACCCGGACCGCCGTAGTGGCAGGCAAGAACTCTAACCACCGCGCCACGAGGTGTGTGTGTGTGTGTGTGTGTGTGTGTGTGTGTGTGTGTGTGTGTGTGTGTGTGTGTGTGTGTGTGTGTGTGTGTGTGTGTGTGTGTGTTTGTT
>NC_134780.1:58354663-58357163 GCF_046742065.1 Oratosquilla oratoria | reverse complement strand
CAAGTCTTCTTGGATAGAGAGAGGAGGTTCTAATCAATTGAATAAAATCATCTCACAGCGGACAAAAGTACATACACGAAAAAAAAAACGTTTTTCTTGACCGAATATATATATATTATATATATATATATAATATATATATATATATATATATTATATATATATACACACACACACATATATATATATTATATATATGCATTTATAAATATACGTATCGTATATGTAACGATCGTCTCTTGATGTTGTTTAACAGTTTTCAATTTGCGATCGTATTTACAGTATTTACAATGTTATATATCTGACATGATTTTAAGCATTTCTAATGTCTTTAATCCCTTTGTTTTTTTCACTTTTTATTGCGTCCTCTCTCCTAACGATCATGAAAACTATACTGGCTAATTAAAGAATTTGGAAAGAGAAATGTAGAAATGAAATACTGATACAACAGCAACTATGAGAAATCTTACATCACTCAAGTTTAATCCTCTGGTTATTTTTACGACTATTGTACATCTAGCTACCGTCAGGCGATTTCATTCAGCCAAGAAAAACTAAATTCTTAATTCGCAAAACCGGAAACTCGGTTGAAAAGAAAACGGATGGTAGGACTTGAAATATGACGTAAAGTTTTTTTTTTTTTTTCACAATAGAAGTGTGAGATTGGCTATGTCATACTGTGAAGTTGGCTTAAAAAACGGAGACCTAGCCTTTAAATAATGTTTTACACTAAGCTCAAAAAGTCCACTGAGAAGGTGTAGAGCCACTATGTTAGTGAATACTGTAACGTGCATTTCATTTGCATGTATTACATTCACTGTATTCTCTAATCGGTTTTTACACGCATGCGTTTTCATCCAGGAGTTCTTGTTATAAAAAGGCCAAATCCATTAGGCTTTCTAGGATTCCTTGTTTATCTTCTCGCTATCCACGACTGGGGACCCCTCTTGTCCGTTTTCAAAAATTCCTCAATTAATCAATCCACAATGTCCTCCAGGTAATGAAGAACCTCTTCACTTTGAAAGCTAACATTCGATTGTATGAATTTCTATTTTCATTTCTGGATTATGTATTGTTCCCAAAGGCTTTCATAGTGTTAGCCCTTCTTGAATACTACCCATGGAATGTCGAAGCCTCGTTTGTGATCTGATGACCTTCCTTTGACAGATGCTTAATAGCATTCCAGACACCTACTACATCATGCAAGAGCCCCAGTAATCACACCAAAGTCACATACCACGTAATTTCGGGTCACGAGATACAGACCTCTTGGTCTTTCTCGTGATCCAAATGACCCAAGAGCAGAGAAATCACTCTATAATAAATGTTTTCAGTCTATTTCAAAATGTATTCCATATTCTATAGTTATGTCTTGCTGTTGTTTGGCCCCTTGTTGACTACTTCAGCACTGAATAGAATCGTTGGGTTTACTCCAATTACCACCAGATTTCAAAAATTGGCCTCGTTTACGAAACCCTGCGGGGCTCCATAAATCCATGGACCTTCGGCTGAGGACGGATACTTTGCAGTGTACCACATGTTTAGTGTTACATCATAGCCACTGTCATACTTTCAATAGGTCCAAGAACGCGGCATACCAGACCATAGTAAATTCAGAATAATTAATCACTGATTACGTAGAGCCAGAAATGGCCGTGGTTGGGTCTCTACCTTGTGTCGTAGAACCAAAAGGTGCTGTGATTGGTTATCGTGATTTCCGTAACCAATCAGCGCAGCTCCTGGCTTGACGTCACCGGGTAGGACGGAGCTTGATTGACTGTCGTGAATCATTACACTTTGTTGCTTTTCCTCGCTGTACTGTATTTTTAGGACTAAGCCAAATTCATGATGATTTTTGCACTACATTATCTTTCTATAGATTTTTTTCAATGACTTGGTTCTAAACCTACACGATTTTCATGTGATACACACCTTTGCTCCACTATTCAATGTATTGCATTGATTTTCTGTTATCTTTCCTTATGTGATATTGTATTCAAAATTAACTCGCTCAAAAACCCACCATTGCAACAGACCCAGCAAAATTGTGACGTAAATAAAAAAGAAAAGAAGAAGTTGCTTAATATTCATGCAAAAAGATTCGATCAGATCAGAGGTGCTTCAGTTGACAGAATTTGAAGGGCTACAGACGTTTGATGAGTGGGCGGGTGAGCGAGCGAGCAAGTGATGGAATAAATCTCTCTCTCTCTCTCTCTCTCTCTCTCTCTCTCTCTCTCTCTCTCTCTCTCTCTCTCTCTCCATCCCCTTTCTTTTCTCATTCTCTTTCAGTCACTCTCTCCCTTCCCAATCTAAATATTTTTCTTCTATTCTACTTCCGATCTCCCACTTAAGTTTCAGTTCCTGTGCGATGAATATTGAACAAACTTAAAGTGAAGTCATCAGCACAGGTATAAATACTTGGGACTTGGAGAAGAAAGAATTGTTTACTATTGAATTTTCTCCCGTCTATCTCTCTCTCTCTCTCTCTCTCTCTCTCTCT
>NC_134780.1:58324663-58347163 GCF_046742065.1 Oratosquilla oratoria | reverse complement strand
GGCGACGCACAAGACCCTCAGATGTTGTCGGAGGCCCTCTCCTCAGAAAAGCAGTTGCGGGGCAATGCTTGAGGTAGTGGTTCAGGGTGGCTTCGGGGTGGCTGCAATGACTGCATCTTCTTTCTTCAGGAGTGGAGTTAGTCTTTATTTCCCAGAAACAACGGTCCTCCAGTCGCTTCGCTGTTTCGGCGCCGCGCGCAGGTCTACCGACGACGTCTGCTTTGCCATCTCTGACGTCACGAAGCGAATGGCCCAGTGTAGGGAAGTCTCTCTTATCTTATATTCGTCTTAATTTCATAACAAAAGCTTCGCCCCCGGGTGGGCTCGAACCACCAACCTTTCGGTTAACAGCCGAACGCGCTAACCGATTGCGCCACGGAGGCACATCCTACGATCAGGTGCTTTTCAGTTTATGAAACATTAGACAAAAATCTTAATACGATAGTAGTTTATTACCATCGTGATATGTGGACTATACTCGGGGGGTGGAGGTGGGTAGGATGCGTTGGTTCAATCGCGCACCTACACCATTCTCCACGATTTCCCCAAGAAAGCTCCAACTATTATTCCAAACACCTCTCGGTAGAATTGGTGAACTTGTAACAGCCGTGAGTTTTGTGTGAATCTTCTTTGTTTCCACTGAGAGTTGTCTCTTGAGGAATGAAATCAACGCCATTGACCGCGTCTATACCACCATGGGCAATGCCAATCCTTCGCAGGAATTCCTGGTATGACTCACAGTCACGCACCACACTACTTTGGTATGTGAAGTTTTTCCAAGACCTTAATTTCCACGCTACAAGCATCGTCTGACTGAACTGACTCAGCAAGCCCCCAACACTTGGACCATAGCCTAAGTTCAGGAGGCCCAAATGTCTCGCTTCATTGTACAATGACCTCCAAAGAGTCCGCAGAAGGAAAGGATCATCAACAAAGACAACGTCGGTGACCTGAGTGTTGCCAGCGGATACTCCTCTATGACACTGATTAACAATAATGTCCAATACCCATTCCATGTAGGTGTTGGAAAGTGTCGGAGCAGGGACGCACCTTGCCTACCTCCTAAACTAACAGTAAAGATGCCTAAGACGCTTCCTCCACACCTCATAGTGTTCTCTGTCCAAATGTAAAGACCAGGCACCCAACCAATAATCCTCGTAGGAATCCCATAGATCTACAACTCCAAAAACACCTCGATATACAGAATCTTACGCATTCTTGAGATCAAAACATACTGTAAGTAACCTAAGTTGAAACGAACATGAAGTGCTAGAATTTGTTTAGTTGTTTTTTCATCAGGGTGTCCAACACACACTCCTCACAGGCGGAAGACTAAGTGGGAATGGCAGTTTTGTCCCTGACAATCTATGCGGCAGAAGGTACTGGGTAACACAGTACAAGCAGAAGGGCAATTAGCCTTAACCTGGCAAGTTCACACAGTTAAGAATCCTACTTTGAAACTGGTGTCACACCTGTTCCTTGTGACGCGTTGGTATCCTCTATTACACAATGTGAATTAGAGTTTGAATGTAATGGCTATCTGTGACTGCTACCTGACGTGCAGCCTATACATCTAAAGTAACCTGGCAAGTTCACACAGTTAAGAATCCTACTTTGAAAATTGAGTCACACCTGTTCCTTGTGACGCGTTGGTATCCTCTATTACACAATGTGAATTAGAGTTTGAATGTAATGGCTATCTGTGACTGCTACCTGACGTGCAGCCTATACATCTAAAGTAAAAGCGATAAATTTTGCTTTCCCCTGTGTGACTGCCAAGACTCATCGGCAAAATTAAAATTCCCCGGCGGCGACCAAAATAAACCTTTTCAGATGCTTCCGGCAATGAATGGTTTGAAAGCAGCAACTCGCAGCCCCAATTTCAGAGTGGAATCTCAATCAACACCTTTGCTACCAAGCGCGAGGGGCAGTGGTGAAACAGGTAAATCATATCATCTTGCGGCTGCCAGAAGAAAAGGGCATGTCCCGGTACAGGAACTTAGGAAACAATGAATTACTCGTACAATGGCTTGATATACATACACACGGCTGTTAACCGAGAGGTTGGTGATTCGAGACGACACAGTTGTGTTGCTTATCAAAAATAAAAATTCGGCACCCGATTAAGTAATAGTCTTGACAACATGTTCGCTATATACTACATCGATCCGCATCGCCACAACATATGTTTTTTGTCTTGTCTAACTCCTTCTATTTATGTTTACGTCAAATCTATTCCTATTTTAGGATCTAAAATTACCTGGCCCGCATGGGGGTCGAACCCACGACCTCCGCGTTATCAGCACGGCGCTCTAACCAACTGAGCTAACGGGCCACGTTAAATAGAGGGAGGTACGCCCTAAATAAACACAGATGTACGTACATATACCAAAGGTTTTTTCCCCCTCACAAGGGAGGTAGTCAAAAAACAAAAGCAAACCACTCCCACCCATTCCATCCCCAACATACCCCAGAGAGAGAGAGAGGGAGAGAGAGAAGGGGGTAGCGAAGACGAGAGAAGGAGAAGGAAGTAGAGAGAGAGAGAGAGAGAGAGAGCGAGCGAGAGCGAGAGAGAGAGAGAGAGAGAGACAGAGAGAGAGAAAAGGAAATAGTGAGGACGAGAGAGGGAGGAAGAGAGATGACGTCACTGTAAGTCTCTGCACGATATCCATTGTTCGCCCTGATCACCTAGAGCAGGTCCACCCGCACGCACACGTGCACGACGCACAAATAAACCTAAAAACGAAAACAAAACCATCCGTGTGTACAAAATGAAAGGGAGCAAAGACAAAAAGAGACGAGAGCCTACGAGCATTGCTCCAATCCTTTATATTACAATTAGGTCAATACAGCGCAGGCATACACAGTATATCTATTCGGAATCAGCTTTTTTCATTCTCCAAAGGTCAGGCTTCAGCAATATCTAACCCAGCGGATGTGGATGATCTAAACCAATGTCCTCGCCGCACCGCCTTTTCTTTACCAAACTGTACTGACATACCTCAAACACATACAAACACTCACACACATCTATATGAATGATTGTAACATATACGTATACTCATACCTATGAACATATATGAATCTGCAGATGTGTGTGTGTATGTGTGTGTGTGTGTGTGTGTGTGTGTGTGTGTGTGTGTGTGTGTGTGTGTGTGTGTGTGTGTGTGTGTGTGTGTTTGTGTGTGCGTGACCTTTCCCCCATGAAGCCCTCCCCTATCTATCGTATTTCTTCCTTCATTCATTCACTCTTATCCTCTCCCTTTCCATTCTCTCATCACACAACTTCTTCTCCCATCATTTCCTTGTTAACAATGCCACCTCTTCCGTGCTTAATGTCTTCCACTCCTTTCTTTGCCTTTCCAGGAAATTTTGTGACATTTCTCCATACCAAGCATTGATTTTTTTTCTTCTCTTTCCTTCTTTCTTCTTTCCGGTAGTGGTGCTGTGCGAACATGTACAGTACATTATTACTTTTCTTTTATCAAGTCCTTCAACGACCAATGAAAAAATATACATCTTAGGTGAAATACCGACAATAAATCACTTGGTAAAAGAGACAATCCTAGGTAGTTTGTCAAGAGTATTAAAAGTATGCAGCCTTCAAGGTGCGACGTATTAAGAAGAATAAAGAAATGAAACCACAACAGTCATTTATATCACACGAATGCTGTATAATTTCCCCTGCCTGTCCCTACTTGACTTTAATTAACACACCCCACCCCCATCCTACCCTAGCAAGTAACCCACAAAGACTAATCCTTTTTTTCCGTGACCTGGGGTCAGTTCCCCCGATCCCCCCCACCTCTTTCTGCCATCTACCGATTCCATTCAGTTCAAGAATCATCACTCCAGCAACAGAAGTAATCAAAGGAAATCCATAATACTTTTCTTTCCCACTAGAAGCCTCCGTGGCGCAATCGGTTAGCGCGTTCGGCTGTTAACCGAAAGGTTGGTGGTTCGAGCCCACCCGGGGGCGGAGCTTTTGTAAAGGTCATCCATCCCTGGTCAAGTGACGTCATCGGTGTCTTCATCCTCACGAAGCACTGACGTCACACAGGCAAAGCCCTTTCAATACCAAGATGGAATTTATTGTTACTAACGCTTGATTATTCCATTCAGCTTTGTAGACGAATGTAAATTAGAATACTGTTGAAAGTGTTCTCAGAGGAGTCATATTCTAATTATTCAAATGGAGGTTGGAGGTAGGATGTTGAAGGAAAAATACCCCAATGTGATAACTCCTTAAGAATATCCTAACGGAAACTTCTCCCACAGGCATTTCATACATTTCATGAAGTTCGGTTCTAACTAGACTAATTACTAACTACCAAGTCTTTTGGGTAATTAGATCATCCTTTCACTAGCGAAAGAGACTTGAAAGGCTCATTATCCGTGCCGTCAAACGATTTTATTCAGCTGTGGCAACTCCTTCTCTAGTCTGAAAATAGGTGGCAAAGATAATGCATATATTAAAAAATTGAGATAGCAATTTTTCTATAGGGAGATCTTGACAAGAGTTATAATTGTAGCTAAGAATAAGAAATTATTTTTAATGGAAGGAGGAAGGGATGGAGGGCCATCACAGAGCTATTCAATGGATGAAACATTTGTGAATGTATTGGAATAAAGGGGCCAAGGTGTATTAGTTTTAGGTAATTTGTTACCTGAAAAATTAAGACCCCAACAGAGCTGTAGATAAGTCAGTGGCATTTCACAGCAATGATAAGAAAAAATCAAATTGAAAAAACAAAATAAAACAATTAAAAGATAGAATAAATAACTAATAATGATAGTGATAATAATGATTAATAATAATAATAATAATAATAATAATAATAATAACGATAATAATGATAATGATAATAATAATAACAATAACAATAATAACAATAACAATAATAATAACAACAACAACAACAACGACGACAACAACAACAACAACAACGACGACGACGACGACGACGATGGTGATGATATTCTTTTGGGACTTTATTGGCATCCTTACGGAGCAGTCACGCAACATTCTTTCACGATTTAAAACTACTCTGATCTATTAACTTCTACTAACCCTCCGTACTGCTCTCCTCCTTAAACCTCTCCTTTGCTACCTTCTAGATCTACGACTCCACCTCTTTGGTGCTATATTGTCTCCGAGGCTAGAAACGCCGGTTATATCGAACGGAAAATCTCTCCCATTCACCCCCCTCTCCCCTCCCCGTCTCTCTGTGTCTCTCTCTCTCTCTCTCTCTCTCTCTCCCTTTGCCTCTCCCCTTTCCTCCTCTCTCTTTCCCTCTGCTTGTCTATTCGTGTTTCTCCCCTTTCTTCTATTCCTCTCTATCTCGCTTCCTTTCCATCTCTTTTTTTCTCTTCCTCTCATTCCCTCACTCACTCATTTTCACCCTCCCTTCTCTCCTACCTCTCCCTCTATCTCCATCCTTCCCTCGCTGTATCTCCCCCCCTCTCTCTCCCTCTCTCTCTCTCTCTCTCTCTCTCTCTCTCTCTCTCTCTCCGTCCCTCTGACCTTTTCTCTCCCTTTCTCTCACCGTCTCTGTCTTTTTCTTCCTCCCTACCTACCTCTCTTCTTCTTTCTTTCCGTCTCCTTCTATGTCCCTTCCCCTCCCTCACTCACTTCTTCTTCCCTTCTCCTTCCCTCTCTCCTTCTCTCTTCCCTCCTCGACCAACAATCATTCAAATTTCACGTCTGGAAATAATTGCTAGGCTTTTCCTACACTGACTAGACTTGTGATCTTTCCGAAAGCTTGTTAGGAAGTGAGACTTAACATTAAGCACAGAGTATAGTTTCATTTGACAGCATTTGTGAATTTGTGCCTCATTTGATATACAGTGTCGAGGCAAACCCTCTGAAACTCAGGATTCCACTTCCCTGACCAGCAATTAGAGAGCATATGTAAGATCAATTGCCCCGGTTCGCTTAATAGCTTCGGTTCTTAATGACAAAAAAAAAAATAATAATAACATATGTTTAGTTTTTGCTGATAAAACTGAAAACTTGGCAGACTTCAAGAACAAAGCTGTCAGCTTTTTGTTCAGTGTTAAACACGAAGCCCTTGTTCTTCCTTGAACACTTTGACCAAGAAGCTTTGTTCACCGCTGAACACAGGAGGTGCCCATGTCCATTCGTTTCACTAAACAATGAATGGGACAAATGCAAGCATTGTTCATTACTAACAGAGGGGTAGCAAATTTACTTCAGCGTTAAAGACACACGACAGCCTGGCTTTGTCATTGATCATAAACGTATCAACGGTTGCTTCCTTAACTTGAGTCCTTTGTTCAACAAGGAATTAACGCAAATCAACTGTCATACATTAACAAGCTTATGGATATACAGGGCTCCCTTATTTGTACATTACCAAGCACAGGAATACCAGTTCCTTGTCCTTACAGTATACCAGAGTGTCAATCAATACCCACCACCAAGTAAATGAACACCAAATCGTACTCGATATTAACCTTTGTACATTGAACAAAATGAGTATAATAATGTAAAATGACTAAGCATAGATCTACTGCACCACAATCACAATGCAAGCGTGCTAAAAAAAATCCATTACCAGACACAGGGATAAGCTCACCATTCCACTCTCACGCTGTGGGAAGTGAGAAACCACTGGTAGGGCAAGCCTTGTCAGTTGCGGCAAACCGCTGTTTTTTTTTTTTTTTTTTTTCCCGATGTTTGGGTCGCCTCCACACCTGGCCAAGGCTGTCGGGAACTAACGCAAGAAGCACGCAGCCGGTCCCGGGAATCGAACTCACAACCACCTGTTCATGAGTTCGACACGGTATCCACTGGGCTACCGCGCAGGGATGCTAGCTACTTTCTATATATATATATATATATATATATATATATATATATATATATATATATATATATATATATATATATATATATATATATATATATATATATTTTTTCATTAGCAAGTACACGTGGAATGAGATAAGGACAAAAAGGACGTTAAGACAAAGCGCGAGTTTTGTATAAAAAAAAAAGGTGTGGGGGGGGGGAGGCACAGACAGAAGGCGTGAGGCAGAGCACCATAAGGAAAGGGCGCAGAGCATGTTGGTATCACTCACTCTCACGGGGTCGAGTTTTCCACACACTCCACACACCTATCCACCCCTCCACCATCACTTACACTCTCGTGAACGTTTGTCTGAATTCAGGCGCCTTTCCCTCAATCCATTCTGGGATGGCTCTCCTTTTCCCTTTGGCATTTGTGTCCGCATGAGTCTGTAACTCATGGTTACGATTTCCTAACTGGAAGGACAAAGAGAGTTGCTACATATAAAGGCTTCTAGTTATCGTGTATAAGCTTAGGAACATCAGAGAGATCAGGATATTACGGGTTGCAAATTTCATTAACGTTGTTTCTGTGATGTCAGATGGATTTTCTAAATGCCTGAGCTTAGGGCCGAGGTGTTCGAGTCCGCGAAAAGGTCAGCCAGTGACAGCAGAGGGCACAAGACGTTGAAATATCGCCAAAGACACGTGCGAGTAACGGTTGAGATGTTGAAGAATTTTATTAATAAAGGAGAAGTCGAGTATGTGTCCAAAGGAAGAAAGGTGTGTGTCAGAGAACGATAAGGTAATATTGCTTTGGAAACCACGTGCAGAGATGTGGAGGAACTATTGCTTGGAAACGCTGAAATACACTTCAATTTCTAACTGAATATATTTGAAACAAATAAAGTTAGATGTCTCATTCTTACCTTTCGAGTAAAGTGAACTTTTGATGAGAAAGTCTACAGAATGACGTAGAAAAATGAAGTGCTGTCATTCATATAGGGGTGTATAAAGCGAGTTCTGCGGTTGAGTATGTTGCTCTTGAACGCGACGAGTATACAAATAGAAAATTAATTCAGCAGCTGAATCAGTCAAAGAGAGGTTAATCTATAGCCGTTGATAACTACTGAAGCCTAAGTCAACTCGCACACCAACGCAACCAGTTGCATGAAACCAGTCGCACGCATTTTAACTTATTTTATTATTAATATTGACATTATCATCATCATTTTTCTAACTTTCTAGTACATGGGTCTTCTTCCTAATATCATACTCGGCGCGATATTGTCTTCAAGGATAGAAAAGATGCAACTGCTGCGGCGTCGTAAGCAATTGGTTTCATGCAACTGGTTGCGTCGGAGTGTGGGTGTGCGAGCTGCCTAAAACGGAGACTTCTGAGAAAGGAAAGTCATTCTATGAGAGTTCTTGGCTTACCGAATCATTCTGGTAACCCATTGGAATTTGCAGATACTTCGTTAATATGTTCCACCAGTAAAGTGTAATGGTCGAAATTTTCTGAACATTTGTTAGTAAGGCCAGTAGTAAGCAAGACAGAAATCTTCAGTTGACGACTGAAAATTGAGTTTGACCTCGAGGACCCAAAGTTTCGCGTTGGCTTCCGAGATGGCTTAGCCACTTATCAAGGTCAACTGCGCGGGTTCGAATCCTGATCACGGCAACGATCAAGAGAGCGCCTCTACTCTTGAGTTTAGTCCCCATCCGCCAAAACCAAACTTCCTTCGTAAAGCTACGGTTACACTAGTCAACGGAATGTTTGGATTCCAATGATTCAGTTGGATTTAGTCCAGGGTTGGAGTGTAACCGTAGCCTGAATCATTGAAAACCAACTATTCCGTTGACCAGTGTAACCGTAGGAACAGTTTTAAATGTCCCGTCCATTATCCAAAATTGAGCATTTTCAAGTTTTTTCATATTAAAACAAGTAGTAAATATCAGTATTTTGTCGTCTCCAACACTTGATTCTTTTATTAGAAATGGCTCACCAGACAGTGTTTGTTGGTACTCAATTGGAATCGATATTTCATCCAAATCAGTTGGCTCTACTGGTCCCTCTTTACGCATTCTGCTTACTATTTTCTTGAGAGCCCCTTTCTTCCCAATATACGGTACAATAGAAGAATCAACTGAACTACACACGTCTTGAATTATTTGGCATGGTTTGTCACTGGTTTCAATAGCTCTTTGTTTTATTTTATTACGGCACTTCACTACATCGATTCGACTGGCTTCCGCAGATCCACAAGTATGATCACTTTGTTTTGTTACAATGTGACAATTATCTTCACAGTGAGTTACGGCAGATCCTTTACATGATCTTGTTTCGCATCGCCAGTAAAAATGTTTCTTTACCCCTTGTCTTTTGAACCCTTTTTGAGCGCAATGTAAACAGATAACCATCTGCAGCAAGCTTTTCCTTTCCTCTTTCGGATAGCACAATTTCACACACAGGAAACTTCATGCTAAGGGCTTAGGAGAATACTCCAAAATGCAAATACTCTAAAACAAAGTAAGAAAGAACTTCGACACAAACTATCTCTTAGTTAAATCGGTAGTTAGAATAAAGAAATTTTGCACAAACTATCCTTTAGGTGAAGTGGTAGTTAGCTATGGTAATTAGACGAATCGTATATTTGGTTTTAGACCAATTCGCTTTGGACCAATCTTAGTTAATTCGGTAGTTAGAATAAAGAAATTTTGCACAAACTATCCTTTAGGTGAAGCGGTTGGTTTTAGACCAATCGTGTTGTTGGACCAATCGTACTATTGGACGAGATGGTTTTAGACCAATTCGCTTTGGACCAATTGGAATTAGACCAATCGTCATTAGACCAATCGTCCGGGACCGCCGTTGCCGGCATCGTCCTGTGGCTCAGAATAAGGGACACAGGAGGACGAGACATTTGTGCAGGTGCATCATCTAGCCATGGCAAGGGGACTGAGTATTACGAGACATCTTGTTAGACTTTCTATGGCTTCGAGGAAACCGTAACCTTCATAATCCCACCCATCCACGTGTCACAATGAACGGAGTCGCAAAACTTCGGCTCTCCACTGCAAACATCTCGAAACAATTTCTCCCATTTCCCGATGACACAGTTTAATCAGGAGACAGTAGAGTGGTAGAGGGTAAGGTGGGTAGGTAGGTAGGTAGGTAGGTAGCTAGGTAGGTAGGCAGGTAGGTAGGCAGGTAGGTAGGTAGGTTGGTAGGTAGGTAGGTAGGTAGGTAGGTTGGTAGGTAGGTAGGTGGGAAGGAGGAGAAGGAAGTGAAAGAGGAATAGGAATAGGAGGACGAGGATGATGAACAGGAGGATGATGATGAAAAAGAGGAGACTGGGAAAGAAGGAAAAGGAGGAGGCAGAGAAAGAGGAAGAGGAGTAGGAAAAGACGGAGGAGTAGGAGGAGGAAGTGGAGACGGATTAGACGGATATGGAAGAGGAAGAGGAGGAGGAGGGGGAGGAGGAGAAGGAGACAAAAAGAGACAGACAATGAGACGGGAAAGGAGAAAGCGGAAGAGGAAAAGACAGAAATTAGTAGTAGGAGGAAATGAGGCGGGGGAGAAGAAAACAAGGAAATAAAAGAGGAAAAAAGAACATGCTGAGGAGTAATATAAGAAGAAGGAGACAAGCAATTTGATTGGTTTGTACTTCGCTGAGCGGATCATCTGAGGTGTCAAGAACGACGACGATGATGATGCCGTCGACTTCAACAGAAACAGTTGTTATCTTCTTTGAGTGATGAAGCTGTCATTACATATAAACACACCCATGGGTGTAGGGAGGAGGAGGAGGAGGAGGAGGTAGAGGAGGGGGAGGAGGAGGTAGAGGAGGGGGAGTGGGAAAGAGGGGTAAGAGGTTGCAGTGTTGTTGTTGTTGTTGTTGTTGTTGTTGGTGGTGGTGGTGGTGGTGGTGGTGGTGGTGGTGGTCCATGATCAGTAATATCATCATTAAGAGGAGTAAGAAGAGACAAAACAGGAGAAGAAGAAGAAGAAGGAGTAGGAAGGGAGGAAATCTCCAAGTGGAAGGCGTGAGACCAGCCATGGCGGTTAGAGAAAACGAGGGAAAGAGTTGAAGATCGAGAAAAGGGGGCAACTGGAGGGGAACGATGTGGATCAAAGCTTCCTGTTAACGAAAGGTTAACAAGATGGGATTAACCCCAACAGACCAAGGGCACTGCAAGAGGTGACGGAGGGGAAGTGTGTGTATGGAAATACGAAATCGAAGAGGGAAACAGGCGACAGAAAAGAGTAAAATGGCTGCGTAGTGTACGTGGAGTCTGAAATTTAGTTGTTATATGGATACAAGTGTTGTTGTTGTTGTTGTTGTTTTTGTAGTTGTTAGTATTGTTGTTGTTATTGCTGCTGTTGTCGTCGTCGTTGTCATTGTCGTTGTTGTTGTTGTTGTTGTTGTTGTTGTTGTTGTCGTTCCCTAGACTGTCTGTCCGAGCAGTCCCGTCTCCCCAAGGAATGCCATAGCCGAAACTGGGTTTTCCCACAAATCCTTTATAGAGCGTATGTTGTGTTGTTTGCGTGCATGATTGTGTATAATGCAGTCTTCCATTATGTGTTGTATGGTATGGGGTGAAGTGTTACATCCTGGGCAGCTGTTCACAACGCGGTCATCCAGCCTCTTCTGGTAACTTAGAAGTGCTGGGTGGTGACCGCACCGCAGTCTGGCCAAGTGGACTCTGTCCTTTCGTGGGAGAAAGGATTCAGAAGGGTGGATATCAGGGGGTCTGGCATGCAGCAGTGTGTTGTCTTTCAGTGTGTTAATGGAGCGGTGAGTGATATGATTATGAATATGTTTCCGGAGGCTGGTATTTGGTGGTTGTGGAGGAAGAGAAGAGAGTATCTGTGCGTGATAAAGGTCTTTGGGTGTTGTTTTAATGTTTCTTGGTGTGTGTGGGTGTTCTGCTATGTAGTGTAGCGGGTGTAATGTGTTTGTGGTGGCTGCGGCAAGTGTTTGTGTGCCTCTCATGTCGAGGTGGTCCTTGACTTTGAGGACTTTTGTTTCATGGTGTAAATGGTCTGTAGGTGTTGTATTTGTGCAGCCTGTAATTGTTTTTAGGGCTTTGTTTTGTATGATTTGAAGGGTGTTGTGGCGTGTCTCACTGAGATTAGGAGCCCATGCAGGACTCGCATAATTTAACACTGAGCGTATGCATTGTTTGTATATTGTTATATTAGTTTCTTTGTTTTGTCCAAATGTTGTTCCAGTGATTGACTTAAGTGCGTTAAGTCTGGGTGTGCATTTGTTTTTTATGTTTGTGATGTGTTGTTTGAAAGACATGGATGTATCGTATGTTACACCAAGAATTTTCGGTGTGTTTGTGTGTGGTATTAGAGTGTTGTTGATGTAGAGATGAGGTATGTATTTGTGTTCTTTTGTCCAGTTGGTGAGAAGTGTTGCTGTAGATTTGGTTGGAGCTATTTTGAGTCTGTTTGTGATGAACCATGTGTTGAGTGTGTCAAGGTATGGCTGGATTATTTCTGCAGCTTTGTCTGTGTCACGATGTGTGCATGTGATTGTTATGTCGTCTGCGTAGGAAGAGATTTGTATTTCTGAGGTGTCTGGCGTGGGTAAGTCATGCATGTATAGATTAAATAGTGTGGGGGATAGAACCGAGCCCTGTGGTACTCCGTTCTTAATGTTTCTGATGTGCGATGATTGGCCATTATATGACACGTAAGCATTCCTACCTGCCAGATAATTGGCCAGCCATCTTTTGGTGTTATTGTGCATGTCTGTGTTATATATCTTATTTGTTAGGTTGTGGCGGGGGATAGCATCAAAAGCTTTACTAATGACTAATGTAATAAGAAGTGTTCTTTGGTGGGGCCTATCTGAATTGATGCCATCTAAAATTCTTTGTGTGAGGTTTGTCAGAAGAGTGTTTGTGGAGTGTAGTGGCCTAAAACCGTGTTGTGAGTCAGCAAGGGGAATATGTGGTGTGACAAGTTTAAGTATTAGGCGTTCAATGACTTTAGAGGGGGTGCAGAGAAGTGTGATTGGACGGTGCGATGTTGGGATTGTTGGGTCTTTGTTCGGTTTTGGAATGGTGATTATTTTACCATGCTTCCAGATGTCGGGTATAGTGTTGTGTGAATAGCTGTAGTTTGCAATGTTTGTGAGCTGCAGCGTCTACGTCGTGGGACCACCCCCCAACCCCAAGAGTTGGGGGCCAAACGGCAGCAACTACCTCTGGCCAGCTCTACGCAGGTGGCACCGATCCCCAAGAGGAGCTACGCCTACCTTGGGGAGTACCACAATCCGTTGTTGTTGTTAGTTCCGTTGTTGTCGTTCTTGTTTTCGTTCCTGTTGTTGTTCTTGTCGCTGTTGTTGGTGGTGTTTGTGGTGCTTGTGGTGGTGCTTGTGGTGGTGTTTATGGTGGTGGTGGTTGTATTGTTCGTGGCGAAGGTGTTTATAGTGTTTGTGGTGATGGTTTTTATGGTGTTTGTGGTGGTGGTGTTTGTGATGGCGGTGTTGTTTGCGGTGGTGTTTGTGGTGTTGTTTGTGGTGGTGTTGGTGTTTGCGGTGGTAATTGCGGTGATGTTTGTGGTGATGGTGTTTGTGGTGGTGGTGTTTGTGGTGATGGTGTTTGTGGTGGTGTTTGTGGTGGTGGTGTTTGTGGTGGGGGTGTTTGTGGTGGGGGTCTTTGTGGTGGGGGTGTTTGTGGTGGTGGTGTTTGTGGTGGTGGTGTTTGTGGTGGTGGTGTTTGTGGTGGTGGTGTTTGTGGTGGTGGTGTTTGTGGTGGTGGTGTTTGTGGTGGTGGTGTTTGTGGTAGTGGTGTTTGTGGTGGTGGTGTTTGTGGTGGTGGTGTTTGTGGTGGTGTTTGTAGTCGTGGTGTTTGTGGTGGTGTTTGTGGTGGTGTTTGTGGTGGTGGTGGTAATGTGCTGTTTGTGGTGGTGTTTGTAGTGGTATGGTTTGTGGTGGTGTTTGTGGTGGTGATGGAAATGTGTTGTTTGTGGTAATGGTGGTTGTGTTGTTTGTGGTGATGATGTTTAATGGTGGTGGTGTTTGTTGTGGTGGTGTTTGTTGTGGTGGTGTTTGTGGTGGTGGTGTTTGTGATGGTGGTGTTTGTGGTGGTGTTTGTGGTGGTGTTTGTGGTGGTGTTTGTGGTGGTGATAGTAATGTGTTGTTTGTGGTGCTGGTGGTTGTGTTGTTTGTGGTGATGGTGTTTATGGTGTTTGTAGTTGTGGTGTCTGTGGTGGTGGTGCTTGTAGTGGTGTTGGCGACAGCGACAGCTTCGGCGTTACCGTTGGCAGTGGTGCCAGTGATGTTGATGTCAGATGAACTCCTATTGCACATTTCGAAATGTTCTAATATATGTCACAGACAACAACGAGCTTAGGACGTGGAAGAAAGTGAAAGACAAAGAACAAACTTATGAGAGAATGAGGAGGAGTTTGGCAAAACTTCTGATAAAGCAAACAAGGCACAGGAAACAAAGAAGCTGAAGGAATGTGCCCACAGGACGAGACAGAATCAGACACAAAGTATCAAATATAAGAACAAAAAACGAAAAGGGGAACGATTGTGTAAAAAACACCAGATGAGTCTGTGTACATATCAAAAAGGAATCATTGTATAAAAGAAATAGGAAGATGATATCGGAGATCGGTAGGAATGAAGGAGGAGGAGGAGGACGAGGAGTGGGAAGAAGAGGAGGAGGAGGAGTAGGAAGAAGAGGAGACTGAGAAAAAAGGAAAAGGAGGAAGCGGATGAAGAGAAGGGGAGGAAGGGTAGGAGGAGGAAAAGGAAGAGGAGGAGACGAGGAAGGAGAAGGAAATGGAGGAGGAGGAAGAGGAGGAGACAGACAAAAACAGGAAATTAATCGGACGAGGAAAAGATGGAGGAAGGGAAAGAGGAAGAAGAGGAAAAGACGGAGAAATTAGGATGAGGAGGGGAGGAGATAGGAGATGAAACCTGAGACGGAAATTAAAGAATAAAGAAAGATCAAATTGATAAAACTAAATATGAAGAAAGCGTAGAGGTTGAGAAGAACAAAGTGATGAAAGGACAAAAGCAGGAAAAAATAATTAGATTAGTCCGTACTTGGATTACAGGTTATGGCGACAACGACAAAAACGAAGAACACGAAGACCGTTATGATCTTGCCTGAGTGATGAAGCCGTTATTGCAGATGAACACGTCGATGGGTGAAAGCCCTCAAGCGGAGGGGTAGGAGGAGGAGGAGGAGGAGGAGGAGGAGGAAGAAGAGGAGCAATATGAGGATAAGGAGCAGAAGGAGGAGTAATATGAGGATGTGGAGGAGTAATATGAGGATGTGGGAGAGAATATGTGGAGAAGGAAGGAAATAAGAGGATGAAGGAGGAAGAGAAAGAGGAGGCGTAAGAAGAGGAAGTAGAGCCATTTGAAAAGGAAGAAGACGTGAAAAAGGAAAGGAAAAAAACGAAGAGAAAGAGGAGGAGGAGGAAGAGAAAGAAGAAGAGAGAAAGAGGAAGAGAAAGAGGAAGAGAGAAAGAGGAGGAGGAGGAAGAAAGAAAGAGGAGGAAGAGAAAGAGGAAGAGAGAAAGAGGAAGGAGGCACGAGTCAGCCTTTCATGAGGGTCGAGCAAAGTGTAAACATCCTTTACTCTTTCGGGTCCCAATCATCCGTGACGGCGTCTCCGGAGCGCGCGTTGGCATGGTCAACTAAATGTATTTGCCGGGCGCATTACAAACTTTACGACCAACAGTGATTTTTTTTTTTTTTTTTTTTTTTTTGAGGTGGGGGGTAGGGGGTGGGGCGAAGAGTTCCGAGAAATTTTTTACACATGGTGTAACAACGGTGGGAAAAAGAATAAACACCTTAGAGAAGGAGAATATAGAATTATGGTGCCACTCTTCAATTAACTCGTCCACTGCTAGCCCAGACATTCTGTTACAAACTAAGGATGCATTTCTCCGGCCAAGCCACAGGACCATTACGGGCACATATAAGACAGACAAACAGGCAGAGAAACAGCAAACCACAGACAGACAGACAGACAGACAGACAGACAGGTCAAACCACTCACAACTCCTTGCCCATACGGCGACGCTCAACGAAGACAGCGAAGATCGACCACCTAAAATAGATACACTTCTTCTTTTAGGAATTTTGCCAGCTGATTAATGTAGCGCAGAAATCCTCCAGCGAGAAGATTAATGAGAGAGAACCCGAAGGAAAGATTTCCACAAAATACAGCCACCCCTCCTTTTAAACCTAACCTTCCTACATTTTCTTAAAACCAGGAGGAAGAGAAGGAAGAGAAGGAAGAGAAGCAAAGGGTGAAGGAGGTAAACATGAGGAGGAAGAGGAGGAGAAACAAAGGAAAGGAAAAAGAGGAGAAGAAGAGGAGAAGAAGAGAAGAAGAAAAAAGGAGAAGGAATAATATGAGTCTATGTGTTATATGTGTGTATAAGTATGCGTGTACACACGCGTGAGGGCGTGTGTAGTCGAGAAAGAAAAAAACTCTCAAAATCTAAATAATTTGTTCCGACAAGGAAAGTGCAAATATTCATCGCTTCTATCTAGTTTCTGTATTTTTGTCTGCGTAGAATGTTATGGTGAATACCTGTTGTCTTTATAGAAATATGAGGAGCCCTTGCACCAGAACAAAGTCTTTGAAACATACATACATATACCATCGGCCTTTTCCTCTTTACAAGAGAGGTAGCCAAAACACAAAGGCATAAAATCCACTCCAACCCATTCCATCCCCACATACTCGTACTCCACTCCCATTCAGCACCCTCCCTCCCTCTTATCTTGGCTCATTCTAGATGACGGGTCATCCATGCATCTCACCCACTGCCCTGGGTCAGAAGCAATGTAGCAAGGCACAGCATATCCACAGCAAGGCCGCTTGATTTGATAGGCGGCCCCTCCCATCTCCGTCCCCTCATGCAGAAAAAGAGAAGACTGGGAAAAAACACTTAAAATTATTTTGTTAAATCGAAGAGAGTTCATTCGCCGCTGGCTCGGCTCCCAAAAGCCCCAATAACTCTATCGTAAAAAAAAAATCTTTTTTTCAGCAGTCCAACCATTACCCGCTCTACAGGATAGACGGATCCCGGAGGACTTAAGACCTTATGCCCTTTCCAGTTGCCAACTCCAGAGGGTTCGAACCGTCTTCTTCCTCTGATTTACGGCCTGAGTCCGTCCGTCATCCTACCCCGACGTTTCCAAAACTTAAACCATGACAAATATATTATATCACAAGGAAATGAAACAGAATAATAAGACAAAGAGGAAGAAAGGGACGGCACTCGTAAACGGCAAGATATGAACAGGACTTCAAAATGGTCTATTGGATACGATAGGATACTCTTTCCTCTCCTCCGTTCTGTTCACTTTCGAGCTGGACTCTACGGCCCTTCATTCCCATCCTCTCGCTGACCTTCTCACCGATCTCTGTTACCTGTGCCTGGAGAAAAACGAGGGCGTCTTACCCTCGACTAAGAATGAAAAAAGTCTTCTCCAATATCTTCAACTCTTTCGGAGCGTAGAGGGCTCCCCCCTCGGCTGAACAAAATCGCTTGGCGACATTAGGAATAGATGCACAAGTGACCAGCATGGAAAGGGGTAAAAGGCCAAGGTTTAAGTCTTTCCTCAAGTACATGGCTAAGATTTCGATCAGAGAGAGGACCGTGGTCCAGCGTGCAAGGGCCATGGGTGAATTACTCCTCCGCCCCCGTGTGAATATCAATCAATCGACCAAGAAATTAATGAACAAATAGACATATAGAGGAATGTTTAAATAAAAATATGTAAATATATAGATAAATATACAAGTAAATAAATAGATAAATAAAGAATAAATAAACGATAAAAAATATGAGAAAACAGTCTCATTTAACCAAATCTAATTGAGGTAAGCATGACCTAATCTGACCTACCCTGAATCTAAAGCCCCAAGTGCCTTATCCTGTCTTGTTATATCCCACTTTGACATCACCTCGAGGAACTTTAAAATCACACTTTTACTCGGGATAATGCTGCAATTGTGCGATTTTATTCCGGCTACATCAAAAAGAATATCTAAAAGTGCTATCACACTGGATTATTTGTCCTCCAGCTTTCAAGTCATCGGCGATACCGCCAATCTCCAACACTTTTTCCGCCGTAAAATCACTCTGGCAAACTATTTTTTTCCTCAACAGAAGGGAAGAAGGGAGGAAAATCTTAATGTCTACTTTTTCAAGTTTAGAATATTTTCTCTATTTTTTCTTACAAAATTACTAGCACTTAGGATAATTTCTTGAATTACTTTCCTACTGTGTCAATCTCTACAAATGTTAATTCTGACCAAAATCGGCTGGTATTATTTGGCTTGTCAAACCCCACCGCAATATATACTTTACAATTCTACATATATAACAATACGTAACCAGCTAAGCGTTCTGCTGAAAAGAAAATTTCCGATCTCAGAAAGGACACACACACATACACGTGTGTGTGTGTGTGTGTGTGTGTGTGTGTGTGTGTGTGTGTGTGTGTGTGTGTGTGTGTGTGTGTGTGTGTGTGTGTGTGTGTAGCATACATTGTTACGTATTTAGTCTTTTTAACCTATTTTAGCTGTCATACATTGTATACTACTCTTACTTCTACTACTACTACTACTGCTACTGCTACTACTACTACTACTGCTACTACTACTACTGCTACTGCTACTACTACTACTACTACTATTTTTTTTAACACGACCTCCATCCTCGCGGAACTGTGTGGTGGAAGCAGTCAGGATCTGTCTCCCACAGACACAGTTCATTGGCCCCTCTCCCGCCAATGACTGTGGTCGACGACCCTTTTATCTTTAATTTCAATAAAGCCTAACACAGAATTTCATTTATCCTACTGTCAACCACCGTCTACTCAAAATCTAGGTTTTATGCACATGCTTATTTGAGCGATGGGGACCTTGTACCTCTCAGGCATAGGAGGGCTGCTCTTAGGAGTGAGAATGACAATCTACATCTCATCCATGAAATAATGCTGCTTTTTGGTTGTTGTTTCTTTTCAGCCATCACCTCTGCCAGCCGAGCGTAGAATGCCTTTGCTCTAGGACCCATCCCACCTGAAGTCGTAAAGGTTATAGGAGTGAATGAGCCCTGGTCCACATTTTGTATACGCTCTTCGTACATCCTGATCTTCTCATACTCGTTCCGGGAGTGGGATGCCTCAATGGTTAGGTTATTGTAAAAAGGGGCCATCGGATTAAATATTCGTATGTCAAAGAAAGCCAATTGTTCCCGTGTCCAGAAACCTTTTGCACTGACATCCACTTTTGCTTCATCTGATGTGTTGGACGTGCGGTACCTGAAGTTCTCCCCTCCTAGTGGGAGTAATGTTGGTTCGATAGTCACATCCTTGCACACCTCCCGAAGCATTTGGGCAGTGAGATCCCTTACCTCATCATGTCGCATGCAAATGAATCCACCCTGCTTGCATATCATCGCATGGTCTGGAGTAAACTGTACAACACAGGAACATCTACTACTACTACTACTACTACTACTACTACTACTACTACTGCTACTACAACATGCACACACGAAGAAGCTAGAGCTCCTATCATAGTATATGAAAAATAATAGTTTGTAGAAATAATCGAAATATGAAAATGTTGTATAGGCGATGATGATGGTTATGGTGATGGTGTGGGAACGCGCTAATGCAGCTAGCCGCCGAAGGCCGCTCAAGGCGAAGCCGAGCACCCCGGCGAAGCCAGGACGGGCACAGTGTAATGGAGTACCTGATGCATTGTATATTTATTATTGTATATTGTACATATGTTGTAAAAACTAAATGTTCTGCTCGCTCACTCGAGAGCTTTCCCGCCTAAATGGCGTCCCCAAGCAGTTTCTATTACGCCTTCCGAGCGTACGCACGTTTTTGTCTGTTGTGCTAAATAATTTATACATTTCGATTTTGTTTCATTAGCCACCCTCGTACAACAGCCTAGGGCTCATTAAAAAAAAAATAATAATAATAATAATGATGATAATAACAACAACAATAGCAATAACAATAACAACAATAGCAATAACAATAGCAACAATAGCAATAATAGCAACAATAGCAATAATAGCAACCATAACAATAATAGCAACAATAGCAACAATAGCAACAATAGCAACAATAGCAACAATAACAATAGCAACAATAGCAACAACAACAATAGCAACAACAATAGCAACAACAATAATAGCAACAAGAACAAGTTCAACAATAGCAACAACAACAATAGCAACAACAATAGCAATAACAACAACAACAATAACAACAATAACAACAATAACAATAATAGCAATATTAGCAATAATAGCAATAATAATGACAATAATAAGGATAGTAATAATAATAATAATGATAATAATAATAATGATGATAATAATAATAATAATAATAATAATAATAATAATAATAATGATAATAATATTAAAATACTACTTCTGTAATTGAGTCTCACTTGATCCTTCCACCAGGCGATTAGATTCGATCATTCGTTCGGCCAATTCAACTCGATCCTTCCGCTTGGCGATTTAACGCTATCTTCAGAAGCCTCTGCATCATCGCCTTTAGCGGTCTTCGGCCTCCTACGCCCAACAGACCCTTTCTCATTCTATTAGCCAATATAAAAGAAAAATACTCTTTTTTATTCAGTCTTTTTTCTTGTTTTATAATTCCTTTCACCGTTCTCCACCAATGTTCTCGGGTAACGTTCATCGTCGTCTCCTTCTTCCTCCTCCTCCTCCTCTTCCTCTTCTTCTTCCTCCTCCCCCTCTTCCTTCTTCTCTTCCTCCTCCTCCTCTTCCTCTGCCTCCTTCTCCTGTAACGATGACAACGTCGAATGTGAGGAACGCTGATCGAGTTCAGCGATGCTGCTGCTGAGGCTAAACTTTCTCATTTTGTCTTCTATTTCCTCGTGGGCTTGGCTGGCTGGTCAAGCCCAATTCAAAGCCCGTGTTTCTTGCAATCAATAAAGCATTATGTTAAACAATGAGTGTTTTATTGAAAATCATGCACTGAAAAATCATTCACTGTTTTCACTAAACATTCTGCCAAATGACCTAAGGTCGACATAATTTTTTGATAACGTTGTTTTGACTCTTCTAACATTACCTTGTTATATTCCAGCATTCTCTTGTATATCTCACTCTGTTGATGAATAATTTTTACATTTTCATAAACAAAGGTGGCACAGTCAAGTCACAAATCATCCTGGAACGCCTGTGAACTTTGGGTGTCAAATTTAATAAAGATCCGTTCAGATATCTAAGTGATGTGAGTACATAGGGTAAACGTAACAAACCCAAGTTTTTCTCTCCACATAATCTATCCTAGGGTACACAAAGCTAGATAAAGGTCCCTTCCTATCCAAGTGCTTTGAGCAAAGGTGTATCACTCGAGTATTCTCTGTCGACAAATTGCTCCAGGGTGTACGAAGCCCAGAGTGTCATGTTTAGTGCAGATTCGTTGAGATGACAAAATCACTTAGGGCAAAGGTGGCAAACTTTCTTTTTCCAGATGAGCAGACGTTCCGAATTTGGTAAAGATCCCTTCAGAAATGGAGAGAGAGAGAGAGAGAGAGAGAGAGAGAGAGAGAGAGAGAGAGAGAGAGAGAGAGAGAGAGAGAGAGAGAGAGAGAGAGAGAGAGAGAGAAAGTAAATATACAAAATGAAAACAACAGAGGTGCAAAATAATGAAAAAATAAAATAAAATAAAAACTACCCACAATCAAGAAGCAAAAATTGTACAATCATTGATAAACGAAGGGACTCCATCCGTCCCAGTATATTCTTCCTCGTCCCTGACATAAACTCTGCAATGAAGCCTCATGAAGGAGCCTTGGCGTTGAGGTGAACGGTCAAAACAACACCGCCACACGCACACACTTAATTACGCCGTAATGTAAACGATTCTATGTTCGGTTACTAATGTTCAAATGTGATGGTCCAATGCTGGACCACCGGTCTATCGATCCTTTGAGCAATGAAGCCTTTCCGGCGCCCAGAGTGCGGCAATGGAAGTGTAAAGCAACTCACACACCGACGCAATTAGTTGCATGAAACCAGTCGCACACAAACATATCCCGCACCCCCGACATACATATACATATACATATACATATACATATACACACACACACACACACACACACACACACACACACACACACACACACGAGTCCAACACGGGAATATGGACCTTGCCGAGGAGTACTTGATAATGTCCGTGGTTTACTACGCGCTGGCCGTCGTCGCCCTGAACATAAGGCCACCCCTACACGTTCTTTATCACTGTAAATTAATCTGCACTCCCATAATAGACTTGACAGTGGAAGAACTGTGTGAATATATTCATGCAAAAAAGACAATTGCACTGAATCAATATACTATACTGAGTCAACAACAGTTACCCTGTTGTGACCGCTTTAGTCTTTCCTGACAAAGATGTTGCGTGGTTAAATAACAAAACGAGTCGAAGAAAGAGAAAAAGAGGATAAAGAGAAGTTTTTAGAAGAAAGCTGTATTCAGTGGTCCAAAGAAACTCTGATTCAACGCTAACTGGAGTGATAAACGTCAACAGAGACTTCCGCGACACATCCAAATCCCACCAAAGAGATGCAGTGATCTCTTGTAAACATTCTTCCCCGTTAGACAAAAGCAAACCGGAGGACCT
>NC_134780.1:58312163-58319663 GCF_046742065.1 Oratosquilla oratoria | reverse complement strand
GGAGGAGGAAGAGGAGGAAGAGAAGAGAGAGGAAGAGAAGGAGGAGGAGGAGAATTTCGGTAGGGAGGGTAATGTTAGCATTTAAGGAACAAGAAGGGGAGGAGGAACAAGAGGGGGAGGAGGAGGGGGAGGAGGAGGACGAGGAGGAGGAGGTGGAGGAGGCAGACGAGGAGGAGAAGGACGAGGAGGAGAAGGAAGACGAGGAGGAGGAGGAGAAGGAGGGGAGGTGGAGAAGGAGGAGGAAGAGGAGGAAGAGAAGAGAGAGGAAGAGAAGGAGGAGGAGGAGAATTTCGGTAGGGAGGGTAATGTTAGCATTTAAGGAACAAGAAGGGGAGGAGGAACAAGAGGGGGAGGAGGAGGGGGAGGAGGAGGACGAGGAGGAGGACGAGGAGGAGGCAGAGGAGGAGGAGGACGAGGAGGAGAAGGACGAGGAGGAGAAGGAAGACGAGGAGGAGGAGGAGAAGGAGGGGAGGTGGAGAAGGAGGAGGAGGACGAGATGAAGGAGGACGAGGAGGAAGAGGAGAAGGAGGAGGAGGAGAAAGAGTAAGAGGAGGAAAAAAGAAGAATATTTGTATTTCGTCGAATATCAGGGTTTCCATCCTTGAGAGAAAACATCCCACTGAAGGGATGAAACAACAAAGACAGTTAAAGAACGAGTCAAGGAGGGAGAGCAGAAATTCAAAAAGTGTTATCTTAGTGAAGATTAGTCTCTCATCAGCAGACAGGAGGAGAGAGAGGACGATTAGAAAGGGGAGGGGAACCGGAGAATCCGCACAGGGATGGCTATAAATAGACGAGGACTGGGATGGGATAGAGTGATTGAATAAAGGCGCCAAGGCGAGAAGGAAGAGAAACCTCCATGAACCGGAGACAGAGTACGAAGGAAGAAGCACTGTGAAGTAAAAAAAAAAAAAAAAAAAAAAAAAAAAAAAAAAAAAAAAAAAAAAAAAAAAAAAAAAAAAAAAAAAAAAAAAAAAAAAAAAAAAAAAAAAAAAAAATTGGAGGATATCAACTCTCAATGCCGCCCAAGAGATTTTATTCAGGTAAAGGAGGGAAGGGAGAGGATAGGAAAAAAGGGTAAGGAAAAAGGAAATTAAGTTAAGGGAAAAGAGAAAGGATGGAGGAGGGGGAAGGATGGGAGGAGGGGGAAGGATGGGAGGAAAAGGAAGGGCGAAAAGAAAGGAAGGAGGAAGGGAGAGGAATAGGAGGGAAAGAGAGGGAAGGAGAAGGAGATGAAAGGCGGCACAAAAAAAAAGGAGGGGAGGGGAGAGTAGGAGGAGGAGGAGGAGGAGGAAGACGAGGAGGAGGAGGAGGACGAGGAGGAGGAGGAGAAGGGAAACGAGAAAAGAATAAGAACACGAGGGAAAGAGAGGGAAGGAGAGGGGAGGAGGAGAAAGAGATGAAAGGTGACACAAAAAAGGAGGGAAGGGGAGAGCAGGAGGAGGAGGAGGAGGAAGAGGAGAAGGAGGAGGAGGAGGAGGAGGAGAAGGAGGAGGAGGAGAAGGGAAACAAGAAAAGAATAAGAACACGAGGGAAAGAGAGGAAAGCAGAGGGGAGGAGGAGATGAAAGGTGGCACAAAAAAGGAGGGGAGGGGAGAGTAGGAGGAGGACGAGAAGGGAAACGAGAAAAGAATAAGAACACGAGGGGAGAGGAAAGGAATGGAAAGAGGAGTGAGAAAGATTGAATGGAAAGGGGAGAGAAGAGTAGGGTAAATAAGAGGATGAAGAGAGGGATAGAAAAACGTCAAGCTGGAATATGAAGGCCAAAAAGAAGAAAAACACAAGAAAGGAAAGAATAGGAAGGGAATGGGACGGGAAAGAAATAAGAAAACGTGAAAAAACCTAAGATTTAGGTAAAAAAAAAGGAGGATTTGCAAGGTAAAGGAGGGGAGAGGAGGAGAAAGGAGGGGAGAGGAGGGGAGGGGAGAGGAGGAGAGAAGAAGAGGAATAGGCTTGGTAACCTTACACATGTTTCACCACCGTAGCGGTGCCTCATTGTTGTCCCTAGAAAGCAAGTTGGGAAGAGGAGGGGAGGAGGACGGGGAGGAGAAGGGTAGAAAGGAGGGAAAAGGAAAAGAGGGGGAATGAGAGTGGGAAGTAGGAGGAGGAGGAGGAGCAATAAGAGGAAAAAGAGCAAGAGGAGAGGGGAGAAAGAATGAAAAGGAGGAAGATGAGGAGACGAAGGAGGAGAAGAGTATCATGAAAAGAAGATGAGAGATGAAAAGGAGGTATATGCAATGGAGGGAGAAAAGAAGAGGAGGAGAGAGAGAGAGAGAGAGAGAGAGAGAGAGAGAGAGAGAGAGAGAGAGAGAGAGAGAGAGAGTTTGAACACTAGGAGTTCACGGACCAGGAGAAAGAAGAAATGGAAGGTGGGGAGGGGGAGGAAGAGGAAGAGGAAGAGGAGGAGATGGTAATGAAGAAGGGACTGGTCAAATTAATGATGTCAGCGTAGTGGAGATGTAGAGTGTAGGGAAGACAAATAGATTAATGGGGAAAAGAGGGACGCCTCACTCTTTTCTCCCAGCCTCTCTTTCTCCCTCCCTCTCTTTCTCTCTCAATTGGATGATGACAGGGTGGTTAAGAAATAAGCACTTAGTGATTCAGCACCTTTCCCGAATCCTCTTCTGCTAAGTTCAACAATTTTGATATATTTATTTTCCTTGGATGAAACGAATGTGTTTGTGATCCTATCAACGAACGCCCGTGATGATGTGCCTGTTCTTACAAAATAGGAACCACTAAAAAGATTATATATATATATATATATATATATATATATATATATATATATATATATATATATATATATATATATATATATTCACAAAATAATATTAATCGCTTCTAGCTTCTGCTATACCTTTCTTCCATCATCCTCAAGTCTTTCCTTTATCGTCTTCATCACGAAATTGTCACCAAGAATAGAAGCGATCATTTCTGTCGAAAAAGATAGACATATTCCACTTCATAATAGGACTTTTCTAAACTGGCAGACAGGCGAAAGCATCGAGAGAAACCCTTGGACTCGGCGCACGAGGTGCATCGCCACCATGAAGACGAATTGGAACCAGTCAGCCAGCCTGTCACTTCGAGAACCTTCCTTGGTCTCGGATGGCAGAGCTTCTCAATCGACGAAAAGGCCGAGAAAGACGAAAACCGAAGAAGAATACTCTTGGCTGCGAGCTGGATGCAAAGACCAAATCTTCCCAAATAAATTTCGTCCCCACCTAAGCCACGCCATTATTACCGCAACACTCAAAAAAAAAAAAAGAGCACTCGGAAGCTGAAGGAATCTGAGAAGAACACTAAGAGTCGGTACTGGTTCTTCGATATCCTAAGTGGTTCAAACCAAATGGTTTCTTGGTCCTGTTCTTTTTTTTAACACCACAATCTTGATTTCCGCAATAATCGAGGATGGATTTTTATATACCAACAACATTTCCATTATGGAAAATTACTCAAAAGCATATTCGTTTTTATATATAGAATGTCTTTTGTATACGTTCTAAGAGAAGGGGTAGACATATATGGAACAACTTATGTGTTCGCGAAGTCATGTGTGTGTGTGTGTGTGTGTGTGTGTGTGTGTGTGTGTGTGTGTGTGTGTGTGTGTGTGTGTGTGTGTGTGTGTGTGTGTGCGTGCGTACGCGTTTTTTTTTCTTATTTCTTTCAAGGAAAAGAAACTTATCAATATCACGGTAACATCTTTTCTCAATGATCGTACTCGAGTCAAATTTTACAGAAGACAGACGAGGTCTTTTTTTATAAAAAAAACGACGGGTGGCCTGGTGCGTCTTCAGACTTCAGCATCTGCGAGAACGAGCCGGGATTTAAAAAAATAATAATAATAAAAAATAAAATAAAAAAGAGCTAGACCCAGAATTGTTAGCTTCAAAAACTTCTTCCTGCTTGCTAAGAAGATCTCCAGACAGCCAAGAACGAACAAACTCAATTCTCACTTAACGTGAACAAAAATTTCCCCAAAGGTGAATCATATGTATTTTCAGCCTGTGACATTACTTTTTCATTTACTTTATACCTTGAGCTCGACAAGAAGAATAATACATAAATGTTGGATTTTGTAGAAAAGATGAGAGAGGACATGAAAGTAATAATCCCTTTAACACGGTGAACAGCTTCGTGGATTCTATTCTGAGAAAGGACAAGAGAAGATGATTTTATGGTAATGAGCTCCAGCCTCAAAGAAGCCTCGACCCATCAAGGTTTTGATAAATTAATAAATCTATATCAAATAAATCTATACTACTTTATAAATAAATGAATAAATGAATACTAAAGTCAGATATCGTCTATTTGTGAACAAATAAACACACAAACACACACACACACACACACACACACACACACACACACGCGCGCGCGCGCATATACATACACATACACAAAGACACACACATACACACACACATGCACACGCGCACACATGCGTACACACTCACATACTCGTTCACACACACACATACACACACACACACATAATTTGAAAGGACAACACATCTGTAAATTATGTCGTCTTGCCGAAGTGACTGAGGTCATGGGGGAGAGCTGGATTCCAAGAAAGTAAAAAGTGGGAGAGGGCAGGGAAGGCTTTTGGGGGATGAGGAGAGGAGAAAAGGATATGATGGCGAATATAAGGTGAAAGCAAAGGTGAAGGAAGGTTAAAAATTCGGCATATCAGGAGTCAAAAGAGTACATACATACATATACCAAAGGCTTTTTCCCCCTACACGGGGGGTAGCCAAAAAAGAAAAAGGCATAGAAACCCAGATATGGAAACTTACTCGATCTTTTGATCACTAGCCGCGAAAGCATGGTAAGTGATGTAGAAGTCGGTGAATCTGTTGCAAATAGCGATCACAACTTAGTCAGATTCAAACTCCTAAACAATTTTAGAATAGATACTTGTGCTTCTAAAATACCCGATTTCAGTAAAGCTCAGTTCATAGGACTACGTCAGGAGCTTCAGCTTACAGATTGGGAGGCAAAATTAAACGAAAGGCCTGTAGATCAGATGTGGGAAATATTTCAAAATGCGCTCACTAAGATGATTCAAACTTACATTCCTTTCAAGGACAGACGTCCCCCAAATCAGGCTCGCCCAAAGTGGCTCGACAAAGAAACTGAAAAAAGTATTGCTAAAAAGAGACAGGCTTATAAGAAATATAAGTGCTCGGGTGCATCTTATGACTATGAAAGTTATGTATCAATACAGAGAGATTTAAAAAAGACAATAAGAAAAAGAAAACGACAATACGAAATGAACATAGCTAATAAATCCAAAGAGAATCCCAAAGAGTTCTATAGTTACATTAGAGATAAAAAGGTTGTTAGGAATCACATTGGTCCACTATTATCTGCTGACGGTCAACTTGAATATTCAAATGAAGGAATGTGTAATATCTTAAACAATTATTTTAGCTCGGTATTCGTAAACGAAACACCTCAAAGTGAATCCCAAACTGAAACCGGTGAAAAGTCTGTGGTAAACTTACTCACTACGGTATATATAACAAAAGAAAAAATTAAAAGGTGTATAGACAAACTCAAAGTTAATAAAACACCAGGGCCTGACGGTTGGCATCCAAGAATCTTAAAGGAAATGAAAAATGAGATTGTTGTTCCATTAGAAATTATTTTCAAGAAATCCATCATATCCGGAGATGTCCCAACAGAATGGAAGCTAGCTAACGTTACTCCCATATTCAAAAAAGGTGACAAAAAGAAACCAAATAACTATAGGCCTATAAGTTTGACTTCAATCGTAGGAAAAATAATGGAAACTATCATCAAAGATGCTATCGAACATCATTTAGAAAGTAACCATTTGATAAATGATAGCCAGCATGGTTTCAGACGGAAACGTTCTTGCGTGACTAACTTACTCGAATTCTACAACACAGTTATCTCGAATTATGACAAAAGAAACAATATAGATTTAATATATCTAGACTTTGCAAAAGCTTTTGATACCGTCCCACACGAAAGACTACTTACTAAACTAGCTTTGCATGGAATAAGTGGTAGCCTATTAGGTTGGACTAGTAATTGGTTGAATGGTCGAAAACAGAGAGTTGTTTTAAATGGAAAAACTTCTGGATGGAAAAGTGTTGCAAGTGGAGTTCCTCAGGGTTCCGTTCTTGGGCCACTTCTATTCATAGTATATATAAATGATATAGACCATGGACTAAAATCTACTGTTTCCAAATTTCCTGATGATACAAAACTGTGCGGAGTGGCAAATGATCACTCAAACCAATTAGATATTCAAGAAGATTTAGATCAATTACAGCAATGGTCTGAAAAGTGGCTAATGAAATTTAACACAAGTAAATGCAAGGTAATGCACATAGGTAAAAATAACAGTAAGTACGATTACAAGTTATTTGGAAATTCGTTAACAAAAGTGGATAGTGAAAAAGATCTCGGCGTAATTATCAGTAACGACCTCAAATCATCCAAGCAATGTATTTCAGCCTCTGAGAAAGCAAATTGCGCGATCTTTTGATTTCAAAAGTCCATCACTCATTAACAAGCTATATAAATCGTTAGTTCGTCCACATTTGGAATATGCTGTTTCCGTATGGTCACCGAATCTCATTAAAGACATTGACAGACTGGAAAAAGTACAACGGCGAGCCACAAAACTGATTCCAAATATCAAAAATAAATCATACGAAAATCGACTAAAGCACATGAATCTGTTTTCCCTAAAAAAGCGTAGACTCAGAGGTGACTTGATACAGGTCTTTAAGATTTTAAAGGGAATTGACAACATCCAAAGTGACCAAATTTTCACATTGAATGAGAATCAGACAAGAAACAATGGTCTCAAACTGTCCGGAAATAGATTCAATTTGGAAGTAGGTAGAAACAACTTTGCCAACCGTGTAGTTAATGAATGGAATAAACTTCCTGCACAGGTAGTGCAATGTAGTTCAGTTCGAAGCTTTAAGAATCATTTAGATAAACACTTAAGTAAGATGCTGTAATGATTATAATTTATCTTATACTATTTGTTTTTGTTTTGTTATCATTTGTCTGTCTGATTTTCATTTATCATTAGTTATATGTCAATTTATTATTTACTATTTACCTGTTTGTTTATTATTTTAACTACACCTATGCATTTATTTATGTATTTTATTTGTTATTTACATTATTATAGTTTTTATTTATTATTTTGTTATTAGTATATATATGTATATATATATATATGTATATATATATTTTTTTTGCATCCGACCTAGATATGGATCAAAAGGTCTCCTGTCGGCATGCTCCGCCTTTGTAATCCTTTGTAATCCTTTGTACCACTCCCATCCATTCCATTTCCTATATATTCCACTCACCTCCACCCTCCTCCCTACCTCTTATCTTGGCACCTCCTGAGTGCCTCGAGATAAAGAGGATTGAAAAGGAGAGCAAGACGGAAAAGAGAGGAGCAAAGGGGTGGGAAAATGAGATGGGAGATGGTGAACC
>NC_134780.1:58289663-58304663 GCF_046742065.1 Oratosquilla oratoria | reverse complement strand
ATTAAATCTCTCCAGAAAAGTAAATAAATAAATAAATAAATAAATGAATAATAAATAAACAAGGTCAACGCAACCTACAAGCCAGTTTGATATCAAATCATGTTAGAAAGAAAACGGTGCCTCAATCGGTCGATCGAGAGCCTGTTTTGTATCATACCCACCTCTACGCTGAATAAAATCGCAGTTTTGCATCGTATGCATCTCTCATCCGTATTAAATTTCCTTTTTTATTGTAACCATTTCTTAGATGGATAGAATTTTCGTTGTGTATCATGTGCACCCGTCAGCTAAGTAAAAATCATCTGATATTATAAAAAGTAATATTTTAATATGAAATAATATAAAATACAATATAATACAAAATATAATATCATATAATGTATGAAATAAGTAATAGGAGAAAGTAATTATATTAGTTGTAACAGTAAATTCCGAATGACACCACAGCGAAAATATTCGTTATTGGACTTCAGGTGTCACGTCCTTGAGACGCTGGAAACCACGTGTCCTCCCGAAGCCCTAACCCGCTGGCAAAGGTCGAGGGAGGGCAGTTCGAATCCTGCCACCGGCGAAGTTAAACCAAGGGTATGGCTCATTAAATTCCACGCTACAAAGTCCCCTATGAGGGGCACCGTCCTAGCCTTCTGATAGGAGCAAGTTTGTGACGTTAAACCATATATATTTATTTCATTCATATATATATATATATATATACATACATATATATACACACACATATCTATATCTATATATACACATATATATACATATATATACACACATATCTATATATATATCTATATATATATATACATATATATACACACATATCTATATACATATATATATATATATATATATATATATATACATATATATATATATATATATATATTTTTTTTTTTTTTTTTTTCCCTAAAGATTTATTCATATCTCGAGTTCTCCATCATTTTCGACGGCCATCCACCCGGTTCTCTCTTCCACTTCCGTAATTATGGGCGCATTCTTTTACCACCACTGCCTTACCACCGTCTAACGATAAATCTCTTTGTTAATGACACAAGATAATACCTTTGCTTGTGATCCACTACTATAGAAAATGACACAAACTGTAATTTATATTTTTGTCTATGATCAACAATAAGTAAGACGCTCAAGGTCGATCGAATTGTTGATTAAAAAGACTACAGGTGAGGTTTACAATACGAGTATACAATCAGGAGTCGCTGATACACTCGACCTTCAATCATTCTCAATGACCCAAGGCAAACTTGAGACAATCTACAGGTTACGGAACAAGACATCACAGAAATCAGTTTAGGAAACACGACATCAAAGAAGATCGAGATCACGAAATTAACTGGAATAATTAAGATGGTGTTGACGGGAAGCAACGTTTGCAGACGAGCTCTTAACCCATTAAACTCCGATGACAAGATGTCTTGTCATTTGGTCAAATAAAACAAAAAATCATAATAAAACAACAAAATGTTTGATGATCAAACAGCACCAGAAAAATATGACGTCATCAGTCCTCCTCCTCGAGGAGGACTGATGACGTCATATTTTTCTGGTGCTGTTTGATCATCAAACATTTTGTTGTTTTATTATGATTTTTTGTTTTATTTGACCAAGTGACAAGACATCTTGTCATCGGAGTTTAATGGGTTAACTGTAAATGGTAGACGACAAGAGCACCTACTCTCCTCATCACCACTGAAGCTGATAGTTGAATGAAGAAGATCTGAGGCGGCACACACTTCTGGTGAATGAACTGATTCACAGTATCTCAATCACACGAGTATTCAGATGACGTAGAATCAATTCTGAATATATGCACACTTCCTTACTAAATTGAACAAACTAAGGTTAGATAAAAATCAAAATTTCAACCACTGTGACACGACTGGAGGTCAGTAGCAAGGAAGTCGATCATGTACCAACAGTCACTAATGAGTTCAAACCTTTTAGGTGATTCATTTGAAAGTGAGAATCCATGCTAAAAATGCAGTAAGTCAAGGGCAGCTTTCGAGTGTAAGTGTCTGTGTGTAGGTATAAGTGTGAGTGTAAGAGAGTGTGTGTCATTCAACACCACTGTCTTGGACCACGTGTTCGACACTTGATCGACAACTATTACCCTCCCGGATGAGAGTACAGAGCTCGTATATGTCCAAATTATAGGTAATGCTGTGATTTTACATATATACATATCCCAACTCCTTATCCACCAAAGTTATAAGTGCCGACTATCAGTACAACGATGCCGAAAATTTCAGCATGAGCGATGCTCGAACTCTGATCGCTGAATTAGTATTCCAGCACGTTACCAACACACCTTCAAGCCAATGTGTGAGTCTGCCAGAAGATGGAGACAAAATAACAGAAACAGAAACATGACAATAGGAGTCAAAGCCTGTGTATAAAGAGTGAGAGGAAGAGAGGAAGAGAGGAAGAGAGAGAGAGAGAGAGAGAGAGAGAGAGAGAGAGAGAGAGAGAGAGAGAGAGAGAGAGAGAGAGAGAGAGAGAGAGAGAGAGAGAGAGAGAGAATGATTTCCGGGTACTAAAACATTCATTCCTACACAAAGAGAACATTGACCTGTAAATCTATTGCGGAAATTGAGAGTCAACTGTAAGGAAGGAAAGAGAAGGCGCCACCCCTGGGGACGGGGTGAAGGAGAAAACGAAAACTGATCATATGTTCAGGTAACAAGAAGGTTGTGTCAAGGCTGAGGGGCCTTGGACAAAGCGAAACAAGGTAAGGGAGGAGTCTGTTCATCTATGAGTAAATAAACACATCAACAAACACGAATAAATACATAGTAAAATAATAAAGCAAATAAACAAATAAGTAGATAAATATATATGAGAAATAATCAAAAGTAAACCTCCGAATGTACAGGAGTGGAGAGCCTATGAGGATAAGACGCGTCGTGCTATACTGTCTCACTTTCTCACTCCAATTTCCTTCTGTCTCCATCTTTTCCACTCTCCTTTTCTTTCTTCCACTTACTCTCTTTCTCTCTTCCTCCGCTTTCTCTCTCTCCCCAACCTACTCTTTTCCCCTTCCTCCTCTGTCTCTTGTTCCCTCTTTTCCTATTTCTCCCACCTACCCTCTCTCTATTTCTCTCTCTTTCCCTGAATCTCGCCTGTCCAAATCACCCAGGAAGAATTCCAGCAGAACATTCTTGCATCAGCAGGACGTCAGCCAACCGTTTTAATTTCCTGATATCCCCACAAAGTCGCCGGCCGTTCAAGCTTATTTTAGGCTTTTGTTACACTTCCCCTTTGAATACCAAATGATTTGACAAACGCCTAGAGCCCTTGGTAACCTTTCGAAGCGATGGGGGAAATGTCCTCAGTTGTCAGGATATTGTAATTCGCTGTCTTTTTCTACTGTTCCTTTGTTTTAAGTTTCGAACACATTTCTCTAATGTTATTTTTAACCAAGCTGGATCTTTAAATATTCTTTATTATTTTCATTAATTACAAAGCATAAAATTAATTCACATTACACTATATTAACCCTCAAAATAAGAACAAATAATGACACCTTATTTCTTTTATAGAATTTATATTAACACTTGTTGGTACCCACTCCTTAAATATTTGTTTTGGTTTTAGCCCTCATATTCCATACGGACGCTTACACGTATACACCTTAGTAATTTGACCATTACGCTTTTATGACTAGATTGTCACATTTTTAGCATGGGTAGGCCATTGCCTCTGCAGCGAAAGCAAAACAATGAGATGATAAGAACATAAGAACATAAGAATGAAGAAGAGTGCAATAGACCATAAGGCCTACAGTAGGTAGTTTTATGCCCATTACCATTTATCATCATATCCATCAGCCACAACACGATGTGACCCCATCAGTCACACATTATTTCCAGGCAAATGTCTTCCTCCTATCTCCAATGTACTTTCTGTGCCTGGAGGCGTTCCTGCTCATCAATACAACACACATATCATCTCTCACTAATGGCAAGTCATCAATCAGGCATGCTACACCTGCATCGGATTCTTCATCAATTTGCAATAAATCCTACTGCAGTAAACTGCCAATCTCTTCGTAATTAAATTTTCCTACATCATTAAATGGTAATCTAATTGTCCTTTAATTAGAATATAGTCTATTGACCTCCAAATGGCGTATAAATATTGGAGTACCAATAAACTTATTAAAATCATGAAAGACTATAATTACATATATCAAAGTATTACCTAACAACTCTACATTAACCACCACCCTTTGTATATCCTTACAAGTCACGCCATCATATATAAATATATATATATATATATATGTATATATGTATATATATATATATGTATATATATATATGTATATGTATATATTGGAGTAACGCAGCAAAATATTTTCTTTGAGGCATATTGAATTGTATGCAACAGCAAATTGAGCTCTGATGAGTTTCCGATGAAGAGTTTCAAGTCTTCTAAAGATCTCTCTAGCATGGAGAGGTAAAGAAAAAACCAAGTTGCCCATTAGATGGCTTCTATCGGCAACTTGGTTTTTTCTTTACCTCTCCATGCTAGAGAGATCTTTAGAAGACTTGAAACTCTTCATCGAAAATTCATCAGAGCTCAATTTGCTGTTGCATACAATTCAATATGCCTTAAAGTATATATATATATATATATATATATATATATATATATATATATATATATATATATAATCAAAAACGCTTCCAGTCACCTTTATGAAACGGTTCCATGCAGAACTGAGCAAAATTATGATAACAAGTCCAAATGTCCTCATGCAGAAGTTCCCGTCAATCTGACATTACCTAACCTAACCTTAACTAACCATAACACAATATCAGCCACTATAGATCAATTGGCCTTTAGCCATCAGAAGGGGATTGCTGAACACTATATCTTCTAATCCGATTGTGTGAGGGCGAGGAAGGGTGGGGGTATCCAGTAATCTGGATAATGGTTAAGCGAAGTGATCTCAGGTAGCATCAAGGCAACCTATACTCCGCCAGACGATTTTATTCAGTGAAGGAAATCCCTAGCATGACGAGAGGGTTGAATAAATTACGAATCTTAGGTTAAGTCCATCTAATGGTGATACATGTAATTGGGAAGAAATTAGGATCGTCACGACGGTTGTCACTGTCAAGCGATACAAAAAATCCCGGGTTCATTTAGGACGCCCTGAACATCCGGTCGTCCAACTTGTAACCTGAAAAATTTCAACCACTTCTCTGAGAGGAGAGACCTCCTGCATACCTCGACTTCCTACAAGACTTCATTCAGCTAAGGAAAGCCTTCATCCGTTAACTCAAAATTGGAATCCCTTTTCGAAGGTGATTGATTTTAATCACTTGGTGATGACCAACGCCAGAGGATTCTATTCAGCTGAGAGGACGTCACCGAAATGACGTGGTGTTGACGACAGCCATTAGTCTCTTCGACAAGATAATGATATGCACTGATGAGACACTTCGTCATGACAATGCATGGCATTGATTAGCCTCTTGGTCATGACCACCAACATTATACACGTTGTCCTCTCCAACCCCCAGACTTAACTCACCTTAGTAAAGGGTTAAACCCTTTCGTTCCTACTCACTTAAATATGAATTCCAGCTACCGCCAGGCTGAGGAAAATCACTTCTAAATAGGAAGTGTTAACCTGTATTAACACCTTTGCGACGTATCACGACTTGGTAAGACTTGCTGCATCCAGGCGATTTCATTTAATTGAGGGAATCTCCTTCCGCAACTTAAAAGTCCATATGCGAGTATACATCAATGCTTTGAAAAACCTGATATATGAACAATTGTACACACATCTATGTATAAATATATACTCATATGTGTATGATTATATATATATATATATATATATATATATATATATGTGTGTGTGTGTGTGTGTGTGTGTGTGTGTGTGTGTGTGTGTGTGTGTGTGTGTGTGTGTGTGTGTGTGTGTGTGTGTGTGTGTGTGTGTGTGTATCTATGATACGAATATTTCTTTATCATTTGGCACTTCCTCTCGGCCGCAGACTCCGACAAGCGTCGGACCTCTTCTGGAAAGTGCGCGACGACACAAGGCCGACCTGGAAATCACCTAAGAGAAACAAGAAGATCGCAGGAAGCCGCCGAAAAGTGAGAGACCCTTCAAGAAGAGCTAAGAGTCGGAGAACCACTTTCGACTAGGAGAAGACGAGCCGATGACTCTCGATCAGATTCTCCTGAGCATCAAGGATATCGATCGATGATTTTATTCAGCTGAGGGGAGCCCCGGCAATGAGGAGGATAATCGATATGGAACCTCGAGAGCTTCGAGGTATGATATCGATTACTGATCTCATTGCTAGGGCGTCTTATCAGAGGAATAAAATCGTTTGCTACTCGCCAACATTATGGAAATCTCCATAGAAGCTTGTGGCGAATACAATGATTTCCTAGGTCTAAAGAAGAGACCCACTGTGAGAATCTGTTGGCTTGAGGTTCCTGTCGTTGCAAAAAGAAAAGAAAAAAAAAATACTGCTGACCTCAAAAGGAGAAGCGAAGGCATGCCTTAGTACACGAGAATACTAAGCAGAGCTTTGAATTTTCAAGTCAATACATGACCGAACAATGAAAAACCTGAAAGTGTATTATTACCATGGATGTGACAAAGAAAAAATATATAGGAATCCCACGTAAAGGATCCCGTAGGATCAATTGCTCTGTGCTAAGATTGTCCCAGAAAATTTTTTTTTTACAAAGGACTGCAAGTTTGAATGAAGACCTTTCTAAGCTGCACAAAGGAACTGGAAGTGCCCGAGCGCAGTGCAGGAGGTCCCACAAATATCAAAAGACCTCCAAGAAGATCCACAGAACCTCTTTCGACCGATGCAAGACGAAGCAATGGCTCTTGAGCAGATGCTCATGAACATCGAGATCGGTCGAGTGTTTTATTCAGCAGAGACGACCTCTTAGAATGTGAAAGATAATAATCGATATGCAACCTGGAGAGCTTCGAGGCATGATATCTTTAATTCATTACTGGGGCTCCTCCTAAGAGGAATGAAATACTCTGTCGCTCGCCAAAATTATGAAAATCTTCACACAAGCTTCTGCTACATCAGATAACTTTGGGGGAGCTTCAGAAGACCCACGGTATATTATATATATATATATATATTATATATATATATATATATATTATATATATATATATATATATATATATATATATATATATAACACTGGAATAATTCTTATCCTGACCAGATAGAATATTCCTAAGACCTATGAAGAAGGGTCTTGAACTCGAAATCGCGATATAGCAAACATAACCACCTACAATAAAGTCATGAACCTCCTTTCAAAGGAACAGAACTCCATAGTAACGCATATGGAAAATATAGTTAAAAAATAATAAATCCACAATTAGCCATCAATTTCAATGAAATATATATACACATACATATGTATATATATATATATATATATATATATATATATATATATATATATATATATATATATATATATATATACATACATATGTATATATATATATATCATATATATATATATATATATGATGTCACATAAATACCGGAACTTTTGAACTGCGTAGTTACAGTTATGTACAGTTGACAGCAATATAGATTTAATATACCTAAACTTTGCAAAAGCTTTTGATACCGTCTACCACGAAAGACTACTTGCCAAATTACCTTCACGTGGAATAAGCGGTAGCATATTAAGTTAAACTAGTAATTGGTTAAACGATCGAAATGAGAGAATTGTTCTAAATGGCACGTCTTCTATATGGCTATATGGAATTCCCCAGGGTTCCGTTCTAGGACCACCTCTATTCATAGTATATATAAATGATATAGACAACGGATTGAAATCTATTGTCTCCAAATTTGTGCGGAATGACAAATGGTCACTTAAACCAATCACATATTTAAGAAGATTTGATAAAGTACAGCAATGGCCTGAAAAGAACTCCTCATTAAAAAATCCCCTTGCAATAATGTAGGATCCGTCTACAGAATTCTCCGTAAACACTGCAGCTCCTGTTACATTGGCCAAACTAGTAAAGAAATACATATTTCGATCAATCAACATATAGTATAAAGACGGGCCAAATGTCTAGTGGGGTTTTTATCCATGTAAAGAGACACAAACAATAGCAGTGAATGGGACAATGTTAAAAAAACTGTTGCTTATAATTCTGTTTTAAAAATGAACACTGAATCCAGTTTTATAAAGAGCAATTTTGATAAGATCAATTTGAGTTTAGGTTTATTCAAACTATATAATTTCATCATTAATAGAAAAATGAAACAGTTTCATGACACTTATCATGCATTGAGGAGGTTGTTAATCTTCTTATGGGTATTTTCATGCTTTCTAACAAGGACTCGGCCATGTGTGGGGTGGGCATAAACAAAATTATAATTTATTTTATATCATTTGTTTTTGTTTTGTTATCATTTGTCTGTCTAATTTTCATTTATTAATTATTAGTTATATGTCAATTTATTATTATTTACTATTTACCTGTTTGTTTATTATTCAACTATACCTATGCATTTATTTGTGTATTTTATTTGTTATTTACATTATTATAGTTTTTATTCATTATTTTATTATTATGATTTTTTTCGCATCCGACCTAGATATGGACCAAAAGGTCTCCTGTCGGCATGCTCCGCCTTTGTAATCCTTTGTAAATTATTCATATATTTTCAACGTTTCGTCCTCAAGGAGACATCAAGAAAATCTGTAACATATAAATAACTAATATACAGAAACAAAGAACAAGGGTATTAACAATGACAAAAATTCATCAATCACGAAAATAGACATCTATAAATCAAGAAAATAGACATCAATATATAAATCGTAAACTAACACATATACATAGCCCGTTGGAGATCAATACTTACAAAATTAAAGATCTAAAGAAATGACATAAGATAGCGTGGGTAGTTGACTTATATATTAGATCCTACCCTACATGGGTGGCGGAGGGGGAGGGGGAAGAGGGGTGTGACCCATCTTGACCGCGTTGGTATGGGGGTTGGGAGGGTTGGGGTAGGGGGTTCGAGATTTTTTTATTTATTATTTTTTTTTTTTCTTCCGAAATTCGGAAGTGAAGAATCACTCCCACGGGCTTTGTTTGAGCCCGTGCGGTGGTGTTTATGTAAGACACACCTTGTAGAGAAGAGGTGGAATAGTATAGCTAGTCAGAGGGTGATAGGGGGCAGTAGAAAAGAGAAGCTGCGGCTGCTAGAGCGGCGGTGGACGCTCTAGCAGCTGACGCAGCTCACAGGGGCTTTGGAGGCGGCAGAGGCGGCTCACAAGACCTTCAGGTGGAGCCGGTGGTCCTCGTCTGAGGAGAGGTGGCAGGGCAATCGCTCAGGTAGTGGTGGAGGTCGGCATTTTCTTCACGGCAGTGGTTGCACCGGCGGTCTTCTATGGTGCTCTGGGGATTAAGTTGCCAGAAGCAACGGTCCTCAAGACGTAACCTGAAGAGCAGCTTTTCTAGCCTTCTGGGAGTGGAGCGGGGGAGGACTAGAGGTTCATAGGCTGTCACCTTTATGTACCAACCCGCTCGTTGGGAGATCTGCGCCTCCTGCCTGTGTTGGAGGTGCCACTTCTTGCGTGCTAATGCCTTGGTTTTAAGTTGGAGCTGACTCTTGCTGGGAGGGACCTGGACATCGACAATGGCTCTTTTGCGGGCTGTGGCAGCAGCTGTGTCTGCAAGGTCGTTTCCATGCACACCGACGTGGCTTGGCACCCAGTTGATGATGATATGTCGTCCTTCACGGTGTAATTTGTGCAGGAGCGCAATTATGTTGGTGAGGAGGTGGACATTATCTTCGGGCTCTGCCTGTTGTAAGCAGCTTATAAGGCTCAGAGAGTCCGCCGACCTGCTACAACCACTGCTTCCTCGATTCCCATCGATGCCGCGCCACTCGTTACCCGAGAAACACAGTCGCCCACAACGTCTCCCGCAACCTTGCCCGCTCCCACACCCACAACCGCTGTGGCGCACCCTACTCCCTCCGTAGTGCCGACCCCTTCGCCCGCTCCTATTGTCCTGGAGGAGAGTGACTTCAAGGAAATTCTCTCCACAGTTATCGAGGGGGTTCAGGCAGCTCTCGGCCACAAAGCCCTTGACAGCAAGAGCACCGATACCATTATCAAGAACACCATGGAAATAATCAGCCGCCGACGGGTGAAATGCACACACACGAGGGCGAACCGACCCTCCTCTACCCATTGTCACAAAGCACAATCAAAACAAAACCGCCAGAGCGACAACACCCCCTCCCCCCCAACTACCCAGACCAGCCCTGCCCGCGACCACCCCCTCCCCCAACTCGGTCAGCTCAGACAGCCCTGCCCCTACCCCATCCGCCGAAACCCCCCCCCCCCCACTGACCTAGCTGAACTCCCTCCCCCTCCGCGGCAGAACGACGATGACAGCTGCATCTCCTCAGCACCAAGATCGAGAGAATACAAGGTCTACTCAACAGCTAACCAGTATTTAGGTCTTTTGCGCAGTGACGTCACTTGAAGTGCCTGGCCGAGGGTTCATTGAAATTCCGGCCTCAGTCCAGGTGTGGCTGGAGTCGGGAACGTGTCTCCGTTTTCTTTTATAATATTTATGCGTAACTAAAATAATTATGCCGTCCCATTGTGCAGTGTCCGGGTGCAGAAAAACACATGTGAAAGGGTCTGAAATAACTTACCATAGATTTCCAAAGGATGAATATGTGAGAAATAAGTGGATTACGTTTTCCAAACGAACAGAAAGATTTAATCAAGCCAATTCTTACATATGCAGTCGGCACTTTGAAGTAAATGCATTCCAGCGACATTTGAAGTACGAGTTACTTGGCATTCCCGTTCCTACATCCCCCCAAAAAATTAAACCTGGAGCAGTGCCAACACTCTACTATGGTGAGTACATCTCGCAAACCATTGCCATTAGGTCACGATTTTCCTTGTTATTAGCTGTATATTGTTTTATTATGCCATACCTTTCGTGCATTTTTTATTACCATAGGTGGCACATTAACTTATATCATTGAAATAAGGAAATGCGATGTCGGTATAGTAAGAAATCTATTTTTTTGCAGCATCCCACGTCTCGACTGCAGGTGGAGAGCAGATTGTGATCTCTGATGCAAGTCAGCCAACTCACACCAGGTCTTCCAATAGCAGAGGTTAGTATGCAAGATTTATCTGTGCAATGAAAAAATATGTGATTCAAAGTCAGTGACGAAAAGCAATCTCGTAATGTTAGGGGCTTTCCCTATATATACTATTGCAAAATTGTAAGCAGTTTTTTTTTTTTCAGCATCCCACGTCTCGACTGCAGGTGGAGAACAGATTGTGATCTCTGAGCCATGGCTACCAATACACAACATTTTTTATGCTAAAGGTAAGCAGTACAATTCATCACATTAGCACCAGTGCTATTAGAATGATTTTCCCTTAATATAGTTAGTTATACTTTGCAAACAAATGTCCTTATTTTTCTTAAAGCTTCTGCAGATCCTAAGAAATGTCCTATACCTATTTACCTGCAACTCCTCATGCCCCACTTAATCTTTCCCTTCCCACTTTTCTCTCTCATCGCACCCTTCCCCCCTTTTCTTCATCCCCAATAAAGGCTTACAATAGGAAATTAACTGTTAAAATATTTTCAGAGCACCCAGAAGATAGTAGTAGAAGAGATCCTACACTTGAAAAGGAAGGCATCATCCTGAGAAAAAGGAAGCTTTTGGATACTTGTGAGATGACACATACTGCTTTCTTGCATGACACCATACATGCATTAAAGCAGCAGCTTCCTGTTGTTCGTATGGAAAGGGATAAACTTCTTATAGAAAACAGAAAATATCAGGAGCTTATAACTATTCTTCAAGGTAACATCAAAAGTGATATTGCCACTGTTACATCTGATATAAAAGAGAAATTAAGAGCTCACTTTTCAGATACTCAAATTAAATCACTACTTGAAGGCAAACGCAATGTAGCAAAGTGGAGCGATGAAGATCTAAGTCAAGCTGTCAATTTAAGAAGTTTGAGCACTAATGCTTATTGTTATCTAAGAAACAAAAACATAATCCCTTTGCCATCAATAGCCACTATTAATCGGTGGGTAGGTAAACTTAATGTTGAACCTGGTCCATTAACATCAATAGTGCACGTTTTAAGACATAAAGCTGATACTATGTCAGAGTTTGAGATGCTTTGTGTTTTGTCCTTTGATGAGACAAGTGTATCTCAAGAGTGGTCTTATGATAAAGCTACAGATACTGTGTATGCTCCAAAACACAAAGTTCAGTGTGTTATGATCAGGGGTTTAACCAGCAACTGGAAACTGCTTGTCTACTATAACTTCGATACCGACATGTCAAAAGCTGTATTAGTTTGATCTTATAGTTAAATTAGAAGATGCTGGAATGATAATAGTAGCAATGGTTAATGATCTTGGCCCCACCAATGTTAAACTGTGGAACAATCTAGGCATTGATATGAATAATACTAGTTTCCAAAATCAGGCTCATCCAGATAGGTAAATTTATGTGTTTGCTGATGCTCCTCATTTACTTAAGCTCTTAAGAAACAACTTTTTCGACCATGGTTTCACTCTCAACAGTCCCTTCAGGAACATCACTAGCGGCAGTGTTCGAGAGCTTGTGATGAGAAGTGAATCCGATCTAAAGGCAGCCCATAAAATATCATACAAGCACTTAGATGTTAAAGGAGTAAGCAGAATGAATGTAAAATTGGCTGCTCAGCTTATGTCAAACACAGTTGCAAAATCTTTGCAGTATTTTGGTCAACAAAATCTTCTTGAGAGCAAAGATTGGCAGGACACGAGCAGTTTTATTTCATTAGTTGATTCTTGGTTTGATCTATTCAATTCTAGAACACCAAATGACATCAAAAAAGCAAAAGCTGCATATGGCATTCATTTGGAGTACCAAAATAAAATTCTTTCAGAAATGCTGACTACAGCCAAAAACATGCGGGTTGGAGAAAATGGTAGCCTTTATCCATTTCAAAAGGGCATCATTATATCATGTACCTCTTTAAGCAGCTTATTTGCAATGATAAGTCAGCGATATAATGTTAAATATATCATGACTTACAGGCTTAATCAATATGGACTTGAACATTTTTTTGGCTGTATTAGACAAATGGGCATTGCAAATCAACATCCATCCCCTGTGCACTTTAAGCATAGATTAAGATCTTTCCTTGTGGGCAGAGTCAACAAGTTATTTGGAGGGCACCATAATGTTCAGTGTGTAAATAATGATATAAATTTAACAGGATCATCCTTTTCTGATGAAAGTCCAGAAAAGCAGTCGTCTGGTAATTCAGATTTAAACTCTGAACTAATGGTGTCCTCTATGCTTTTTGCAACGCTAGACTTTGAAGACGTGGATGAAGAGGGTGAAGGGGATGATATTGCCTTAGAAGAGTCCAAAGACACTCTAGAGAACTGTATTGAGATTGAAGCACTGAGGTATATTGGAGGTTTCATTGCTAAGAAGTTCCCTCAGTACAACTTTCTTGCCAGTGAAATGATAGAAAAGGAGACCTGGGTAGATTTCATATGTCAAATAGATAACGGATTAAAGTCACCATCAGTAGATTTTTTCAAAGCACTGCAGCAAATGGAAAAAAAAATTAATTGTTACCACGAAGACAAATCCTCAAAGGATGAGGTAAACTCCACATCCAAAGTGTGCACAGAAATATGCAAATATGTGAACCTACCAAGTGATGTTATAAAGTTTTTTGTTAAATGCAGACTGTATTTTCGGTTGCGAGTTTTAAACAGGAACTTATCGAGCTCGCCGAGAAAAGTAAAAAATAAATTATGTAAATTGGTGAAATGAAATAAAATCTGAAATGACTTTTGCATTTTATTCGATTCGAACCTTGGTATGTAATCTAAATTCCAAAATAATTTTAGTGTTCAAGTTTTTTCTTGATAATCTACAATGTTTATTCTTCAATTAGTAATATAGTATGATATAGGGGTATTCAGTAGCTGTAACAAGTGTACACAGCAATGAGAGTTGGCCAGTGGCATGTTATTCTTCAGCAGGTAATTCTCATATCATCGATAACTTATGCCATATCCTTTAAATTTGGCAAATCGTTTTCTTCATAGACATAGATAATTGTTTGTGGTAAATGGATTCATAGACTTGGATACTTGTTTGCCCTCTACACAAAGATTAACCTTTAAATTTCTTTATTAGATATGTCAAAAATAAACCACAAGAATATTTTTCCAAAATGGAACCCCCATTTTAACGGTTGCAGAACATGAAATAGGTAAGTCTCCCAGAAACTCTGTGGTGCCTGTACGTTTTCTCTTTTACCTAACATTTTCACTTACGTTTTCACCATTTTCTCTGTGGGCTCCACTTCAGATGACGTCACAACATGCGCGTGAGTAGACCTAGTATTCTCTCGGTCTTGCTCAGCACCATCCACTTCCGGTGCCACCCGGGGCGACGGAAGTGAGTCAGACATGGACACACAGGTTACCGATAATGCCTCTCTTCAATAACACTGAGCTTAACGTCCTTCAGTGGAACATTAACGGGTTCCTTCGCAAAAGATCATATCTACTGGCTATCGCTCAGCAATACGATTTTGACATCATTCTACTACAGGAAACACTACTAAAGGATGAGGTACGATTCCCGGGATACCGCACCTTCTCCTTACTGCGCAGCGATACCACAAGAGGCTGCATGGTCCTCGTCAAGGACAGCCTACCCTGCAGAGAAGACACCAACCCCATATACTGTGGCGATGGCGTGGAGGCTCATGCGGTTCTCGAACAACGAGGCCATGAAACCTTCACCGTCTACAACTTGTACAGGGGTCGTCAAGCGGTCCTGGACCTTGGGGAAGTGAACACCCTTGCTGGGGACAGACTCCTCATCCTCGGAGGGGATTTTAATG
>NC_134780.1:58284925-58289163 GCF_046742065.1 Oratosquilla oratoria | reverse complement strand
TGATCCATCTGTGGTAACCCCACAAACAGACGAGGCGAATGACACCAACACTGTCATGGTTGAACAACCAGATTGTAACCCTGAATATATTTCTCATTCTGATACCCCAGAAATACCTGTTGACCCGGACGATAGTGACCATGATGTTGAAGACGATGATCCTGCTGAACCTTCCAACCTGGAACGTCATCTCCACCTTGGAACCGCTCTTACTACAGAAGATGTTGACCACATTGTGGATGACGGTAGAGACATGAGCATTCCGACCACCGTGTCAGAAACCTATCGAGATTGTGTATTATCACTGCACCTGTTCAGTATTCAACAAGACATTCAGGCTCTTCTTCATACTTTTAAAGAAATTTTGTCGGACATTCCTGGTAAAACTACCACCATTGAGCATGTAATCGAGCTAACTACTGATGTACCCGTTAGGCATTCTTATCCTCATCCCCATTCTTTATCTGGCCAGCTGCAATCTGATCTGGATAAATGGATCGAGCTAGGCGTTGTCGAATCTAGTAACTTCCTTTATTGTTCCACACTTCTAGCTGTCCGTAAAAAGGATGGGACACACCAGTTCTGCTTAGATTCCAGCCAGATAAACAGGATTACTAAGTTCGATGCATAACCAATTGCTGTCGCACAGCAAATATTTTACCAACTAAGTTCAGTTAAATTTCTGTCCAAAATGGACCTTTCATCTGGGTTTTGGCAGGTTCCTTGTCATCGGAGTCAAAAGAAATTTACGCCCTTCTCTACTAGGTTCGGCCACTATCACTTTAAGGTGATGCCCTTTGGGCTTGTTAACGCTCCCGCTTCCCTCTCTCGTTTAATGCGTGTGGTAACAAAGGACCTACCTGAGACCATGTCTATTGATAGCTAGTGCTACCTGGGAAACACACTTAGTTCATATTGAGGCTATTTTTGTCCGCCTGAAACAACATGGACTTACAATCAAGCCTACGAAATGTATGTTTGGATTTAGTAGACTTGAATACCTAGGTCACTGAATTGGATGTGGCTGTTACACCCCACTAGAGAATAGATGCGTAGCCATCATGGAAATATCTCTGGCCCACACAATGACCCAACTCAGATCTTTTCTTGGCAGCGTTGGATTCTACCAGAAATTTATTAATAAATTTTCAGATATTGCGGTCCATTTATTCAACATGCTTATGAAAGGAAAGTCTAAGATCCTGCAGTGGTCAGAGCCCGCCAAAAGTGCCTTTTTCCAGCTACGCAACACGCTTACCCAGACACCCATTTTACAGTTGCCATCTCCTAACTTACCATTTACCTTGCAAACTGATGCTAGCGATATTGGCTTAGGAGCCGTGCTTCTTCAACCATCCCACACTGATCCTAAGAAGCTAGTAACAGTGTTTTACGCTAGTCACAGGTTAAGAGCTGCCGAGAGGAATTATGCAGCAATTGAGAAAGAGGCACTTGACATATATTGGGCAGTACACAAATTCAAACTTTATTTGTATGGCCGGGTATTTGAATTGGTCACGGACCACAAACCACTTTTACATCTTCAGTCTGCTGATAACCTTAATCCCAGACTGAAACGCTGGGCCATATATCTGAATTTATTCACATTCCACTCCAAACATGTACCAGCATCCCAAAATTGTTTAGCCGATCTTCTCAATAGATCTCCTCCAGAAGCTGATCTTACACAGGAGTGACGATCTTCCGTGGGGGCCAATTGTAGCGACAATCTATAGAGAATTGGAGGATGAGCCTATGTGTGTGCGTGTGTGTGTGTGTATGGTTATGTACCTATATGTGTATTCATTCATGCCTTCGTTTGTATTCAGAACGATCTATAGAGAATTGGAGGATGAGCCTATGTGTGTGCGTGTGTATGGTTATGTACCTATTCATGCCTTCGTTCGTTTTTAAGAACGATTTGTTCCCCAACATTTTTCCTTTGTTCCCATTAGGAGACCGCTTTCCCTCTGAACGTGTCTTCGTCCATTTTAGTATTTCAAGTCGTGGAACTGGCTCCTGACTATTTCATAGTCCACTTGTTTTGGATTGCACTTTAGTCTTATGAATGCTGCCCTTAGTAGATTATTTTATCTCATTTCTTTGTAAACGAAACTTTTCAGTTCGTTCAGGTGTTCGCTAGTTTGTACTCGCTCGTAAACTATTACTATATCGGTATAGGAAATCGTTTACCTCGTTTTTTTTTTTTTTTTTTAACTAATTCCTTCCTCCCTTTTCCTTTCATATGTACAAATAATTTTCAATTTTCTTTTTATTTTGTTGTACTGCACGGGATTTTGTATGATTTTTTTTTTTTTTTTTTTTTTTTAGAAGAACAACAACCACTGGGCATCGCTTCCACCAGCTGCAGTTATCGGCACAAGCTGGCGCAATTTCCTTAGTGTTAACGTCTCAAGCTGACGTGAGTTTTCATCGCTCGGATTCCTTCTCTTTGGAATTCTAGAAAACCTGCCTAAAACGGAGCTCGAGAAGAAAGGAAGTGGGTCGTCGGAGCCGCTTTCCCCACCCCCCTCCTCCTCCTCTGCTGTCCGGAGTTCACATAACCTAGTCCCCATACAGGGATTGGATTCATCCTGCTTTTAGGGCCACGGGGTTTCAGTCCTACTTGTCTGAGGGGTCCACCTTCCGAGGATCTTTAGCCTGCTTTCTCTACGTCGCCTCATTAGAAGACAATCATCGATCTCTTATGAAATTATATCTTGTCAGCATCTCTCTAAGAATTATTTATATACATATTTTTTCACACATGTTATTTTCTTGTTCCTCCCTTCTATATTTTGTACTTAACCCATATTGCGACCAAGTGGTCCTCGGTCACGACAGAACTGGCGCCCAGAGCCTTGCAGAAGTACCTATTACTGCGAGTTTTTTTTATTATCCTAAATTGCTCCAGTGGACCAATAATGATCTAACATTCTCCCAATCTCCTCCCACTGTGCGATTCTACCCGTCGCCGTGACAATATATATACATATATATATATATATATGCACCCACACCAACACCCACCCACACACACACAAACACACACACACACACATATATATATATATATATATATAAATTATATATATATATATATAGTCATATATACATTATATATATATTATATATATATATACACACACAATTACATATATACATATATATATATATATATATAATGTGTATATATATAAATATATCTATACATATATCTTCATATATATACACATATATATTTTATACATATATATACATATATATACATATATACAGATATATATACATATATATAGACATATATACATATATATACATATATAGATATATATATATACATATATATATAGATATATACATATATATATATAGACATATATACATATATATACATATATAGATATATATATATACATATATATATAGATATATACATATATATAGATATATATATACATTATATATATACATATAATATATATAAACATATAATATATATACATATATATATACATATATATACATATACATACATATACATACATACATATATACATACATGTACATATACATACACACATATTATATATATATATATACATATATATATATATATATATATATATATATATATATATATATATATATATATATATATAGGCAGTAGGTTCTCCTCTGAGAATATAGGAAAAACGCCTTGAGATAGAAATTCTCCTGGATAATATCCACCAACTAGCTAAGGATGGTAAAGTAACCGCAGAAGAAGGTCCGCATGTTGAACTCCTGAGGGAGGCTGGTAAAAGCAGAGGGAATTACAGGAGCAAGATAATTGATAAAAGACACCTTGAGGCAGCCAAGTCACTTACAGAGGACCCTGATATTACCTCCGCCGTGCTGATAAAGCTTCTCACTACGTACTGATCCCCACCGAAGACAACCTGAACAAGATGGACACCTTACTAATGGACGTGACTAAATTCGAGCGGATCACTAGGAACCCTATGGAAGAAATTAAAACGAAAGTGAATAGAATTGTGGAAACCTTCAATGCCAAAGCAGGGGTACTAAAGCTTCCTAAGCTCGTAGGCAACTATGGCTTAGGTTATTGTTATGGTAATGTTAAGACTCACAAAGCAGGATACCCCCTAAGGTCCATAATCAGTCAAATTACCACCCCAACTTACCTTATTGCTAAAAAGTTGAACGAGTTACTTACACCATTTGTTCTTTCTAGA
>NC_134780.1:58264925-58279925 GCF_046742065.1 Oratosquilla oratoria | reverse complement strand
AAGCAATAGTAATAAAAACAATAATAAGAATAAAAACGATAATACTAATAACCAAGAAATAAAATTATTAATATTAATTATGACAATAATGGTGAAAACAATGATAATAAAAACGAAAAATTAATAAATATTTAAATAGTAACAATAATAATAACAATAATGATAATAAAGATAATGAAAGTAATAATAATAAAGATGGTAATAATAAGAATAAAAAACAATAAAAACGTAATGATAAAATTATAAATATATAATGATAGAAGTAATAAATAATAGTTATAATAACAATGATAATAATAATAGTGTTGAAAATAAATATTAACAAATAGCATTAAAAGAATAAATCATGATAAAAAGTTGGGGCAAGGTAGCATGGAGGAACTTCAGAGTGAAAGGAAGAAAGCTGGAGAGGGTAGGCCGAAGTGGGAAAAAGGTATCTACTTAGGGTCGGGGGGTCTGGGAAGCCATTCTTGGAGGGCAAGTGTCGCGGTAGATTTTGTCCATTTCGAGTCACCAGTTCTCTTGTTTGTGTTTTTGTGGTTGGCAATGTAAAGTGATTCAATTATTTTCCGTTGTTTCTTGTGTAGTCCTTTAGCTAGAATGGTGGAACCCTCCCAGTTAGGCAAATGTCCCTCTGTGTCAATGTGGTTAACTAGAGCGTTGGTTTCTCGGTGGTGTCTAATGTCCGCTTTGTGTTCCTTGAGTCTGTTGTTAAGTCCTCTGTATGTCTCTCCGTAGTATGCACAGTCACATCCTTTGCAGGGAATTTTGTAAACGATGCTATTGTCACGGTTTGTCTTGGTTCTGTTGGTGGTCAAGTGTCCTATTTTCTTCCCTGTGTCATTTACTATGATGAGTCCTGTCTGTCTCAACGTTTTGGAAAGCATGTGAGAGAGGCCAGAGTTAGGAACCACAAGGTATCGTAAATCTGTCCTCTCTTCACATCCTTTCCTCTGTCTGATTTTAATGGCTTTCCGTAGTGACGTCCCTAACATGCCCTCTGGGTACCTTAGATTCCTGAACGCAGCGGTTACGTATTCAATTTCCTCTTGTAAATACTCCTCGCTGCATATTCTAAGAGCCCTAAGGTAAAACCCAATGATAACCCCTGATTTGGTCTTCTCGTCGTGTGCGCTAAAATAGTGGATGAAGTCGTCTTTGTTTGTCGGTTTACGGTATACCTTGAACCTAGCGCTGCTGTCCGATCTGATGACGACAGCGTCTAGGAAAGGTAGGGAACCGTTGGTCTCTTCCTCTACTGTGAATTTAATTCTTTTGTCCACGTTGTTCAGTTGTTCCAGTATGTTTCTTGTGTCGTTTGTTTTGTGTGAAATGAAGAGGATGTCGTCAACATAACGGTACCACTTGGAGTTAGCTGGGACGATATGCAGAAGGTGGTCCCTTTCCAAAGTCTCCATGTAGAGCGATGCTGCCACCGCACTCAATGGAGACCCCATTGGAAGCCCCTCATGTTGTCTGTATTCCTGCTTGTTAAAAGCAAAAGAACCAAATTTTATGCACCTATCCACCAACTCCAAGTAGTCACGCTTGTTGATGGGTAAGTTGTCGGTGTCAATGTGTTGTACTGTTTCTTTAACAGCCCGAAGGGCACCGTCTATTGTTACGTTTGTGTAGAGGGAAGTAATGTCAAAGCTTATCAGGCGTTGGTCTGTGAAGTCAAATGTGTTGAGTTTGTCTATTAGGTCGGAGGAGTTTCTAAGGTGTGTTCCGCTAATGCTACCTAAGGAGGATGAAAGAGGTTTGGCTAATAGCTTGGCTAGTCTATGTGGTGCGCTACCTATGCCAGAAGTTATAGGTCGGAGGGGAATGTCCTGTTTGTGGATTTTCGGAAGTCCTTTCATGGATGGGATTGTTGGGTCTTCCTCTAGGAGGTAGAGGAGTCTTTTTCCCTTTTCGGTTCTTTTGAGGATTTTTCTGATGTCGGTGTTGAACTTCTTGGCTTCTTTGCTGGCTGTACCGTCCCTTTGTTTACAATATGTGGATTGGTCAGAGAGTAAACGTTCCATTTTGTTGGTGTAGACCCTCTTGTTCATGATGACAACGCCACCTCCTTTGTCGGCGGTCGTGATGATGATGTCGTCATTGTTAAGGAGTTCTTGAAGGGCGCGAACGTATCTCCTGGGGATGGTCTTGCTGTTGTCCCTGGCTGCAATGGAACAGCATAATAGAACACCTTGTTTGAAGCCGGACTCGATGTCGCTGTCCTTCCAGTTGTAGTTCTTCCCTATGTAGTCGTTCAATTTCTTTGGGTTAATGTTGGTGCTGAATTTTAGACCAAGGGAGAGGGCTTCCATTTGGGTGTGTGTGGGGTTGTAGTCGGAAAGGTTGTTGATGAGATTCTGTCTACCCACTTCTTTCCATTTGCTTGTGTCGCACAGTCGTAGCAGTTTCTTCTCAAGTTCCACCTTCTGTTGTTGCTTTTTCTTCTTGAGTTCTTCAATGAGTTCTGGGGGAAGTGGGTAGTTCTGGAGCTTGTTTCTGACAACTTCGGCTTCGTGTTTTAGTGTTTCTCTAGCTTCCTTCAGGTATTCTCTGGCTGTGTCGCTGAAGGGTTTGTTGGGGTGATGGAGGTGGTGTGGGGCTGATCTTGGAAGAACCAGTTCTTCAAGACAGTCCTTGAGGAAGGCGTCTCTGTTTAGAATGCTCGTCAGCTTCATTTGTAGCAGGGAAGAAAATAGGACACTTGACCACCAACAGAACCAAGACAAACCGTGACAATAGCATCGTTTACAAAATTCCCTGCAAAGGATGTGACTGTGCATACTACGGAGAGACATACAGAGGACTTAACAACAGACTCAAGGAACACAAAGCGGACATTAGACACCACCGAGAAACCAACGCTCTAGTTAACCACATTGACACAGAGGGACATTTGCCTAACTGGGAGGGTTCCACCATTCTAGCTAAAGGACTACACAAGAAACAACGGAAAATAATTGAATCACTTTACATTGCCAACCACAAAAACACAAACAAGAGAACTGGTGACTCGAAATGGACAAAATCTACCGCGACACTTGCCCTCCAAGAATGGCTTCCCAGACCCCCCGACCCTAAGTAGATACCTTTTTCCCACTTCGGCCTACCCTCTCCAGCTTTCTTCCTTTCACTCTGAAGTTCCTCCATGCTACCTTGCCCCAACTTTTTATCATGATTTATTCTTTTAATGCTATTTGTTAATATTTATTTTCAACACTATTATTATTATCATTGTTATTATAACTATTATTTATTACTTCTATCATTATATATTTATAATTTTATCATTACGTTTTTATTGTTTTTATTCTTATTATTACCATCTTATTATTATTACTTTCATTATCTTTATTATCATTATCGTTATTATCATTGTTACTATTTAAATATTTATTAATTTTTCGTTTTTATTATCATTGTTTTCACCATTATTGTCATAATTAATATTAATAATTTTATTTCTTGGTTATTAGTATTATCGTTTTTATTCTTATTATTGTTTTTATTACTATTGCTTTTATTTTATTGTTATTATTTCCTGTATTGCTACTATCATTTTTGTTATTATTGTTAATATTATTATTTAAATATTTATCTTCATCGTTATCATTACTATTGTTACATTTTCTATTAATAATTTCTTTGGTATTAGTGTTATCATATTTAATTGTAAAAATGTCTTCATTGTTACGTGAGCCACAATGTGATGTTCACATTCGCCACCAACTATGGTAACTCGGAGAGGTGGTGAGGTCCACCCCATGTATATAATGCCCACAGCCCGTTTGTACACATATTCCTTTGAAAAAGCATACCTGCGAAACTAGTCAGGAATAAACTCAAGACCAAGACTCCTGTGTTTTTCTATTCCGCTTACATATATATATATATATATATATACTGTATATATATACACACACACATACGGAAGATAGCGTTGACGGAGCTTTACCCTTCCTCGACCTCCTAGTGCAACAAAATGAACATTCTTTTAATACAAAGGTGTACACATAACTCATAAACCCTGGACACTGCCTTAATGGTTCTAGTGAGTGCCCTCAAAGATACAAAGACTCTACCATCAATTCCTATATCCGAAGAGCACTAACTCACTGTAGCACATGGAAACAAGTGCATAATGAAATAGAACGTTCTACCCAAGTACTGATTAATAAGGGCTTCAGTGAAAAAGAGATAAACCACCAAATAAAGAAAATAATGGACGGCTGCCATAAAAACAACAATAATAATCAGAATAAAGAGAAAATAAACATCTATTATAAATCCATTTTTTCGTCAGCTTATAAAGAAGATGAACGTATAATGAAACAAATTATAAAAAGAAACATTAAACCAGTCAGTCCAGAGAAAATACTCAACCTGGTGATTTATTATGAAACTAGGAAAACTAGCCACGTCCTTATTAGAAACAGCCCCCAATAAGAGAAACAGGAACTTCAGAAATCACATGTCATCTGTAGATTCACATGTACACGAGGGAACTGTGAAGCCCTCCCATCCACCTATACTGGTATGACGACAATGAGGTTATCCCGTCGCCTCTCATACCACCTGACATCTGGGGCCCCTAAAAATCACTTAAGAGAAGCCATTGGCATAACACTATCAAGAGAGACCCTAGAGGAAAACACTGAGATTTTGGATTTATGTACTGATGATAGACGCCTCCCAATTTTAGAAGTATTGTATATCAAAGAGTTAAGCTCAAATCTAGATATACAAGCAGACGACCTTAGAGCACTCCCAAGCACGAGGCAAACCGTTGCAAATCCAAACATGAGACATAATACCACAAAAGAAGAAATAATATGAATGAGGTGGAGAGACAGCAATGCCTTGAAAAAATGAGAAACAAAGACCAGGAAAGAAGAAATAATATGAATCAAAAAAGAGCGGCAACAGCATCTTGAAAATGTACGAAAAAGAGTTCGACATCACAGAAACGCACTTAATATTGAACACCAGATATATTGCATTGGAGCTATGGATGTCCGATGTCTATTTTGCGGAGCTTTAAGATTCCAAAGAGAACAACTAAATTGCTGTCACAATGGAAAAGTTTCACTTCCTCCCTTACAACAATACCCCGACAATTTGAGATTACTCTTTGATGCAGACAATACCGAGGGCTCAAATTTCAGACAGAATATAAGAAAGTATAATTCTGCATTTGCTTTTGCATCTTTTGGTGCGAATATTAGACCTCCTCGAGGACGTGGACCGTATTGTCTCCGTTTACAAGGTCAAACTTACCACTACGCAAGCAACCTCTATTCAAATGACCTTGAATAGAGAAGATACGGCCAGCTCTACATCATAGAAACCAATGACGCCATACAAACAAGAGCAAATGCTCACAAAAATGCTAATTGCTTAGCATCCGTTTTCCAAAAGATAAATGACTCAATGAATGATAATCCTTACCCAGCAGCATACCATAATATGATGGCTATTCAGCAACATGAACAAGAGAGAGCTGCTAATGAAAACATGCAGCCAAGACAAGTAACCATGCAGTTAATCCCTGGACCTGACAGACGAAGATACAATAATCCAACTGGCAATGAAATAGCAGCCATATTCGTTGGTGATGATGGCGCGCCTCCAATGCATCGTGATATTGTTGTTGATCCCATAGGTCAATAGAGGGAGAGAATTGCTTACATCTCTTGCCATCTTGATCCCATGGTTTACCCTCTTCTCTTTCCAAACGGAGAACCTGGATGGCATGTAAATATGGCTCATGTAGAACAGCGTCAAACTCATGTTCGCAATAAAGTCACCATGCAAGAGTTTTACTCATACCGTCTGGCAATCAGAGATGGCTTTAGTGCCTTGCATCGAGCTGGAAAATTACTGCAACAATACACTGTCCCAGAAACATGCAACAAGCCTATCAAGATGTCATGGCGATCGTCTACAAATATGGAAAACCAGATATTTTCTTGACATACACTTGTAACCCAAAGTGTCGAGAAATCACAGAAAACCTTGGACCATATCAAACAGCAGTTAACAGGCCAGATTTAGTTGCACGATTTTATAACATGCACCTAAACGAACTTTTGACTGATATCAAGGATAGATACATCTTTGGTGTTCCAGTTGCTCATATCCATGTCATCGAATCTCAAAAGCGCGGCCTACCACATTGCCATCTATTGCTAATACTGTGAGAGAAAGACAAATTAAGAACAAGAGAGCAAATTGATGATATCGTTTGTGCTGAGATTCCTTCATCAGAAGATCCAGAGTTCAGAGAATGCGTGAGAACATTGATGGTCCATGTGGGACGGGATCCGGGCCGGATAGCGACTCACAAAACAGCGACAGTCATAACAGCGGCTTCATAAGGGCGACGTAATCAGGTGAGCGACTTTCAAAACAGCGACTGTCATAATGGCGACCGTATTATAACAGCGACTGTAACAGTCATAGTAATGTTTAGGTTGTTAAGACTTGAATACAAATGGCAAAAGCCGAAGCCTATATTAGTAGTACAACGTTTCGCTCGTTAGAGCTTTATCAAGTACACTGACATTGGTGCTCACAGAATGTCCCACTACTTGAAAATTACTTAATTCAAATAATGGAATGTCGGCAACAACAAAAGGAACCAACAAGAATACTAATCCTACCAACCAGCAACGTCACCTCCCTCCTCACCCGGACACTTGACCCGAGTAATATTCAAGTAGTGGGACTCGCTCCAAGAAGTGTACAGATCGACTTTGAACTAGCTTCCAAAGCTGCACTCATTGAGGCATTTCCTCAAACGCACATTTACGGCTGTTACTTTCAACTGGGACAATCGCTCAGGAGAAAGATTCAGGAAAACGGACTACAACGGTTATATTTGCAAGACGAAAATGTTCGGATGACACTGAAAATGCTCCTTGCTCTTGCCTTTCTACCTGTGGATGAAGTGAGCGATGCCTTTGATGAATTGATGGCAGACTACCCAGCAGAAGTAATGCCTCTCGTGAATTACTTCGAAGACAACTATGTGGGGCGGGGAAACAGACGGGGAGACAGACGACATCCATTGTTTCCTGTACATATATGGAGTGTGAAAGCCAGACAAGATGCAGGACTGCCACGAACCAACAACCAGCTGGAGAGTTGGCATAATGCTTTTCAGGGATCAACGGAAACCCATCATCCTACCGTCTTTCAATTCATCGAGGCCTTAAGACGGGAGGAAGCCCTTCAACGGACAAACCGAACCCACCACCTACAAGGCAGAGACCTGACTCAGCGAATGAAAAGATACGTGACAATGAACACACGAATCACTGCTATACAGCAAAATCGTGATCAGTATGATCTGCAATTCCTTCGAGCCCTCGCTCACAATTTAGTAATAAACGTGGCTTGGTCACTTGATGACTGATTTTTATTGCAAGGCTTGATGACTTTCTGTTGTTTGGCTTGACTAGACTTTTTCTTTTTAAATCATGTGACTTCTATAGCTAGTCCAAATAAAATGTTGTTTTAGATTCCCTTTAGGTTTCAATTTTTTATTACTGAGCAGTTTCATGCAGTGGATGCGATGATGTCGCTGTTTTGACAATCGCTCTTATAATACAATAGCTACCATGTGGTCGCTGTTGTGATAGTCGCTGTTTTAAAAGAATCGCAATTGTGAAGTCGCTCTATTGACAGTCGCTGTTACTACAGTCGCTATTCGGAACCCGAGCCGTGTGGGACATCAAATCCTAATTCTGTGTGCATGGTTGATCGACAGTGTGAGAAAGACTTTCCAAAAGATTTCCAACAGGAAACCATGACAAATGTATCCGGATACCCAGTGTACAGACGGAAAAACAATGGAGAAAAGGTACAAGTGGGCACTCATGTTGTTGACAACAGATTTGTTGTTCCTTACAATAAATATCTACTGAGAAAATACCGCGCCCATATCAATGTTGAAATATGCTGGTAACCACTTAAGAAAAAGAAACACAGAAATCCCAAGTGCTTTCGTGTAATTCACATTCTCAGGGGAGAATACAGACAAAAGTACAATACAAAGACGATTTAAACGGAAAAGTGTAAACCTAGGAGAGGTAACAGATCGTTATACGAAAAAAATAGGAGAGGTCACAAGGCACCACATGAAAAAATTAGGAAAGGTCACAAGGCCCCACACGGAACCATGTCATTTGTCCACTCTTGGGATTACCCAAAATCTCCTATACCGAATTTTTATAGGAATCAACCTACACCTCCCGTTGAAACAAAAAATCTTTTAGTCTTGCCATTTAGTGAAAGTCTTTCTCAGATTCCTCATTTACTCAAAACATGGAATGTTAATGTAGTTTTCAACAATTCATGCACATTCAAGAAGTTTATTATTAAGAATTCTCCAAAAAATTCATGTGGCTGCATATACAAGGTTCCTTGTAAAGATTGTGGGAATTTTTATGTAGGACAAACAGGTAAAGATCTCAACTAGAATAAAGCAACATAAATACAGTGTCAGAAAAGAACAAGACTCTAATGCTTTAATTGTGCACATGAGGGATTATAATAATTGTATAGATTGGACTAAGGCATCGTCAGTTTTATCATGTAATCCTATTGTTAACAGGAACATCATTGAAAGTAGCTTATCAAACAAACCGAGTCAGTCAATTTGAACATAAGTAATGGTATGTATAAATTAGATAATTACAAAATTAAGAACATTTGTATGTATAAATTAGATAATTACATAATTAAGAACATTTGTAAACAATTCGGTATAGGAGATTTTGGTTAATCCCAAGAGTGGACAAATGACATGGTTCCGTGTGGGGCCTTGTGACCTTTCCTAATTTTTCCATGTGGTGCCTTGTGACCTCTCTTTTTTTTTCGTATGACACCCTGTTACCTCTCCTAGGTTTAAAATTTTCCGTTTGAATTATCTTTGTATTGTACTTTTGTCTGTATTCTCCCCTGAGAATGTGAATTACACGAAAGCGCTTGGGATTTCTGTGTTTCTTTTTCATAAGTGGTTACCAGCATATTTCTGATCACGTGTTCAAGTGATTTATTTGCAATCAATGTTGAAGTGTGTTCTTCAGTGAAAAAAGTAAAATACCTATTTAAATATATATATAAAGGCCACGACTGTGTAAACATAGATATCAGAAATAATGCAGATAATAATGAAGCAAATAAAAGAAATGAAGTTAAACAGAAGCGTTTTGGAGATGGTCTGAGTACTAAATGCATGATCAATCTCACACGGTTTCTCGTTTGGCTGTGCATTTGCCTGACGAGCAGAAAGTTTACTATAGAGAAGGAAATCAAAAGCAGGCGGCAGCAAGGGCAGAAGAACGCGACACACAATTGACAGCTTGGTTCAAACTCAATCAAACAGATGAAAATGCAAGAAAATTTTTGTATTGTTCTTTGCCTGAGCATTATGTCTTCAACAAACAAACAATAAAGTGGACACGGCGTGTTAGATTAAACAATATTGTAACCAGAATGTGTTCTGTAAGTCCTCGAAATGAAGACAATTTTTATTCAAGGATGTTGGTCCTGCATGCTCCCGGAGCGACTACATTCAGCGAATTGAAGACAGTCGATGGTCAGATAAGGACCACCTTTAAAGCGGCATGTGTCAGACTGCGCCTGGTTGAAAATGACAATGCATTGCATGAAGCTTTGACAGAGGCAGCAGCTCATCAGATGCCACAGCAGCTACTAACAATGTTTGCCATGATGTGCGTCTTCAACCAGCCTGTGAATGCCCTGCATTTATGGAATGAGAATAAGCATTTTATGATAGAAGATCTGCTGCTGAGACATGATAACATAACTGCTGAAAATGTTGCTCTTCACTATCTAAATACCTTATTCGAGGAACACGAGATGAATTGCAACATGTTTGGTCTGCCAGAACCAGTTGGAGATTATCTTGGACATGAAGATGTCGGAAACAATGATACAGATATGAGTTCTCTGAATATTGAACAGAGACAGATATTCAATGCTGTGGTTGCAAGTGCCCGCTCTGTTCAACGAGGAGAACAAACAGAAAATAAATCGTTCTATGTCGATGCACCCGGCGGCTCAGGAAAAATGTATCTATTCAACAAGCTATATGAGTACCTTAATGGTAACAATATCAAGACGAACACATCTGCATGGACTGGTATTGCTGCAACATTGTTGAGGGGTGGCAAAACTTTGCACAGCATATTCAACCTTCCAGTTCCCCTAAACGAAACAAGTGTCTGTAATGTGCCACCTAACTCTGGGCAAGGAAACTTCCTGAAGCAAGTCAAAGTCTTCATTATTGACGAAGCTTCTATGATCCTATGCTATGCTCTGAAAGCCATCGATAAATGTTTGAGAGATATAATGAACACCCCGACTGCATTTGGTGGTAAGGTAATCTTATTGGGGGAGGCGACTTCAGACAAGTACTTTCAGTTGTTCCTAGAGCCCCTCCTGCTGCTGTGCTTGACGTGTGCCTCAAACGCTCAGACTTGTGGCACAGCTTCCATCAAATGAGCCTCACACACACACAACATCAGAGCAAATGCAAATGAAGACCATTTTTCAAGATGGCTCCAGATGTTATTAACATTACTGAAACATGCTTATGTAATGGCTCTTTGATAGCAGAGGTGTTTGGTAATTGTACATCTGAGGAGATGAAAGAAGGAGTAATCTTATGTCCAAAGAATTCTGAGTGTTTAGCAGTCAATGAGGAAGTTTTGAGAATACTGCCATCAGATAATAGAACTTACCTCAGCACCGATTCTGTGTCTTACGATAATGATGAAGAAGCACAAAATTATCCAATGGAGTTCATTCATGCTCTTACTCCATCTGGCATGCCACCTCATAGACTGAACTTAAAAGTTGGAGCAATAATCATGCTACTAAGAAAACTGTCCATAACGCAGGGACTGTGTAATGGCACTCGACTGGAGGTTATTCAGCTTCACGAGCACAGTATCGAAGCATCAATAATTATTTATTATAATCAGCGGCTCTCACGCCCCAAATAGAGTACTTATCCCAAGGATAAAGCTGATCCCTAGCGATGCCAATATTCCTTTTGTACTGCACCGCACTCAATTCCCAGTTCGCCTCTCATACTCGATGACAATAAATAAAGCTCAAAGTCAAACATTTGGTAGAGTTGGCATATATTTACCAAAGCCGTGCTTCACTCACGGCCAGCTCTATGTAGCATTCTCAAGAGCAAGATCAATGAACAATGTGAGAGTTAAAGTCCAACATCTTAATGATTCCACGCATGGACACACAATAGGAATCACATTTACAAGAAATATCGTATATAGAGAGGTTCTCCCTTAACATTTATGAAAAAAATTATTTACTGTATTATGTAAAACCTTTAAACTATATCTGTGTGTGTCACGCAGCCCGGTGCGTCCGTTACGCTTACGTCATCAATCGTGACATCATATCTCTTCTTCTGATTGACTGACCTTCAGTCATGACGTCATGTCTCTTCTTCTGATAGGCTGGTCCTCAGTCGTGACGTCATATCTCTTCTCATTGGCTGGACTTCAGATGTGACGTCACAAGGAAGGAACGTTAATAAACTATTACGAAAAATATAGTATTCAAAGAAATTATCAATGTGATTCTTGTGCCCAGCTCAAGAACTGTAGATGCAATTAAGTTTAAATGAATAATGTACGTACGTAGTATTTATATTTTTCAATAAACTCCTTATTCAATCTGTATTTTTGTAAATCCCGTGGAATTTACACGGGTCCTGCTAGTAATGATATCCAGTCGGCGCAATAATCGTACCGTCTCTCTTATAGTACTTGCTCCAGGAAGGATCCTCTAATCCTAAGCGCTTCATTGATGTTGTCACACCATCTTTTCCGTGGTCTTCCTGGTGATCGTCTACCTCTGGGATGCCAGTTCAGCCATCGCTCTGGTGTTCTGTTATTTTCAATTCTCATGACATGTCCATTCCATCATAGCTGTGCTCTTTCCACAAAGACTAAGATGCTGTCGATATTTAGTTCCTTCTGGATGTCTTCGTTTCTCATTCTATCTCTTCTGGTAACACCCTTGATGACACGCAATACTCTCATTTCTGCAGCTTGAATTTTACTTCTTGTTTTAGTTGTGAGAGTCCAAGACTCGCACCCATAAGTCAGTATAGGTCTCAAGATGGTTTTGTATATTATTATCATTACCTTTCGTGGTACATGCCGGTCTTTAAGTAGGGGATAGAGAAGGTTAACATTTTTGCTGTAGCTGGCAATACGATCTTGTTCTACGGTCTCCTCATTTCTAACTTCTTCATCGAATACAACCCCCAGATACTTTACTTCACTTACTTGCTTCAGTTTCACATCCTCTATTTGTATGTCAATCGCTTCCTGTTCTTTCCCAGCTAGTATTAACTCTGTTTCCCAAGGTTTATTTTTAGGCCATGGTCTTTTAATACATTATTCCAGAGGTTAGTCATGTTTGCAAACTGCTGCAAATCTTCTTCCACCAATCCCACGTCGTCAGCATAGATAAAAGTGGCATAGTTCCCCCTGTCTCCACTTCTTTGCTCCACTACTTTCACCACTTGATCCATCGTCGGTAGAAATAGAAGTGGTGATATTACGCTACCCTGCCTCACACCAGATGTTACATCAAATCACTTTTCTTCCTTTGCAACTGGTCTTACTAAAGTTTCGTTGCTGACATACAAGTTTTTAATCGCTCTTTCCAGCTTTCGGGGAATCTGATATTCAGCTTTCCTCATCGCCCTCCATAACATCTGCCTGGGTACTCTATCAAATGCTTTTTCTAGATCTAATAAAGCCATATACTTCTTGATGTCCTATTCCCAGGATTTTTCCATGATAAATTTTAGGGCAAAAACTAAATCCGTCGTCCCGCGACCCTGGTCTAAATCCGTGCTGGGCTTCATGTAATACATCTTCTACTATATTTCGTAATTTCTTCTCAAGAATTCTCTCATAAAATTTCCCTTTATGGTAAGGCAATTCGTTATGTCACCTTTACACACACACACACACACACACACACACACACACACACACACACACACACATACACACACACCCATATATATGTGTGTGTATATATATATATATATATATATATATATATATATATATATATATATATATATATATATATATATGTATATATGTGTGTGTGAGAGAGCCAGAGGGGAAAACACACAAATAGAACAACAGTTTATTCTTTAACTAGTTTTGCACTAGAAGAAGCACCATAGTGCGAAACTAGTTAAAGAATAAACTCTCGTTCTATTTGTGTGTTTTCCCCTCTGCCTCTCTCACAACCTGTCAAGATGTCGTCATATTATATATATATATATATATATACATATATATATATATATATATATATATATATGTGTGTGTGTGTGTGTGTATAAAATTCGTGGGTTTGGTGTGTGGTGGGTGTATCTATGATGTGAATATTTCTTTATTATTTGGCACTCCGTCTCGGCCGCAGACTCCGACAAGCGTCGGACCTTTTCTGGAAAGAGCGCGACGACGCAAGGCCGACCTGGAAATAAACGAAGACCGCAGGAGGTCACCAAAAAGCAAAGACCTTCAAGGACAGCTAGAACTCGGAGAACCTCCTTCGACCAAGAGAAGACGAGCCGCCGACTCTCCATCAGATTCTTCTGAATCACGGAGATCGGTCGAGGAGTTTATTCAGCTGAGGGGAGCCCAGGCAATGAGGAGGATAATCGATACGCAACCTTGAGAGCTTCGAGGTATGATATCGATTATTGATCTCATTATTGGGGCTTCTTCTCAGACGAAAAAAATCGTTTGCTGCTCACCAACATTATGGAAATCTCCTTAGAAGCTTCTGGCAAATAGAATGATTTCCTAGGTCTAGAGAAGAGACCCAATGTGAGATTCTTTTGGTCTGAGGCTCCTTGCGTTGCAAAATATATATATATATCCAGAACGTCGGATTATATCCACTGGAACTTTCCCAATTTCGGCTGAAAAACTTCAGCATTGTGTCTAAATGACAGACTTAGTGTCAATTATTAAAAGAGAGAGATAAACATTGAGCTCATCAGACAACGAAAACTTCGTCGACTTCGGCAGCCCCGTAAGACAAGCGACGAAGTCCTCTAAACAATGAGCGAGTTTTCTCTCTTGGTGTGGACCTCAACAGGACAGGGGGCGGCTTGCCTTAGTACACGAGGATACTAAAAAGCTTTGAATTCTGAAGTCAATGCGTAACCGAACAAGGAAAAAGATACGAGTGTGTTATTACCAGGTATCTCAGACAAAAAAAAAAAAAAATAATAATAATAATCACGAAAAGCATCCCATAGGATCATTTGCCCTTTGCTAAGAATGGCGCAGAAGAAAAAAATAGATATCTTAAAAAGGACTGCAAGTTTGAATGAAGAGCTTCGTAAGCTTCACAAAGGAACTGGAAGTGCCCAAGAACAGTACAGGAGGTCCCACCAAAAAGATGGGATAATAGATGGAACGGAATAATCATATATATATATATATATATTTATATATATATATATATATATATATATATATATATATATATATATATATATATATATATATATATATATATATATCCTCGAACAGAAGTTGGGTCGCCCGCTATTGAACTTGGCGTGACACTACTATGTTATGGAGCTCATCTTGGCCTCAGCCTTCGGCGACGCTACATCCGGCCCAGACGTTCAACTATTCAAACGGTTCCAAAAGACGTGGCCCACTTTCGTACATGTCAATGCTATGATTATCAACAACCCTCAGTTGGCTGACCATGACGAATGGAAGAGGATGACCCTTGAGGCTCTTTCCAAGGTGGCCAAAACGACAGGAGCTCGCGAAACTAACACCAAAGGCCATCTACGAGTTCACCACCACGCGAGATGGATGACGAAGGCGATCTACAGGCTCAGGATCACGATGTTCAAGGACGAGTTCCAACTTTATC
>NC_134780.1:58257425-58259925 GCF_046742065.1 Oratosquilla oratoria | reverse complement strand
TCTCTTGCTGTGGACCTCAACAGGACAAGTATCGGCTTGCCTTAGTACACGAGAATACTAAAGCAGAGCTTTGAATTCTGAAGTCAATACGTGACCGTACAAGGAAAAAGATCCGAGCGTATTATTGGCACGTATCTCTGACAAAAAAAAATAATAAATAAAGTAAAGCATCCCCTAGGATCATTTGCTATTTGCTGATAACGGCGCAGAAAAAATAATAAAAAGAAAATATCTTCAAAAGGAGTGCAAATCTGAATGAAGATCATTGTAACCTGCACAAAGGAACTGGAAGTGCCCACGTACAGTGTAGGAGCTCCCACAAATATAAAAAACCTCAAGATTAACAGAATCTCTTTCGACCTATACAACACGAAGTGATGACTCTTGAGCAGATGTTCATGAAAATCGAGGAGATCGGTCGAGGATATTATTCAACTGAGGAGAGCTCTGGGAATGTGGAAGATAATCGAAATGCAGCCTGGAGAGCTTCGAGGCACAATATGAAATCTTTAATTCATTACTGGGGCTCCTCCTAAGAGGAATAATATACTTTGTCACTCTCCAACATTAAGAAAATTATCACACAAGCTTTTGGTAGATCATATAATTTTGTGGGGGCTTCGGAGGACCCACATCACCACTCCCACCCACCCACATTTTTATTTTATTTTTATTTTTTTACCTCGATAGTAGAACACGTGGTGATACGGATACTCGACTCTAGACCATTTGCAGGCGATTAACCAATTAATCGAGGAAACGACAGAATACAATATACCTCTGTGATTAGCTTTTGTAGATTACGAGAAGGCCTTCGACTCGGTAGAACAAATACCAATACCAAACTCACTACGCAGTCAGGGTACAAACAGATCATAAGAGTTTTAGAAAAGATTTATGCCAAAGGTACCGCTATAATTCGACCACATAAAGATTAAGAAAAGATCAAAATAGAGAAAGGAGTATGGCAAAGCGATACAATTTCACCCAAATTATTTACAGCTTGCTTGGAAGAGATTTTCAAATGGTTGGGCTGGGAAGAAAATGTTTGAAGAGTAATCACGAATATATCAACCACCTAAGATTTGCGGATGACATTATTCTCACTTCAGAAAGAGCAGATGACTTGCAAGATATGCTGAGTGATTTGAACAAGGAAAGTCTGAAATTAGGTTTAAAAATGAATGAGACCAAAATCAAAGTAATGTTCAACACGAACGCTCAAAGTAAAGAGATATGGGTTTTTAAGATTCTAAAAGGAATTGACATCAAAAGTGACCAAATTTTCACACTGAATAAGAATCTGACAAGAAATAATGTTATCAAACTGTCAGGAAATAGATTTAATTTGGAAGCAAGTAGAAACAACTTCGCCAACCGTGTAGTTAATGAATGGAATAAACTTTCTGCAGAGATGTAGGTCAGTTCGAAGCTTTAGGATTCGTTTAGATAAACACCTAAGCAAGAAGCTTTAACGCCTGCCATTTATTTTATATTGTTTGTTATTATTTGTCCGTTTATTTTATTCAGCTGAAAGGAGCCCCGGCAATGAGGAGGATGAGCGATTTGCAACCTCGAGAGCTTCGAGGTATGATATCGATTATTGATCTTATTGCTGGGGCTTCTTTTCAGAGGAATAATATCGTCTACTGCTCGCCAACACCATGGGAACCTCAACAGAGGCTTTTGGCGAATTGAATGATTTCCTAAGTCTCAAGGAGAGATCAACTGTGAAATTCTTCGGAAGACCCACATCATCACTCCCACCCATCCACCATTTTTTTTTTTTTTTTTCAAACAAGTCGAACTAATTTGAAGGCGATTCTTTTGATATTAGGTTCCTGCCGTTGCAATAAACAAGTTAATAAACGAAGAAATACGTTAATATATTAAGTGATGAATCAATAAATGAATACGTAAACTAATAAATAAGTAGATAAAAGATTAAGGCAAGATGTTCCCTTTTATCTGAGATTCCTGTTGTCGCAGAAAAAATAACTTTCACCACAAGAAAGTCGTTACATAAGGAAATGAGAAACCTCGCCAGTAAGATGGGATAATAGATGGAATGGTTTTATAGTATATATATATATATATATATATATATATATATATATATATATATATATACATATATATATATACATATTGTAGTATTTCACAAATAACACGTGAAAATAATTTGCAGAAAAAAACACTGGTAAATAAGAAACGTAGTCCGAACGTTTTCGTCTATTTAAGACATCATCAAGGGAATTCACGTAAATTGATGATGTCTTAAATAGATTAAAACGTTCGGACTACGTTTCTTATTTACCAGTGTTTTTTTCTGCATATGTATATATATACATATATATATATATATATGTGTGTGTGTGTGTGTGTGTGTGTGTGTGTGTGTGTGTGTGTGTGTGTGTGTGTGTGTGTGTGTGTGCATATATATATATATATATATATATATATATATATATATAATATATATATATATATATTATACATA
>NC_134780.1:58244925-58252425 GCF_046742065.1 Oratosquilla oratoria | reverse complement strand
CTATTTAGTACGTATTGTTGTCACGTGTGCTTAGTGAATCGTTTTGTATATTATATATATATATATATATATATATATATATATATGTGTGTGTGTGTGTGTGTGTGTGTGTGTGTGTGTGTGTGTGTGTGTGTGTGTTTGTGTGTGCGAAGATCTAGAATCTGGGATCCATGTTGAAAGGGGAGAAGCGTAAACACCGACTCAAAGGAGACCACCTCGAGACCAGCATATACAGAAAGCCTACAGACACACACAGTTACCACCCGGACTGCCACAAGAGAAGCCTGATCCGCACGTTGTGGAACCGAGCTGACAAGATCTGCTCCACGACAGATGCGGTGAGGGCCGAGAAAAGACACCTGCGCGACGTTTTCCGAGCCAACGGTTATCCGAATCGGACCGTAAGGAAATGGACGAGGGCACGACGATACGAGACTCAACCCCCTCCCACAGAACACAGGGTCACGATTCCACACATTAAAGGTGCATAATGGGTGACAGCCAGGATACTCAGGGACAGGAACATACAGGTAGCACATAAACCACGTAACACTCTGCATCACAACCTCACCAGGGTCAAGGGCACAGAAGCACCCACCCAGCAGGCGGGTGTAGTGTACCGCATTGGCTGCTTCGATTCTGATGCAGAGTACATGGGAGAAACAGAAGAAACTCGCAACCACAATTGAAGAACACAAACGGGCAGCTAAACGGAAAAATGCAGCCTCAGTACTCTACAAACACGTTAACGAAACACAACACAGTATTAATTGGGAAGGAGCCACAGTGGTACATAGAGACAATTCAAAGAAAAGGAGACTGTTCTTAGAAGCGTGAACAGGTGCATAGATTTAAACCCAATATACCAGGGCGCTAGAGACGCAACATAAAGTGGCCTCATTTCAAACCACGTGAGCGAGAGAGGACAAGGTGATCAAAAGTCATAGCGAGGGTGACCAAGTGTAATTTATTCCTTTGCGAGCAAGTGCGTGGGCACTTTCAATGGTAACACAAGTGGCATTTTATTTCATTACATCTTATTTCATTTTATTACATTATTTTATTGTATTTTATTTTATTTATTGTATTTTATTTTATATGTTTACTTCCTTCGCGGGCAAGTGCGCAGTGCACTTTCAAGTGTTGCACAATGGGCATTTTATTTTTAATTTTTATTTTTATTTTATTTGACTGTATTGCATTTTATTGTATTGTATTTTACTTTATTGTATTGTATTTTATTGTATTGTATTACTTTATTGTATTTTATTTTATCTTATTATTTGTAAATTAAATGTATGCACAAATGGGCATGTATGGTGGTCCAATCGTCCGTTACTCGTAGCAACTGGTAGCGGAGGGGGACCCGGACAGCTCCGGCTGTGTGGAATACCTCTCCCAATTCCAACCACGGACAGTATAATAGCTCATTTGAACACTGTATATTTTCACACCCCTGAAGACGGTCCTAGGACTAGGACCGAAACGTCGGGCATTAAACTTCCCACTTTGAGTCTGGTGTTTACGCTTGTCCCCTTTCATATATATACATATATATATATATATGTGTGTGTGTGTGTGAACAATTATGACAGACCTTGCTTGCCTCAAAGGGGTTTTATTAAATGGCATTTCTGAATGTTTCAAAAATGAAAGTGGCTTACCAAAAAGACACAGGGAGGCCTTGTCCGCTTTAAAGGAGCTTGACATCATCACAAAAGCGGATAAAGGTGGTAATATTGTTATCATTAATCAATCTGTGAATGTTAAGAAAGCTTTTGAGTTGCTCAATGATTCGGCCACATATGAGAAACTCAAAAATCCCCTTAAGAACGAAGCCGCTGAGTTCAACTGGCAAGTTCGTAATATCTCAGTTGATAAATGTATTAATGATTTGAAAGTCACCACCCCTAAGCTCCCTTATTTTTATGGTCTCCCCAAAGTTCACAAAACAGACATTCCTCTTAGGCCCATTATTTCCAACAGCGGCTCCTGCACCAGCAACCTTGCTAAATGGCTGGCGGGCTTATTATCCCCAGATGTTGGGAATTTCTCTAACTCCCATATCTGCAACTCATGTGATTTTATTTTAATAATTAAAAATATGAGGGTACAGGACTTAAGGCTCCTCAGTCTTGATGTTTGCTCATTATTTACGAATATTGATGTTGAAGATGTTCTTACTTTTTTGGAATCCAAACTGCAACCGTTTCAAGACAATTTCCCTCTCCCTGTCAACAAAATTCTTGCTTTAGTTCGCCTTTGTGTTTCTTCAAATGTCTTTTCCTTTCAAGACCAATTCTTTCGTCAAAAATTCGGTTGCAGTATGGGTTCTAATTTATCTCCTGTTTTGGCCAATTTATACATGGAATATTTTGAGTGTACCCTTTTACCCACCATCAGACCGCCCGAAATGATTTGGCTCAGGTACGTAGACGATATCTTTTCGGCGTGGGATGACAGTTGGGGCCCATTTGAAGTGTTCCATGATAAATTGAACCAATTGACCCCGAACCTCAAATTCAAAACTGAATGGGAGGAAGGTCACCAAATCCCTTTCTTGGACATTTTAATAAGAAGGATTGATGATAATTTACATTTTACAGTGTACCGAAAACCCACCCACTCAGGGAGTTACCTTCACTTTTTTAGTAATCACCCTGATAATGTTAAGAAAAGTGTTGCCTCTGGTCTTTTCTTGAGGGCTTTCAGGATCTGCAGTCCTCAATTTCTGGACCAAGAAATTGAGGTTATCAAATGTCAACTTCAGAATTTGGCATATCCACCTTGGTTTCTAGACCAAACCCTATAGTAAAACCATCAGTTCTTCTACCAACTTGTTTCCTTCAGAACGTCTCACTATTGCCTTTCACTACCCCAACACCGTGCGTAAACAAATTGTGAACGTTCAACAAAAACTGAAGGAAGTAGAGTCTCCTGGTGTTTATGGTTTGCCTGCCAACTTTGTGATTTGGTGTACTTGGGTCAAACCGGGAGAGACTTGAACACTAGACTGGCAGAGCATAAAAGATCAATTAGGTATGGGTAAGAAAATTCGGCCGTATTTCTTCATGTTAAAAATAAGAATCATTCTTTCGACTGGGGTAAGGCCAGATCAGCGTTCAGGTCATATTCCGGTTTCAGGAGAAAAAATACTTGAATCAGCATTAATTGAGGAATGCCCCAACATTATTATTTCTAAAGGGCAGTGGACTCCAGACATTATTTCTCGTGCGGCGGTGAGTAGGATCGCACGAAGCGTACAACCCGCCTCCACCTCACCCTCACCCTCCCCCGCCGCCCCATCTTATCCCGCGTCTAAGTAATTCTATCAGTCCACGTTCCCTCTCTTTTCTTTGTTTCTGTAGCTTATAAGTCCCCTTTGTCCTCTGTCTTATGTACTTTCCTGAAGGGGGTTACAGTTGGTAGCCGAAATATAGAATCTTCCTTCATTCGAAGTTTATTTTCTTCGACTGTAGGTTTCTTGTGTGTTATTTACAAATGTGCTACTACATTTATATATATATATATATATATATATATATATATATATATATATATATATATGTATACACATTATATATACATGTGTATATGTACATATAAATGTTTGTATATATATATATATATATATTCTCATCATCCGCCTGGTATGCCTATGTAGACCTGTCAGTCTCCGTCAGCCTCCTCCAGTCGGCGAGATCATCATACCGCCTCTCTTGGAGTACTTGTTGCAGAGAGGATCTTTCATTGATGTTGTCACACCATCTTTTCCGTGGTCTTCCTGTTGGTCGTCTACCCCTGGGACGCCAGTTCAGCCATCGCTTTGGTGTTCTATTATCTTCAATTCTCATGACACGTCCATTCCATCGTGGCTGTGCTCTTTCCACAAAGACTAAGATGCTGTCGATATATAGTTCTTTCCGGATGTCTTCGTTTTTCATTCTATCTCTTCTAGTAACACCCTTGATGATACGCAATACTCTCATTTCTGCAGCTTGAATTTTACTTCTAGTTTTAGTTGTGAGAGCCCAAGACTCGCACCCATAAGTCAGTATAGGTCTCAAGATGGTTTTGTATATTATTATCTTTACCTTTCGTGGTACATGCCGGTCTTTAAGTAGGGGATAGAGAAGGTTAACATTTTTGCTGTAGCTGGCAATACGATCTTCTATGGTCTTCTCATTTCTAACTTCTTCATCAAATGCAACCCCCAGATACTTTACTTCAGTTACTTGCTTCAGTTTCACATCTTCTATTTGTATGTCAATCTCTTCCTGTTCTCTCCCAGCTAGTTTTAACTCTGTTTCCCAAGGTTTATTTCTAGGCATTGTTCTTTTAGAATATTATTCCAGAGGTTAATCATGTTTGCAAAGTCCTGCAATTCTTCTTCCACCAATCCTACGTCGTCAGCATAGATAAAAGTGGCATAGTTCCCCCTGTCTCCACTTCTTTACTCCACTACTTTCACGACTTGATCCATCATCAGTATAAATACAAGCGGTGATATTACGCTACCCTGCCTCACACCAGATGTTACATCAAATCACTTTTCTTCCTTTGCAACTGGTCTTACTAAAGTTTCGTTGCTGACATACAAATTTTAACTGCTCTTTCCAGCCTTGGGGGAATCTCATATTCAGCTTTCCTCATCGCCCTCCATAACATCTGCCTGGGTACTCTATCGAATGCTTTTTCTAGATCTAATAAAGCCACACACTTCTTGATGTCCTATTCCCAGGATTTTTCCATGATAAATTTTAGGGCAAAAACTAAATCAGTCATCCCGCGACCCTGGTCTAAATCCGTGCTGGGCCTCATGTATACTATATTTCGTAATTTCTTCAAGAATTCTCTCATAAAATTTCCCTTTATGGGAAGGCAATTCGTTATGTCACCTTCACACACACACACACACACACATACATATATATACATATATATATATATATATATTATATATATATTATATACATTTATATATATATACACATATATATACATACACACACATATAGATATATATATATACATGCACACATAGATATATACATACACACTATCATATATTATATATATATATATATATATATATATATATATATATATATATATATATAATTTGTGTTTATGGTGTATCTATCATGCGTATCTTTCTTTATTTTCTTGGCACTCCCTCTCGGCCGTAGACTCCGACAAGCGTCGGACCTTTTCTGGAAAGAGTGCGACGACACAAGGCCGACCTGGAAATAAACGAAGACCTCAGGTCACCAAAAAAGCAAAGACGTTCATGGACAGCTAGAAGTCGGAGAACCTCCTTCGACCAGAAGAAGACGTGCCGACGACTCTCGATCACATTCTCCTGAACGTTAAGGAGATTGGTCGAGGATTTTATTCAGCTGAGGGGAGCCCCGGCAATGAGGAGGATAATCGATATGGAACCTCGAGAGCTTCGAGGTATGATATCGATTACTGATCTCATTATTGGGGCTTCTTCTCAGACGAAAAAAATCGTTTGCTGCTCACCAACATTATGGAAATCTCCTTAGAAGCTTCTGGCAAATAGAATGATTTCCTAGGTCTAGAGAAGAGACCCAATGTGAGATTCCTTTGGTCTGAGGCTCCTTGCGTTGCAAAAAATATACATATATCCAGAACGTCGGATTATATCCACTGGAACTTTCCCAATTCCGGGTGAAAAACTTCAGCAGTGTGTCTAAATGACAGACTAAGAGTTTATTATTAAAAGGGAGAGTTAAACTTTGAGCTCATCAGACAACGAAAACTTCGTCGACTTCGGCAGCCGCGTATGACAAGCGACGAAGTCCTCTGAACAATGAGCGAGTTTTCTCTCTTGCTGTGGACCTCAACAGGATAGGGGGCGGCTTGCCTTAGTACACGAGAATACTAAAGCAGAGCTTTGAATTCTGAAGTCAATACGTGACCAAACAAGGAAAAAGATGCCAGTGTATTATTACAAGGTATCACAGACAAAAAAAAAATAATAATATTAACGTAAAGCATCCCATAGGATCATTTGTCCTTTGCTGAGAATGGCGCAGAAGAAAAAAATAATGAAAAGAAGATATCTTAAAAAGGACTGCAAGTTTGAATGAAGAGCTTTGTAAGCTGCACAAAGGAACTGGAAGTGCCCAACAGCAGTACAGGAGGTCCCACCAAAAAGATGGGATAATAGATTGAACGGAATAATCATATATATACAAACATATATATATATATATATATATATATATATATATATATATATATATATATATATATAATATATATATCCTCGTACAGAAGTTGCGTCATCCGTTATTGAACTTGGCGTGCCACCACCACGTTATGGAGCTCATCTTGGACTGAGCCTTCAGGGCCACCTTCGGCGACGCTACTTCCGGTCCAGACGTTCAACTATTCAAACGGTTCCAAAAGAAGTGGCCCTTTTTCGTTCATGCCAATGCTATGATCATCAACAACCCTCGGTTGGCTGACCATGACGAATGAGGCTCTTTCCAAGGTGGCCAAAACGACAGGAGCTCGCGGAACTAACAGAAAAGGCCATCTAGGAGTTCACCACCACGCGAGATGGATGACGAAGGCGATCTACAGGCTCAAGATCACGATGTTCAAGGACGAGTTCCAACTCAAGCCGAGACAACTGCGTAGTCTCCAAGAGTTGAGTGTATTCATCATCTTAATCTACGCCCGTACCTGGTTCGAGGCTACCTTGGTCGCAGACGCTCCTTCCAACGATCTCACTCTCTTCCAGGATCTCCACAAGTACAGAGACCTCAACTCAAAGATCTCGGAGGCCACGGTAAAGACCTTCAAGCGGGACCTTTGGTTTTTGGGGACGATCGAGAAGACAAAAATGGTGGAAAAGCTGGCCATTCAAGAGGACCTCGACAAGAAGCGATGGACGACAGTGCCTCAGTATCCTTCTTCGTCTTGTATCGATCGAAGGAGGTTCTGCAGCTTGTGGATCTTCCTGAAGGTCTTTGATGTTTGTGGGACCTCCTGCACTGGGCTTGAGCACTTCCAGTTCCTTTGTAGAGTTTACAAAGATCTTCATTCAAACTTCCAGTCCTTTGGAAGATATTTTCTTTTTATTATGTTTTCTGTGACATTCTCACCAAATAGCAAATGATCCTGTGGGACACTTAACGCGAGATTTTTTGTATTGACTTCAAAATTCAAAGCCGCAATTGTCCAATTGAGGTCCACAGCAAGAGAGAAAGCTCATCGTTCAGAGGGCTCCCTTCAGCTGCATAAAATTCTCGACCGATCTCCTTGATGTTCAGGAGTATCTCATCGAGAGTCGTCGGCTAGTCATCTCTTGGTCGAAGGAGGTTCTCTGACTTCTAACTCTTATTGAAGGTCTTTAGCTTTTCGGGGACCTTCAGCGATCTTCATGGTTAGATCGTCTTTGGTGATTTCCAGGTCGGCCTAGCGTCGTCGCGCTCTTTCCAGATAAGGTCCGACGCTTGTCCGAGT
>NC_134780.1:58214925-58242425 GCF_046742065.1 Oratosquilla oratoria | reverse complement strand
GGGTCAGAGGACCATTCGAATTTTTGAAAGAATGATGGGAGTCCGATACCGTCGACGAAGAGGACAGAGATGTACACCATTACATCCTTCAAATGAGACAGCGCCTCCAAGAAACGTGTCTCATTGCTAATGAGAGCCTCGCAAAATCCCAGATGAAGAACAAAGCATTGTTCGACCGCAAGGCCAAAAGAAGAGTCCTCAGACCTGGTGACCAAGTCCTAGTGCTACTGCCAACTAATTCGAAGAAACTCTTACTGAAATGGAAAGGACCTTTTACTGTCCTAGAAAGGTATGACGTTGATCATTACTGTCTGGATGAATATGGTAAGCGAAGGAATTACCATATGAACCAACTTAAGTTATATTATCCTCCTGGAGAGAAACATGATGATCCATCTGTGGTAACCCCACAAACAGACGAGGCGAATGACACCAACACTGTCATGGTTGAACAACCAGATTGTAACCCTGAATATATTTCTCATTCTACATACATACATACATACATATACCAAGGCTTTTTCCCCCTTACAAGGGAGATAGCCAAAAAGGGAAAGGCATAAAATCATTTCCACCCATTCCATCCCTGAATACACTCCACACCCCTCCACCCTCCCTCTTATCTGAGCCCCTCCTGGATGACGGGTTATCCCTGCACCTTGTCCACTGCCATCCTAATACCCCAGAAATACCTGTTGACCCGGACGATAGTGACCATGATGTTGAAGACGATGATCCTGCTGAACCTTCCAACCTGGAACGTCATCTCCACCTTGGAACCGCTCTTACTACAGAAGATGTTGACCACATTGTGGATGACGGTAGAGACATGAGCATTCCGACCACCGTGTCAGAAACCTATCGAGATTGTGTATTATCACTGCACCTGTTCAGTATTCAACAAGACATTCAGGCTCTTCATAGTTTTAAAGAAATTTTGACGGACATTCCTGGTAAAACTACCACCATTGAGCATGTAATCGAGCTAACTACTGATGTACCCGTTAGGCATTCTTATCCTCTTCCCCATTCTTTATTTGGCCAGCTGTAATCTGATCTGAATAAATTGATCGAGCTACACTTTGTCGAATCCAGTAACTCCCCGTATTGTTCCCCACTTCTAGCTGTCCGTAAAAAGGATGGGACCCACCGGTTCTGCTTAGGTTCGAGGCAGATAAACAGGATTACTAAGTTCGACGCAGAACCAATTGCTGACGCACAGGAAATATTTTACCAACTAAGTTCAGCTAAGTTTCTGTCCAAAATGTACCCTTCATCTGGGTTTTGGCAGGTTCCTTTGTCACCGGAGTCAAAGAAATTTACGGCCTTCTCTACTAGGTTCGGCCACTATCACTTTAAGGTGATGCCCTTTGGGCTTGTTAACGCTCCCGCTTCCTTCTCTCGTTTAATGCGTGTGGTAACAAAGGGCCTACCTGAGACCCATGTCTATATGGACTATATTTTGATAGCTAGTGCTACCTGGTAAACACACTTAGTTCATATTGAGGCTATTTTTGTCCGCCTGAAACAACATGGACTTACAATCAAGCCTACAAAATGTATGTTTGGATTTAGTAGACTTGAATACCTAGGTCATTTAATTGGATGTGGCTGTTACACCCCACTAGAGAATAGATGCGTAGCCATCACGGAAATACCTCTGCCCCAAACGATGACCCAGCTCAGATATTTTCTTGGCAGCGTTGGATTCTTCCAGAAATTTATCAATAAATTTTCAGATATTGTGGTCCATTTATTCAACATGCATAAGAAAGGAAAGTCTAAGATCCTGCAGTGGTCAGAGCCCGCCAAAAGTGCCTTTTTCCAGCTACGCAACGCGCTTACCCAGAAACCCATTTTACAGTTGCCATCTCCTAACTTACCATTTACCTTGCAAACTGATGCTAGCGATACTGGCTTAGGAGGCGTGCTTCTTCAGCCATCCTATACTGATCCTAGGAAGCTAGTACCAGTGTTTTACGCTAGTTGCAGATTAAGAGCTGCCGAGAGGAATTATGCAGCAATTGAGAAAGAGGCACTTGCCATATATTGGGCTCTACACAAATTCGAGCTTTATTTGTATGGTCGGGTATTTGAATTGGTCACGGACCACGAACCACATCTACATCTTCTGTCTGCTGATAAACTTAATCCCAGATTGAAACGCTGGGCCATTTACCTGAATTTATTCACATCCCACTCCAAACATGTACCAGGATACCAAAACTGTTTAGCCGATCTTACACAGGAGTGACGATCTTCCGTGGGGGCCAATTGTAGCGACGATCTACAGAGAATTGGAGAATGAGCAAATGTGTTTGCGTGTGTATGGTTATGTACCTATATGTGTATTTATTCATGCCTTCGTTCGTATTCAGAACGATCTATAGAGAATCGGAGGATGAACCTATATGTGTGCGTGTGTATGGTTATGTACCTATATGTGTATTCATTCATGCCTTCGTTCGTATCCAGAACGATTTGTTCCCCAAGATTTTTCGTTTGTTCCTATTGGGAGATCGCTTCCCCTCTGAATGTGTCTTCGTCCATTTTAGTATTTCATATCGTGGAACTGGCTCCTGACTATTTCATAGTCCACTTGTTTGGGATTGCACTTTAGTCTTATGAATGGTGCCCTTAGTAGATTCTTTTATCCCATTTCTTTGTGAACGAAACTTTTCTGTTCGTTCAGGTGTTCGCTTGTTTGTACTCGCTCGTAAACTATTACTGTATCGGTCTAGGAAATCGTTTACCTCGTTGTTGTTGTTGTTTTTTGTTGTTGTTTTTTTGTTTGTTTTTTTACCAATTCCTTCCTCCCTTTTCCTTTCATATGTAATAATAATTTTCAATTTTCCTTTTATTTGTTGTACTGCACAGGATTTTGTATTAGTTTTTTTTTAACCAATTCCTTCCTCCCTTTTCCTTTCCTATGTAATAATAATTTTCAATTTTCCTTTTATTTTGTTGTACTGCACAGGATTTTGTATTAGTTGATTATTATTATTATTATTACTATTATTTATTTATTTAAGGAACCACGAGGCATCGCTTCCATCAGCTGGAGTTATCGCCACAAGCTGGCGCAATTTCCTTACTGTTAACGTCACAAGCTGACGTGAGGGTTCATCGCCCGGATTCCTTCTCTTTGGAGTTCTAGAAAACCTGCCCAAAACGGAGCTGGACAAAAAAGGAAGTGGGTCGTTGGAGTCGCTTCCCCCCCCCCCCTCCTCCTCTGCTGTCCGGAGTTCACACAACCTAGTCCCCATACCGGGATTGGATTCATCCTGCTTTTGGGGCCACGGGGTTTCGGTCCTACTTGTCTGACGGGTCCGCCTTCCGAGGATCTCAAGCCTGCTTTTTCCACGTCGCCTCATTACAAGACAATCATCGATCTCTTATGAAATTATATCTTGTTAGCATTTCTTTAAGAATTACTTATATTTTCTGTGTTCACAATGCTATTTTCTTGTTCCTCCCTTCTATATTTTGTACTTCATCCACATTGCGACCGAGTGGTCCTCGGTCACGACAGAATTGGCGCCCAGAGCCCTGCAAATGTACTTATTACTGCGAGTTTTACTTATTACCCTAAATTGCTCCAGTGGGCTTATAATGACCTAACATTCTTCCAATCTCCTCCCACTGTGCCTATCCGAGCCTCGCACATTCTTCCTATCTCTTCCCACTGAGCATATCCGAGCCTCGCGGCGTTTCTATCCGTCGCCATCACAACATATATATATATATATATATATATATATATATATATATATATATATTATATATATATTATATACACATATGTACACACACACAAACATATACATATATATATATTATATATACGATATATATATATATACATATATATATACGATACATATATATATACGATATATATATATATACATATATACACATATATGTGTGTATATATAAATATATCTATACATATACCTACATATATCTATACATATACATACGTATATATACATATATACATTTATATATATATACATACGTATATATACATATATATATACATATATACATACATATATAATATATATATATATATACATACATATATATAATATATATATATACATACGTATATATACATATATATATATACATACGTATATATACACATATATATATACGTATACATATATACATACGTATATATACATATATATATATATATATATTATACATGTATATATGTATATATATATATATATATATATATATATATATATATATATGTATATATATATATATATATATAGGCAGCAGATTCTCCTGTAAGCATATAGGAAAAACGCCTTGAGATAGAAATTCTCCTGGATAATATCCACCAACTAGCTAAGGATGGTAAAGTAGCCACAGAAAAAGGTCTACATGTTGAACTCCTGAGGGAGGCTAGTAAAAGCATAGGGAATTACAGGAGCAAGTTAATTGATAAAAGACACCTTGAGGCAGCCAACTCACTTAGAGAGGACCCTGATATTACCATCCGCCATGCTGATAAAGCTTCTCACTACGTACTGATCCCCACCGAAGACTACCTGAACAAGATGGACACCTTACTAATGGACGTGACTAAATTCGAGCGGATCACTAGGAACCCTATGGAAGAAACTAAAACGAAAGTGAATAGAATTGTGGAAACCGTCAATGCCAAAGCAGGGGGACTGAAGCTTTCTAAGCTCGTACGCAACTATGGCTTTGGTTATTGCTATGGTAATGTTAAGACTCACAAAGCAGGATCTCCCCTCAGGTCCATAATCAGTCAAATTACCACCCCAACTTACCTTATTGCTAAAAAGTTGAACGAGTTACTTACACCATTTGTTCTTTCTAGATTTATCTTATCGTCAGCCGCTGACTTTTTAGACCTGCTCAGTAACTCCGATATCAATGGTGTTATTGCCCTGTTAGATGCCGAAAGTCTATTCACCCATGTACCAATTTTACGCACTATTAACTACATCCTAGAAGAGGTCTATCCCGAGAATGGTGCTCCCAAACTCGATTTACCAAAAGCGCCCCTCAAAGCTCTGTTAGATATATGTACAATGGAGGCTCAGTTCGTCTGTTCTCAAGGCAATATGCATAGACAGATTGATGGTGTCGCTATAGGATCCCCACTTGCTGTTCTCTTTGCAAATTTTTTCATGGGAATGGTTGAAAAAGAGGTATTTAATTGTTTTAAAAAGCCGTCAATTTATGCAAGGAACACTGACGATATCTTTGTTAAAGTAGACTACAAATCGGAACTTACCCCCTTAAAAGATATACTACAAGAGATTTCTGAACTTAATTTTACTGTATAATTTAGTCAAGAAAACAAGTTTCCCTTCTTGGACATCCTCGTCCAACAAAGTCATTCTTATTTCAAAACAAGTGTATACACGAAACCGACCAACCCAGGGCTGTGCCTTAACGGAATGAGCGAGTGCCCCCAACGCTACGGAGACTCCACCATTAGAGCTTTCATCACAAGGGCCCTCACACATTCCAGTAGTTGGAGTGCCATTCATCTAGAAATAGAGAGAGACACCCAAGTCCTGGTTAACAATGGCTACACTGAAAAGGAAATCAACAAGATTATCAAACATGAAATAGATAAATAGTACCTACAACATAACGCGACCAACAAAGAAGGTGAACGAATTAAAATCTTCTACATGGCCTTTATGCACTCGGATTATAGTACAGATGAAAGTATAATAAAACAAACTTTAAAAAAGTTGTCAAACCCACCCGACCCCAAGATTTCCTCGATGTTGTCATTTATCACTGCTCATGAAAAATAGCCCTTCCACGAAATTCCGAGACCTACGAAGGAGTCATCTTGTGTATGAATACTCGTGCAAAATAGGGAACTGTACGTCCCTACCCTCCTCATACATAGGATACACAACACTTATTAGAAGAATTACTCTCCACGTCCAAAATGGTACACCAAAAACTCAAACTATCTCATGCCACAACACCACTCTAACACAAAAATTATTAGACAAGAACAGGATACAAAGCGCTTGAAAATTCTCGAGACCTTCTAATTAAAAGAGAAATCTCCAAAATTAAATCTGCAATCTACAGACCTTGCCATAATTCCGTCTATGAAGTCCACCACTGCACGGAATTCCACTTCCCCGCGGAGAACCACCATCCCAGAGAAATCCACCATCCCATGGATTTCCACCACCTCCCTCTTGATGATTTTTACTCGACCTCACCCCGCACCATGAACGTCTTTCAATATATAAACATGTCTTTTTTATTGTAATCAATATCACTTGAAAATGTACAAAATGTACGAAACGTCGTGAATACATTAAGAACGCTCCACTATGTTTTACTATACCTTTTGGAAGTAGTATTTCTGTGCTCAACTCTACTGTACGCATAAATCTGCAGTTCGCAAGGCAGAGAGTATCAACAAGATCATAAATAAACAAGTCGCTGTATTTTTTACCAAATATATATATATATATATATATATATATATATATATATATATATATATATATATAAACATACATAATTTGTGTGTGTGGAGCGTGGTGGGTGTATCTATGCTGCGAATATTTCTTTATCATTTAGCACTCCCTCTAAGCCGCAGACTCCGACAAGCGTCGGACCTCTTTTGGTAAAAGCTTGACGACGCTAGGCCGACCTGGAAATCATCGACGAAGAACGAACCAAGAAGTTCGGAGGAGGTCACAAAAAACTCAAAGACCTTCAGGAAGAGCTAGAAGTCGGACAACCTCCTTCGACCAAGATGAGACGAGCCGACCACTCTCGATCAGATTCCCCTGAACATCAAGAGATCGATCGAGGATTTTATTCAGCTGAGGGAAGCTCAGGGAATGAGGAGGATAATCGATATGCAACCTCGAAAGCTTCGAGGTATGATATCGATTACTGATCTCATTGCTGGGGCTTCTCCTCAGAGGAATAAAATAATTTGCTGCTCGGCAACATTATGGAAATCCCATTAGAAGTTTTTGGGGAATATAATGATTTCCTAGGTCCAAAGAAGAGAACTACTGTGAAATTCTTTTGGTCTGAGGCTCCTGTCGTTGCCAAAACAAAATAAAAATAAAATAAAAAATACAATGATGAACTCCTGAACGTCGGATTCCATTGGAACTTTCCAAATTCCAGGTTAAAAAAAATTGTGTGTCTAAAGCAAAAACACACAAAGAGTCCATTCTAAAAATGGAGAACTAATTTCCAACTCATCATACAAAGAAATCTACGTCGACTTCGGCAGCCTCATATGGCAAGCGACGAAGTTCTCTGAACGATGAACAAGATTCTTCTCTTGCTGAGGACCTCCACAGGACAAGAGGCGACTTGCCTTAGTACACGAGAATACTAAACCAGAGCTTTGAATTTTGCAGTCAATACATGAAAAAAACAGAAATCTCATTTAAAGTCTCCCACAGGATCATTTGCCGTTTACTTAGAATGTCGCAGACAAAAATATTAATAAAAAGAAAATATCTTCCAAAGGATTGTAAGTTTGAAGGAAGATCTTTGTCAAATCTACAAGGGAACTGGAAGTGCCCAAGACTAGTGCCGGAGGTCCCACAAATATCAAAGACCTTCAAGAAGATCCACAAGCCTCAGAATGTCTTTCGATCGATGCAAGACGAATCGATGCCTATTGAGAAGATGCTCATGAACATCAAGGAAATGTGGAGGATAATCGATATACAAACTAGAAAGCTACGAGGCATGATATCAATTCTTTAATTCATTACTGGGGCTCCTCCTAAGAGGAATAACATACTTTCTCGTACGCCAACATTAAGAAAATCATCGCACAAACTTTTGGTAGATCAGATAATATTGGGGGGCTTCGGAGGACCCACATCACCACTCCCATCTACCCACATTTTTTTTTTTTTTTTTTTAACCAAAACAATCCAAACAAGTTCGCAAGCGATTCTATTGATATTAGGTTCCTACCGTTGCAATAAACAAGTAAATAAATGGATAAATCCGTTAATGAATATATTACCTGAGGAATCAATAAATGAATACGTAGCCTAATAAATAAATAGATAAATATATATATATATACATATACATACACATATATATACATATATACACACACACACACGCATTATATATATACATATATATACACACGCAAACACACACACAAATATATATATATATATTTTTCTTTTTCTTGTAACGACGAGGAAATTAAAGATCGGAATACCGAACGTTTTCGTCTATTAAGACATTTTCAAAGTACATAGTGTCACAACAAAGTATAACTTAAATACAATAGTATAGAAAACAGGAGAGGTCACTCAACGTAAATACGTAAGGATTATCTTACAAAGAAACAAAAATATAAATAAAAACAATAAATAAAATGGGTGAAAATTGAAACAGGTGATAAAATGTCACTCAGCATAAATACATAAGGATGACAATTGACAAGGTGATAAAAGGACATTCAACATAAATACATAAGAAATATCCTACAAAGAAACAAAATATAAATGATAATAACAAGAAATAAGAATGGTGACAGTTGACACGTGTTTTTTGTGATTACTGTTGCATCATGGATACCACGCGCCCCTTACAAGACTTCGCTGTTTATTCTCCTGGACTTTTACCTATCGTCACTAGTTTTCGCTCGTTTCTTATTAAGTCACACAAGATGAAACTTCGGCTCAAGTTTCTCAAGGAGTGTCTACAGGAACAAGTTTTACCTAAGTCTTTGTACAACAACCGCTCACTTAAGATCTTTGATAGACCCTTTGAAGAATTCCATCAGATCATCTTACAAAAACACATTGACATTACATCCTTCGAGGTCCGTGAACTTTTCAAGATCAGCAGTTCGGCAAGACATAACTTCCATCAAGCCATTCCTCAGCCATGGAAACATGTACTACTTGATCTTTGTTATGGTAAGATGAGAAGTGTGTGTAGTAACCTCAGCCGTAAGTTGAAAAACAAGCTTGCCCTACTTATCAAAAATAGTGATTGGTGTAAACATTCCAATCCGGATTTTGTGATTAATTTGTCGGACAAACCTTTGAGTACTGATCTGAAGTGTGCATTAGGTTATGGCCTCACCTTTGCGGCCAATAACCAACATAGTGATTTTATAGATGTCACCAAAAGCTTTTCCATTTGGAGAAATTTGGTGATGTTCCTTTGCAAGATATTAATATTTGCAAAGGATTTATTTATGATTCATTATTAGCTCCAGCCATCCCTAACTGTCCTAGACGTTTTTTTGTTGGCTTACAAAAATTTAAAACGGGATAAAGACCTACACGTAACTAGAGCTGATAAGAGTAACTGTTTCATTATTATGAATAAAGTTGATTATTTAGACAAAATGGAACTTTTGTTAGAGGATGAAGTTACTTATTCAAAACTTGTCAAGAATCCTTTGGAGTCAATTAACGCAGATTTTAATAAGAAACTCAAAATACATTTGAAAGGGCATGATCAACTTATCAAACAATTAACTGTTTTTTTCTCCTTCTATGCCTTATATGTACGGCTTAGTTAAAACCCATAAGCCTGATAATTCAATGAGACCCATTATCAGTTCTACTGGTTGTGTTTCATATAAATTATCCAAATGGCTTGTTTCTGTCTTGAACCCACTCGTTGGGACCATTTCCACTTCCCACATTAGGAACAATGTAGATTTAATTAGTAAATTGAACGATCTTAATATGTCTGTTGATTTTAAGTTAGTTAGCTTTGATATTAATTCGTTATTTACCTGTGTTCCGGTTTTTGACCTTCTTTCCTTCCTAGAAGAACAACTTATACTGCATTCTTTGCCTCTTCCAGTCGATGTCATTATCAATCTCATTAAACTCTGTGTGGTTGATTCCAAATTCGTTTTTGATGGAAAGTTCTATGTACAAAGATTTGGTATGGCTATGGGGAATCCCTTGTCTCCACTGTTGAGTAATTTGTACATGGAATTTTTTTAAAGGGAGTTGTTGTCTTGTATTCTTCCACGTAATGTTATTTGGTACAGGTATGTCGATGACATACTATGCATTTGGCCACTTGCTCACAACTTGGATAATTTTTTAGTTAGTTTAAACAATTTAGTACCTTCTATAAAATTTAAAATTGAGATAGAACAAGAGAAAAAATTACCCTTTCTAGATGTTACTATTCACAGAAAAGAAAGGTACTTCAGGTTTGATGTTTTTCGTAAACCAACTAACGTTTTTTCATATGTTCACTATTATTCTGCTCACCACCTTAACACAAAAATCTCAGTTTTTACCTCCATGTTTCTTAGAGCTTTTAGAGTTTGTAGTCCTGAATTTTTAGATGAAGAAATAAAAAAGATTTATGAAATAGCATCAAACTTGAGATACCCAAATCATGTGATAGTTGGATCACAACATAAGGCCAGGAAGTCCTATGTTGATTCTTCCCCAAAAGATCCTTTTAATAAAAAGAATCTTTTGGTTCTTCCCTTTCATCCTAATTTGGTAAAACTCCCTCGTGTCCTTAAGATTTTTAATGTTAATGTTGTGTTTAAGAACCATACAATCAAAGAACTTCTTATCAAGAATTCACCGGATAATTCGGCGGGTTGTGTCTACTCTATCCCTTGCAAGAATTGCAATTCTTGTTATATTGGTCAAACTGGCAAGGAATTAAAACTTAGATTGAACCAGCATAAGTATAGTGTCCGTACTGGCCAATCTTCATGTGGGATTTTTGCTCACATTAGAGACTACAATCACTGTATTGATTGGGACAATTCCCAAGAAATTGTTTCAAGTAATTCTTATTTGATAAGGAATATAATTGAATCGTGTCTCATTAAAAAAAACTTTTAATGAAAATCTCAATTTAAGCACTGGTCTTTTTAAATTAGATAATTTTGTTATTAACCAAATTGTAGGACAATGTCCCAAAGCTCCGCCTTAGCCATCTTGTGTGACCTTTTTTCACCTGTGTCAACTGTCACCCATTTTTATTTATTTATTCTTGTTATTATTATTTTCTATTATATATATGTATGCGTGTGCATGCGTGCACATATATATGTATGTATGTATATGTACATATTTTTTATTTTTATTTTTGTTTCTTTGTAAGACAATCCTTATGTATTTATGTTGAATCACATGTGTCAATTGTCACCATTCTTATTTCTTGTTATTATCATTTATATTTTGTTTCTTTGTAGGATATTTCTTATGTATTTATGTTGAATGTCCTTTTATCACCTTGTCAATTGTCATCCTTATGTATTTATGCTGAGTGACATTTTATCACCTGTTTCAATTTTCACCCATTTTATTTATTGTTTTTATTTATATTTTTGTTTCTTTGTAAGATAATCCTTACGTATTTACGTTGAGTGACCTCTCCTGTTTTCTATACTATTGTATTTAAGTTATACTTTGTTGTGACACTATGTACTTTGAAAATGTCTTAATAGACGAAAACGTTCAGTATTCCGATCTTTAATTTCCTCGTCGTTACAAGCAAAAATCTTTATTCACGTGTTTTTTGTGATTACTGTTGCATATATATATTATATATATATATATATATATATCTATATATAAACACACACACATACGGAAGATAGCGTTGACGGAGCTTTACCCTTCCTCGACCTCCTAGTGCAACAAAATGAACATTCTTTTAATACAAAGGTGTACACATAACTCATAAACCATGGACACTGCCTTAATGGTTCTAGTGAGTGCCCTCAAAGATATAAGGACTCTACCATCAATGCCTATATCCGAAGAGCACTAACTCACTGTAGCACATGGAAACAAGTGCATAATGAAATAGAACGTTCTACCCAAGTACTGATTAATAAGGGCTTCAGTGAAAAAGAGATAAACCACCAAATAAAGAAAATAATGGACGGCTGCCATAAAAGCAACAATAATAATCAGAATAAAGAGAAAATAAACATCTATTATAAATCCATTTTTTCGTCAGCTTATAAAGAAGATGAACGTTCAATGAAACAAATTATAAAAAGAAACATTAAACCAGTCAGTCCAGAGAAAATACTCAACCTAGTGATTTATTATAATACTAGGAAAACTAGCCACCTCCTTATTAGAAGCAGCCCCCAACAGGAGAGAAAGGAACTTCAGAAATCACATGTCATCTATAGGTTCACATGTACACGAGGGAACTGTGAAGCCCTCCCATCCACCTATACTGGCATGACGACAATGAGGATATCCCGTCGCCTCTCATACCACCTGACATCTGGATCCCCTAAAAATCACTTAAGAGAAGCCATTGGCATAACACTATCAAGAGAGACCCTAGAGGAAAACACTGAGATTTTGGATTTATGTACTGATGATAGACGCCTCCCAATTTTAGAAGCATTGTATATCAAAGAGTTAAGCCCAAATCTAGATATACAAGCAGACGACCTTAGAGCACTCCCAAGCACGAGACAAACCGTTGCAAATCCAAACATGAGACATAAGACCACAAAAGAAGAAATAATATGAATGAGGTGGAGAGACAGCAATTCGTTGAAAAAATGAGAAACAAAGACCAGGAAAGAAGAAATAATATGAATCAACAAGAGCGGCAACAGCATCTTCAAAATGTACGAAATAGAGTTCATCACACAAACGCACTTAATACTGAACACCAGATATATTACATTGGAGCTATGGATGTCCGATGACAATTTTGCGGAGCTTTAAGATTCCAAAGAGAACAACTAAATTACTGTCACAATGGAAATGTTTCACTTCCTCACTTACAAGAATACCCCGTAAATTTGAGATTACTCTTTGATGCAGACAATGCCGAGGGCTCAAATTTCAGACAGAATATAAGAAAGTATAATTCTGCATTTGCTTTTGCATCTTTTGGTGCAAATATTAGACCTCCTCGAGGACGTGGACCGTATTGTTTCCGTTTACAAGGTCAAACTTACCACTATGCAAGCAACCTCTATCCAAATGACCTTGAATAGAGAAGATACGGCCAGCTCTACATCATAGAAACCAATGACGCCATAAAAACAAGAGCAAATGCTCACGAAAATTCTAATTGCTTAGTATCAGTTTTCCAAAAGATAAATGACTCAATGAATAATAATCCTTACGCAACAGCATAACATATTATGATGGCTATTCAACATGAACAAGAGAGAGTTGCTAATGAAAACAAGACAAGTAACCATGCAGTTCATCCCTGGACCTGAAAGACGAAGATACAATAATCCAACAGGCAATGAAATAGCAGCCATATTCGTTGGTGATGATGGCGCGCCTCCAATGCATCGTGATATTGTCGATCCCATAGGTCAATAGAGGGAGAGGATTGCTTACATCTCTTGCCATCTTGATCCCATGGTTTGCCCTCTTCTCTTTCCAAATGGAGAACCTGGATGACATGTAAATATGGCTCATGTGGAACAGCGTCAAACTCATATTCGCAATAAAGTCACCATGCAAAAGTTTTACTCATACCGTCTGGCAATCAGAGATGGCTTTAGTGCCTTGCATCGAGCTTATGTGAAGGTGGAGGGATGCCGTCTGAAATTCATTCAAAATAACCAAGCATAATTGCGAGTGGCACTGTATTCTGGACTCATGGATCACCTAGATAGACGGAATGAACATCAAGATCCAAGTGTTCCAGTCATTTTGCCCTCCACATTTAAAGGAAGTCCCAGAAACATGTAACAACCCTATCAAGATGCCATGGCGATCGTCTACAAATATGGAAACCCAAAGTGTCGAGAAATCACAAAAAACCTTGGACCATATGAAGCAGCAGTTAACAGGCCAGATTTAGTTGCACGATTTTATAACATGCACCTAAAGGAACTTTTGACTGATATCAAGGATAGACACATCTTTGGTGTTCCAGTTGCTCATATCCATGTCATCGAATTTCAAAAGCGCGGCCTACCACATTGCCATCTATTGCTAATACTGTGAGAGAAAGACAAATTAAGAACAAGAGAGCAAATTGATGACATCGTTTGTGCTGAGATTCCTTCATCAGAAGATCCAGAGTTGAGAGAATGCGTGAGAACATTGATGGTCTATGTGGGACGGGATCCGGGCCGGATAGCGACTGTCAAAACAGCGAGTCATAATAGCGGCTTCATAAGGGCGACGTAATCAGGTGAGCGGCTTTCAAAAGAGCGACTGTCATAATGGCGACCGCATTATAACAGCGAATGTAACAGTCATAGTAATGTTTGGATTGTTAAGGCTTGAATACAAATGGCAAAGGCCGACAAGAATGTGAACAACAACACCATGTGAGGTCGAAGCTTATATTGGTAGTACAACGTTTCGCTCGTTAGAGCTTTATCAAGTACACTGACATTGGTGCTCACAGAATGTCCCACTACTTGAATATTACTTAATTAATATAATGGAAGGTCGGCAACAGCAAAAGGAACCAACAAGAAGACTAATCCTACCAACCTCCCTCCTCACCCGGACACTTGAGCCGAGTAATATTCTAGTATTGAGACTCGCTCCAAGAAGTGTACAGATCGACTTTGAACTAGCTTCCAAAGCTGCACTCATTGAAGCATTTCCTCAAACGCACATTTACGGCTGTTACTTTCACCTGGGACAATCGCTCTGGAGAAAGATTCAGGAAAATGGACTGCAACGGTTATATTTGCAAGACGAAAATGTTCGGATGGCACTGAAAATGCTCCTTGCTCTTGCCTTTCTACCTGTGGATGAAGTGAGCGATGCCTATGATGAATTGGTGGCAGACTACCCAGCAGAAGTAATGCCTCTCGTGAATTACTTCGAAGACAACTACGTGGGGCGGAGAAACAGACGGGGAGACAGACGACAGCCATTGTTTCCTGTACATATGTGGAGTGTGAAAGCCAGACAAGATGCAGGACTGCCACGAACCAACAACCAGCTGGAGAGCTGGCATAATGCTTTTAAGGGATCAACGGAAATCCATCATCCTACCATCTTTCGATTCATCGAAGCCTTAAGACGGGAGGAAGCCCTTCAACGGACAAACCGAACCCAGCTCCTACAAGGTAGAGACCTGACTCAGCGAATGAAAAGATACGTGACAATGAACACACGAATCACTGCTGTACAGCAAAATCGAGATCAGTGTGATCTGCAATTCCTTCGAGCCCTCGCTCACAATTTAGAAATAAACATGGCTTGATCACTTGATGACTGATTTTTATTGCAAGGCTTTTTAAATCATGTGACTTCTATAGCTAGTCCAAATAAAATGTTGTTTTAGATTCCCTGTAGGTTTCAATTTTTTATTACTGAGCAGTTTCATGCAGTTGATGCGATGATGTCGCTGTTATGACAATCGCTCTTATAATACAATCGCTATCATGTGGTCGCTGTTGTGATAGTCGCTGTTTTAAAAGAATTGCAAATGTGAAGTCGCTCTATTGACAGTCGCTGTTATTACAGTCGCTATTCGGAACCCGAGCCATGTGAGACACAAAATCCTAATTCTGTGTGCATGGTTGATCGACAGTGTGAGAAAGACTTTCCAAAAGATTTCCAACAGGAAACCATGACAAATGTATCCGGATACCCAGTGTACAGACGAAGAAACAATGGAGAAAAGGTACAAGTGGGCACTCATGTTGTTGACAACAGATTTGTTGTTCCTTACAATAAATATCTACTGAGAAAATACCGCGCCCATATCAATGTTCAAGTGTCTTCTTCAGTGAAAAGCGTAAAATACCTGTTTAAATATATATATATAAAGGCCACGACTGTGTAAACATAGACATCAGAAATAATGTAGATAATAATGAAGCAAATAAAAGAAATCAACACAATGAAGTTAAACAGAAGCGTTTTGGAGATGGTCTGAGTACTAAATGTATGATCAATCTCACACGGTTTACCGTTTGGCTGTGCATTTGCCTGACGACCAGAAAGTTTACTAGAGAGAAGGAAATCAAAGGCAGGCGGCAGCAAGGGCAGAAGTACGCGACACACAATTGACAGCTTGGTTCAAACTCTATCAAACAGATGAAAATGCAAGAATTTTTTTGTATTGTTCTGTGCCTGAGCATTATGTCTTCAACAAACAAACAACAAAGTGGATACGGCGTGTCAGATTAAACAATATTGTAACCAGAATGTATTCTGTAAGTCCTCGAAATGAAGAAATTTTTTATCTAAGGATGTTGCTCCTGCATGTTCCCGGAGCGACTTCATTCAGCGAATTGAAGACTGTCGATGGTCAGATAATGACCACCTTTAAAGCGGCATGTGTCAGACTGCGCCTAGTTGAAAATGACAATGCACTGCATGAAGTTTTAACAGAGACAGCAGCTCATCAGATGCCACGGCAGCTACTAACCATGTTTGCCATGATGTGCGGCTTCAACCAGCCTGTGAATGCCCTGCATTTATGCAATGAGAATAAGCATTTTATAATAGAAGATCTGCTGCTGAGACATGATAACATAACTGCTGAAATTTTTGCTTTTCACTATCCAAATACCTTATTCGTGGAACACAAGATGAATTGCAACATGTTTGGTCTGCCAGAACCAGATGGAGATTATCTTGGACATGAAGAAGATGTTGGAAACAATGATATAGATATGAGTTCTCTGAATATTGAACAGGGATAGATATTCAATGCTGTGGTTGCAAGTGCCCGCTCTGTTCAACGAGGAGAGCAAACAGAAAATAAATCGTTTTATGTCGATGCACCCGCCGGTTCACGAAAAACGTATCTATTCAACAACCTATATGAGTACCTTAATGCTAACAATATCAAGACGAACACATCTGCATGGACTGGTATTGCTGCAACATTGTTGAGAAGTGGCAAAATTTCCACACCATATTCAGCCTTCCAGTTCCCCTAAGCGAAACAAGTGTCTGTAATGTGCCACCTAACTCTGTGGCAAGGAAACTTCCTGAAGCAAGTCAAAGTCTTCATTATTGACGAAGCTTCTATTATCCCATGCTATGCTCTGAAAGCCATCGATAAATGCTTGAGAGATATAATGAACACCCCGACTGCATTTGGTGGTAAGGTCATCTTATTGGGGGGAGGCGACTTCAGACAAGTACTTCCAGTTGTTCCTAGAGCCCCTCCTGCTGCTGTGCTTGACGTGTGCCTCAAACGCTTAGACTTGTGGCACAGCTTCCATCAAATGAGCATCACACACACACAACATGAGAGCAAATGCAAATGAAGACCATTTTTCAAGATGGCTTCTGCAAATGGGCAATGGATCAATCCAGAGTTCTCTAGATGGAGTGGCTCCAGATGTTATTAACATTCCTGACACATGCATATGTAATGGCTCTTTGATAGCAGAGGTGTTTGACAATTGTACATCTAAGGAGATGAAAGAAAGATTAATCTTATGTCCAAAGAATTCTGAGTGTTTAGCAGTCAATGAGGAAGTTTTGCGAATATTGCCATCAGAGAATAAAACTTACCTCACCACCGATTCTGTGTCTTGCGATAATGATGAAGAAGCACAAAATCATCCAATGGAGTTCGTTCATTCTCTCACTCCATCAGGCATGCCACCTCATAGACTGAACTTAAAAGTTGGAGCAATAATCATGCTAAGAAACCTGTCTATAACGCAGGGACTGTGTAATGGCACTCGACTGGAGGTTATTCAGCTTCACGAACACAGTATCGAAGCATCAATAATCAGCGGCTCTCACGCCCCAAATAGAGTACTTATCCCAAGCATAAAGCTGATCCCTAGCGATGCCAATATTCCTTTCGTACTGCACCGCACTCAATTCCCAGTTCGCCTCTCATACTCGATGACAATAAATAAAGCTCAAAGTCAAACATTTGATATAGTTGGCATATATTTACCAAAGCCGTGCTTCACTCACGGACAGCTCTATGTAGCATTCTCAAGAGCAAGATCAATGAACAATATGAGAGTTAAAGTCCAACATCTTAATGATTCCACGCATGGCCACACAAAAGTTATCACATTTACAAGAAATATCGTATACTGAGAGGTTCTCTCTTAACATTTAAGGAAAAATTTTATTTACTGTATTATGTAAAACCTTTAAACTATATCTGTGTGTCACGCAGCCCGGTGCGTCCGTTACGCTTACGTCATCAATCGTGACATCATATCTCTTCTTCTGATTGGCTGATCTTCAGTCGAGACGTCATGTCTTTTTCTGATAGGCTGGTCCTCAGTCGTGACGTCATATATCTTCTTCTGATTGGCTGGTCTTCAGATGTGACGTCACAATGAAGGAAAGGTAATAAAACTATTACGAAAAATATAGTATTCAAAGAAATTATCAATGTGATTCTTGTGCCCAGCTGAAGAATTGTAGATGCAATTAAGTTTAAATGAATAATGTACGTACGGAGTATTTATATTTTTCAATAAACTTCTTATTCAATCTGTATTTTTGTAAATCCCGTGGAATTTCCACGGGTCCTGCTAGTAATGATATTGTTATACGTAGGGCGGACAAATCAGACCTTTTTGTTATTCTGAACCGCTCGGAATACATTGATAAAGTTGATAGCTTGTTGGAGGACCCATCAAAGTTTTTACGAGTGAAGAAGAACCCTATAGATGAAATCCGAAAGAAAGTTACTAAATTAATCGACAATGCAAATGCTTCTAGGGATGGTGCTAAATTTTCTCCTCTGCAAGGTCATTATAAACTTGGGTATTTCTACGGTAATGTGAAAACCAATAAACCTGGACACAACTTGAGACCCATCATTTCTCAAATTCCCACACCCACATACCAACTAGCTAAACAACTAAATGAACTAATCACTCCATATATTCTCACTATCCATGCTCTCCGCTCCACATATGAATTTGTAGATCTCCTGAGAAAAACTAATCCTCAAGGAATCCTATCCTCCCTTGATGTAGAAAGTTTATTTACGAACGTTCCCGTAGAAGGCACTATTAAGATCATTTTACAGAATGTCTTCAATCACGATAGTTTGCCTCCTCCGAAGACACCACGCCTCACCCTAGAGAATATGCTACGGACTTGTACCAAAGAAGTTCCCTTTAGGTGCCCTTCAGGCAAAATTTATTTCCGAACAGATGGCGTTGCTATGGGTAGTCCCTTAGGCGTACCATTTGCTCAGGCCTATATGTGTCACCTTGAGAACCACGTCCTTAATACATTAAGCCGAAAACCTAATATGTACCTTAGATATATTGACGATATTTTCATAGATATTGAAGGAGAGGAACAACTAGAATGCTTGAAAAACAAAACGGAAGAAAACTCGTGCCTTAGTTTCACTGTATAGAGGAGCGTTGATAACAAAATCCCTTTTTTAGATGTGTGGGTAGATGGCTCCGAAGGTGCATTCATCACTAGTGTCTATGGAAAACCGAGCATTTCAGGAAGATGCCTGAATGGCTCAAGTGAATGCCCTTCCAAATATAAAATTAGCGTGATACGTGCTTATGTTACAAGAGCCTTTCAAATGTCTTCTAATTGGCTCCTTCTCCACCAAGAACTAAATTGAGTAAAACAAATTCTAACTAATAACGGATTCACAATGACAGACATTGACAAAGAAATTCAAATTAATATGGAAAAAGCCAATAGCAACAATATCAAGGTAGGTAATAAGGTGAATAAATTATACATCTTTTACCAAAATACAATGTCCCCTGCCTATGAAACAGATGAAAAAGTACTGAAAGACATAATATACAAAAACTGTATGCCCAAAAAACAAGAGGATAAACTCAATCTAATTATTTATTACCGCAATCCTAAAACTTCGTCTCTAGTTATGAAAAATAATACGACTGCCACTAGAGACAAATTAAAACAAAACCACGTTGAGTATAAGTACTCTTGCAATCTTAACAAAGACGGTGTGCTTTGCAACGAAGAGTACATAGGCCACACAACGCAAACATTATCACAAAGGCTGACATTTCACATGCAAAACGGTGCTATAAAAAATCACATCACAAAAACACATAACACTATCATATCACGAGACCAACTAAATGAAAACAGTCATAAATTCAAAGACCAACGTTTCACCTCCCCTTAGTCACCACTGTCACTTAAATTTGACTTGTAATATCACTCGTCTCGAGGCCCCTTGCCTCTCGTTACGTGAGGTTCACTAATATTCAAGTTCCTCTTAAGTAGTAGGCCCAATGCCTTCTTTTTCCTGTAGTCTCACTATTTTCTAGGCCCATGCCTATTCCTCTCGTCCTTTGGGTTAATAAAAGGATGGTGAATTTTCTTTCTTCTTTCACTGTAATTTCACCTTAGCTTACACTCGGGATCTCTTTTCTCTCGTCTCTACATCGTCTCCTGATCCTCTCTCCTTACACCCTCTCTATATCTTCTCCCTATATCTTCTCTATCTCTTCTCTGTAGAACGTCTGACGAGATCCCGTATCTTACGCTAAGCTACCTTCGTCTGACGTCACTAATTTTTCTAAACCAATCCCCGGTGACTTCTCAAATAAATGTCACTCCTTATGGGCGTGACTTTGAATTCATGCACCAATAGTTTTTTCCTCCTTCTGCACCTTGCACCAATCCGGAAAGCCATTTCAATGCCACTAGCAAAAATTGTTTACCTCAGCATTAGTCAAACGAAGGTAACCCGCGCTTACAATGTTGTGATTACATAAGCGATTATAAAAACAGTCACCACCGTCGGTGTGTTTACATAGACAAAACGTCGCCCTCACCTAGACATAACATTGCCCTCTTCGGAGGCGTCGAGTCTGAGTTATTCTACTGCCCTAGCTCATTTCCATTCGTACACTACCGGCCTCTTACAGGGCTCGGCAGCTACCCTTGGTCGTCCCGACCAATTTCTTATTTCCCTCTTACAGGGCTTGCTAATATATTTCTAGAATAAGCTAATCTACCCTTGCGTTATTGTTAATCTATCTTCCAAAATACATCATTCATGCTATAAATTGGGAATAATACATAAACATAATACCTATAAATGTGAATAACATGCATCTCAATATATATATAAGGTATTGAATTAAGCGGTTACATGGTTGATTTGCTTTGACAGAGCCAATCTCCGGAATACAACAAAGGCAATCAGTGCTGCCACTAACACTGAAAGTAAGGGTATGATTAGGATTGGTAACATATGTAAATCATTTGAGGGAGATCTTGACAATGGTCTTCTCTTAATTTTCAAGGGAGGGGAGTTTTCAGGCAATGTGAAGTTGAAGGTTGAAATGTAGGTGTCCTCGGTTAAATGCATTGTATTAAGGGTATTAGAAATGGTGGAAATAGTGTCTGCATGCAATTCGCAGTTATCTTGAATAGAGACAAGACCTTCAACCAAATCCAATTTAGGACTCAACCCGGGACAATTTATTGATACCTTTGTCTTGTTAGGGAAAAACAGGTAATGAGATCCTTGTATGTTACAATGAGGGATCTGGTCTACCAAAATTCGTTGGTAATGACAATTGTTCATAACAGACATATTCCTAACCAGAGAGGCTTCACATGAATTTTTCAAAGCTTCACGGAACACAAACATGGAAGAATGACAGAGGTAAAGATTCCTATTAAATCTTCTACACTCCTTCAACTTGTCATTAGAGACTCTGCTCTCCTTCAGATTGTCTACAGAAAGGATATAATTGATTGGGTCTACAATTGGAATATCTACTTCATAAAATGAACCATTTATCTTCAATGGGAAGGGTTTCAATTTGAATAAGTTAAATCTTTGGTTGGAAGAGAACGGGATTTCAATAATAACTGAAGTAACATTAAGGTAGGAGTTTAGCAATGGATAATATAATGCTACATTAGCTTCTTCAAAGAAAGGTTCAAAGTTCCAATCCTTCTTTGCTGACTTAATTACCTTTATAAGTTGAGGTATTGGAAGGAGAGAAGAAGTTACTTGACCCGAATTGGCCATAACTAAATCCTGTACAAAAGATTCCAATTGAACTTGCATCTCAGATAATTTCAATTGCATAGTATTGAGTAACAAAAAAATTTGCATTGTACTCTCTTGTTCACTTTGTTTCAAGCTGAGATTCTCTAAGTTATCTGAAATATCAGAGATCATTTCTTCAATGTTTTTAATGCTTGATTGTAATTCATCAATTTTTCCAACTTTCTCCTTTAATGTATTTATTGAAATTTTCAAGTCAGCAAGGAAGGCAAAATTGGCAATTCCCAAACCAGCAAGAGCTCCCAAAGCCACTACTATTGCACTTCTCTTTTGTCTAACATTGCTTTTGAAATTTGAACCTATGATGTGCAATTTATCCTCTATTTCCTTTATTTTGTTTTCAAGTCTATCCTTAACATCTTTACTGGAAATGTTCTGTTTTAATATTTGCAAACTTTTATTAATGGAGTCCACATTTTCTTTAATTTTGGTTACATTTTTATAATCAAGAACTACCCTTACCACCTTATCAACCAAGATTAGGTTACCTTGATGATGTACCAATGCTCCAGGACGAATCGGATTCCAGTCCATGGCACTCACCAAACTTAATATTATTAATAAGGCAGTTTTCATCTGTAAAATACATCAAGATTAATGTTCAACTCTTGAAAAATATCATTATAATATTCTCCATATTCTCCAGGGTTATCAATATTTATGCACAAAGTATTACTATAATCATCTTCATAGATCTGCAAGCTAATTTTCCTTATGTCATCTAAATGTCCTACCAATTCTTCTCTTGATTCTAAATGTTTAAGTTTAAACTTGTTTCCACCTGCAGAATCAATTACCCTATATGGACCAGTGTACCTTAGTGAAAGTTTATTATTGGGTGAGGTTGCTTTGACCATTACTAATTCCCCAATTTTCAATTTTAGTTTACGAGCTATTTTGTGTTGTTGTTCCCTCATCTCTTGTGAATACACCTGCATATGTTTCCTAACTCTTTGGTGAATACTTTGAAGAGTATTTATCCTATTGGATATATAATCATCCATATTATATATGGGTTTTTGCTCTGCTGTCAACATTTCATATGGCAGAGTTTTGTCCTCCCCAAAAATTATAAAATGAGGTGTATCCCCAGTTGCTACATTAATTTGATTGTTCAGGGTACACTTAACACAAGGAATCCAAGTATCCCAAGTTACACTATGAGGACTTATTAGGGTTCTAAGACATATAATTATCTTTTTGTTTAACCTTTCTACTACTCCATTACTTTGGGGATGGTTAACGAGTATATTGACTTTCTTGATGTGGAACACATTACATAGATTTTCCAAGATTTTGTTATTAAATTCAGTCCCATTATCTGAAACTAGGATGTTAGGTGTAGTAAAATTACAGATTATCTGATCATAGATTACGGAAGCAATAGTTTCAGCTTTCTTATTGATTATGGGTTGTAATATACAAAATCTTGAAAAATAATCAATAGCAACAAATAGGTATTTAAAGCCGTTCTCGGTTAGTGGTAATTCCAAAGTATCCATGTGAACTCTTTCCCAAGGTTTCTGTGGAATGGGATAGGTGAGTATAGGAGCAGGTTTTGGTGTATTTCCCTTCACCTTTACACATTTTACACATTTTTCTATATAATCATATATAGTTTTCTTCATACCTAACCAAAAGTACTTAAGTTGTGCCTGTCTATAAGTTTTATCCTTTCCAGGATGTGAACTACAATCACTATCATGAAGTAACTTCAATATCTCATTTACCAGAGTTTGTGGTATAACCAACTGATTTACTTGACCTCTAGAAATATCTTTCCCATTTACAAATGTTTTCCTATACAAAATTCCATTAATCAAATGAAATTCCTCTATCTTATACCCCTTTGGTAGCTTTGGAGGATCTCCTCTTGGGTTCATCAAATGCTTGATTATTGAATCACATGTCTCATCATCTCCCTGTTCTCTTATTAGCATTTCTTCATCTAAAGTTACTAATTCTTCTATACTACAAACAAAATTAATCAACCCTGTCCCAGTCATTGGTTGACTAATGTTTCTAGAAAGTGGATCTGCTACATTCCTTCTACCCGGAATATAATCAAATTGAACATCATAGCACTGAAGTATCGCAAACCATCTAGCAAGTCTGCCTCTAAGATTCTTATGCTTAAATAAGTTCTGAATAGCTGTGTGATCAGTCCAAACTCTGATGGGATACCCTAGTATCATATCCCTAAAACTTTCTAAAGAATAATTTACTGCTAAAGTTTCTCTTTCAGTTATAGAATAGTTCCTCTCTGCACTATTACAAAGTCTGGATGTGTAAGCTATGGGTTTTAAAGTTCCATTTCTCTCTTGCATTAGTATGCCTCCTAACCCTATGTCAGACGCATCAGTACAAAGAATAAATTCTTTTTCATAGTCGGGGAAAATTAAAATAGGTGAACTTGTGAGTTTATCTTTCAACTTGTCAAAAGCTTGCTGTTGCGCAGGTCCCCATATGAACTTTGAGTCCTTTCTCAACAAAGAACTTAGTGGATTAGCAATGTCAGCATAACTTTGAATGAATTTTCTATAATATCCTGTTAATCCCAAAAAGCTCCTAACCTTGTCTACATTGATCGGAACTGGAAAATTCTTGACAGCGTCCACCTTTGAATTTACTGTACTCAGTCCGTGTCTGTCTATCTTATGTCCTAAGTAAATGACACTGTCTTGCAAGAACTTACATTTTTCAAGTTTTACTTTTAACCCAGCTTCTCCTAGTCTTGAGAATATCAAATCTAATTTCTTAAAGTGCTCCACTGCAGTCTGAGAAACTATTAAAATGTCATCTAGAAATACACTGGCAGTGTTTCCTAACAATCCATCTAGAATAGTATTCATTAATCTCATGTAAGTTAATGGACTATTACATAACCCAAATGGCATTCTCTTGAACTCATAATGTCCTGTTGTAGTAGAAAATGCTGTGAACTCTCTTGAATCTTCATGCAATTCTATTTGCCAAAAAGCTGATTTGATATCTATAGTACTAAAATATCTATTCTCAGTTCCCAAACTTCTCAAAATGTCACCGATAATGGGTAATGGTAACCTGTCACGAATGGTGTGCTTATTCAGTTCCCTGTAATCAATAACTGGTCGCATAGTCCCATCAGACTTTGGTACTAAGATCAACGGAAAATTCCACTCACTCTTACTATGTTCAATAATATCCTGTGATAACATTTCAGTGATGAGTTTATCTACTACAGCTAATCTAGAGTGAGGAACTCTGTAGGCTGGTATGTAGATAGGTTGTGTTCCTGGTTTTAACTTAATGTGATGTTTTAAAACAGTTGTTTTGCCTAAGGCGTCCCCCGGCAAAGCAATTGCTTTTTTATGTTTCATAAGCAAAGCAAATAAAGCTTCATCCAACTCAGGGCAATTAGTTGATTGTAATAATTCTTTATATCTATTTCTTAAGTCTATGCCTTCTTGTACTGAGCAAATTGATGAAGTTGGTAATTCTATCTCCTCACTATTCTCATTTAAAATCTTAATAGGTTTAGTACACACCTGAATACATCCTATTTGTGTACCTTTCTTTAAAACTATCTCTTTATTCATAGTATTAATTACTAATACTTCTACTCTGTTCTTATTTGTCTTATAAATCCCTGAGTCCCACTTCAATCCTTTAAGTTTAACTGATTCTGGGACTGTAATTACTTCAGAGTCTACATTGATTCCTTTCAAACACACTTCAACCTTATTAATTGACATGGGATGTAACAATGTCGACCTTGTTAATCCGCAATCTGCAATTCTCAAGGCATCTGTGGTTAATAATTTAGTAATCTCTGGGATTTCTTGAACTTCTGAGTTGGGTTCACAAATTGTTTTACTTTCTGTAGGGTTGGACCGCTCGGCCTCGCTATCTAGGATAGAAATGTTATCTAAGGATTCATTGATTCCTGTCACTGGTCTTAAGTCTGGTTGATTTAAGAATGGGATTAACTGTGACTTCACTAAAATTCCTAAGTCAGCAGGACAAATTACCATGTTTTCTTTTCTCATAGTTGCAAATCCTATCAATAAATCTCCTGGAAAAACAGACTCTTCTACCACTATCACTGGGATGTACAATTGTTCATTTGTATATAAGGCAACTTCTAGCTCAATCTTGCCTAATGTTTTTAACTGATTTCCAGTTACACCTTGCAATGTGTAACGGATTGGTTCCAACATTTTCACTCCTGGGTTCAACTGGTTTAAAACTTTACTAGTAATTACATTAACTACAGACCCTGTATCAATAAAAATTTGAATAGGCTTATTGAACACTTTACCCGCAATGAGAGGTCCTACAGAAGTTTTACCAACAGTAATTATCAGTTTGTCAGTTTCTTTCATCTCCCTTGCATTCCCATATTTAACACAATACCGCCTATCGGTATATATATGGGGAGGTCTGAAATGGTTTATTCTGTGTCTGGGGGTTTTCCTCTTAGCCCTGGGGGTACCCGAAAATTTCGGCACTCATGAGTTCTGTGTCCGATTTTATTATGGTAAATACAGAATGGAGGGTTCCTACATTGATACTCATTGTGACCTTCGTATTTGCAATTTCTGCAAATAATCCCATAAAAACATTCTTGTGCCTTGTGTCCCCAAGCATTACAATTAAAACATAGGATTCTGGTATCCCTATCCCTAGATGGACTTCTAGCATGCCGCCTATGTCCTACTTCTGTTTTCTTAAACTCTCTAGAGTTTCTATATTGGCTTTGTTGATTTATAGGCATTACATATGGGTTTATTGTTCTGGTCTCACTGTATCCTTGTAGAAGATAATCTACTTCTCCTAAACAGATATTTGATTTTAAATCTTTGTACAGCCTTTCTGCTGTTAAGTCATCAGAATTCTTTGCCAATAAGCTAAATGTAATCAATTTGATTACCTGTGAGATTTCCATCTTCTCACTAGATCTTTCTATCCAGTCTGAATCTTTCAAGATAGAATTCATGTCTTTTGACCATCTATCTAATCTAGCTAAGTACTCTGTGTCAGTTTCACTTGTCCTAACTTCCTTAATCATTTTTACCAATGATCTAATAGGATCCTGATCACATTTGGACATGAAATGTTTAAGAAAGGCTTTCTTGTAATTATCATATTGATTAATTAATTCCATTTGCTGAAAGTTAATGACAAACCTCGCCCTTCCATGCTCTGGATCTATATTCTCCTTGAGAATCTCAATCTTACGATTCTCATTTGTAATGTTTTTACTAACTATAAGTGTGTCAATAAGGTTCAAGAACTTGTTTACACCATATGTGTTAGACTCTCCTGTGAATTTTGGAATATTTGTATTTGATGTGTGAATTTCGTGTCTCAACACGTTAGAATTCTGAGGGGTACTCATACTTTACTAATACCTTGCTTTAGCCTGGCTGCTTGCGATGTCGCTTCGTGATGTCAATGTCTGGTTTGACGTCCTTCTACGGTCTTGTCATTCCTCAACGACGTTGTTCCTCCTCCATCACACATTCTGCCTTGAA
>NC_134780.1:58177425-58209925 GCF_046742065.1 Oratosquilla oratoria | reverse complement strand
GCGATGACTATTGAGCAGATTCCTATGAACATCGAGGAGGTCGGCCGATGATTTCAATCAGCAGAGACGGGCTTAGGGAATGTGGATGATAATCAAAATGCAACCTGTAGAGCTTCGAGGCATGATATTAATTCTTGAATTCATTACCGAGGCTCCTCCTAAGAGGAATAACATACTTTGTCACTCCCCAACATTGTAAAAATCATCGCACAACTCTTTAGTACATAAGATCATTTTTGGGGGCTTCCGAACACCCACATCGCCACTACCAAAAGAAGTCTAACTAGTTCCCAGGCGATTCTTTTGATATTAGGTTCCTGCCGTTGCAATAAACAAATAAATAAAAGAATAAACACGTTAATAAATACATTAACTGATGAATTAATAAGTGAATACGTAAGCAAATAAATGGATAAAAATAAATATGGCCTGAGGTTCCTGTTGTCGCCAAAAAAAAAAGAAAAAAAAAATCACAATAAAGTGTTTACATAAGGAAATGAGAAACCTCGCCAAAAAGATGGCATAACATGGAATGGAATTATCATACATGTATATATATTATATATATATATATATGCATATATATATAATATATATATATATATATATAAAGCAAAAAATTTATATATATATATATGATCATTCCGATGTCTTTTTATAAATGAATATATTTCTATATATATGACATACACAATTGAATACATAAATATATAAACAAATAAATAGATAATAATGAAATAAATATGGCAAGAGGTTGCCTTTGATCCGAGGTTTCTGTGATTGAAAAAAAAAAAAAAAAAAAAAGAAGAGGGGGAGGGGGCTTTAATCACAATGAAACGGCTATATAAGGAACTGAGAAATCTCGCCAAAAAGATGAAATAATGGGTGGGACGGAATTATCACACACACACACACACACACACACACACACACACACACACACACACACACACACACACACACATATATATATATATATATATATGTAACTGAAGGCGGAGAAAGTATACATTTGTCAGTTTAAATCAATATATATATATACATATACATACATATACCAAGGCTTTTTCCCCCTTCCAAGGGAGGTAGCCAAAAAGGGAAAGGCATAAAAACACTCCCACCCATTTCATCCCTAAATACACTCCACACCCCTCCCACCCTTCCTCTCATCTGAGCACCTCCTGGATGACGGGTCATCCCTGCACCCTGCCCACCGCCCTGGGTCAGAAGCAGTGTCGCAAGACACAGTACATCCACAGCGAGGCCGCTTCATTTAATCGGCGACCCCCCCTCTCCGTCCCCCTTTGCATATAAGGCGAGGACGGGGAGAAATCCCTTCGGGCTGCGTCAAAATTTACTCACACATACTACCCCACCCCCCACTTCCCCGCCCATTCCTCCTCATGCAGTCACAACATCATCCATATACAACCATTCTCCACTCACCTCTGTCTTCCGTCCTCTCCCTTCCTTCCTCAACAGACATTCCCCTCTTCCCCAAAGCCCCCTTCACCCCATCCATCCACCTCATCCTAGGACGTCCCCTCATGTTCACTCCCTCCACATCTGCCTTCCATACCTCTTTTACTAGTCTTTCTTCACTCATTCTTTCCATGTGTCCAAACCATCCTAATATTCTTTCATCAACCCTATCTCCCAAATCCTTTTTCACCCCTGTTCTCCTCCTCACCTCCTCATTTCTCACTCTATCTAGCCTAGTAACCCCCACCATACTTCTCAGACACCTCATCTCAAACACATTCAAACTCCTTCTCTCTTCTTCTCTTATGTTCCACGTTTCTGCCCCATACAGTGCTGTTGGCACAATCACTCCTTCATACAGTCTCCTCTTCGCATCCATTCCCAAATGTCTATTCCTCATTACACTCTTTAAACCACCAAGGCATTTACTCGCTTCTCTCAATCTACATTCTACCTCCACCTTCACTCCACCTTTTCCTGCTACACTTGCACCCAAGTATCTAAAACTATCCACTTCCTCCAGTCGCTCTCCCTTAACGTTCACTTCCAGTCTACTGCCACTTTCACCCCTTGTACAAGATATATATATATATATATTATATATATATATATATATATATATATATATATATATATATATATATATATATATATATATTTCACTTCCTCTGTCACCACTGTCACCACCACTGTCGGTCCTCGACCGTTACACCTTTAGTAGTCTCGTAAATCCATTCACAAGGCCCCTTGCCTTCGTTACGTCAATCTCCCTAGTTTCCAAGTTCGTCTTATTCATTAGGCCCCATGCCTAGTTCTCTCGAGTTTTTGGGTTAATATAAGGGTGGTGAATTTCTTGCTTGTTAAACTAACGGAGTACACACAGAAAATCCCCCTCCAGGTTCTCTCCAATACGTCAGACCACCTTCGTTCAGACGTCACTTTTTATTCGTCCAATAGTCTTTTACTTTTCAAAACAAGTGACACATCTTAAGGGCGTGTATTTTTCCCTACGGCCAATAATATTTCTTTTTATACCCATTTACCTCCAATCCGAGAGGCTGTTACAGTCCTTCCAGAAATATTGCTGCGTAAGCATAAGCATGAGCATGACGTCATTGCGCAGTGGTATGTCATCGCGGAAGTGGTCTGCCGCTAACAGAGTTTTGCTTACATCAGCGATTATTTAAAAACAGTCACCTCCCGTCGGCCAGAACGGCGCCTCAAATCTTTGTTCATCAAAACAGTGGGTACCGAGTCTGACTCGTTGACTCAGCATTTCAATACCCATGTATTTCCTAACCTGATTACCATTCGTACAACTACCGGCCTCTTACAATATATATATATATATATATATACAGACATACACACACACACAAACATACATACACGTACATCGACCTCCTTGACAATGGTTGCACAACATACCACGGAACTGCTCCTGTTGTACCAACAAGACCCCATTCAGGAGTGACAGCCTTTCCTGCAGGCGCTGAAAACTCACGCTGCAATAAGAAAGACATAATCCCTGTTTGCTCAGTGCCTCCGTCAATTGGGGCTCTTCACCCACAGTAAAGCTCCTCTCTATTCACCCCAATCTCAGGTCACAAAAACTCGTCCACTCTCAAGCCATGAGAACCTTACGTTAGACTCTTGGGAGTGACGAGTATTTGCGAGTAGCTCTCCCTATCTCCTCTGCATGTATATTACATTGTTCAGTAATGCTGTGACACTGTCGTGATTCAGAGTTTGAATGATTATTCTTTTTATGCAGTGAAAAAAGCGGGGTGGTGCGGAAGAAACATGGCGAACAACCAAACTCTTTTAAAAGACTAAGAGACAGTTTCTCTTAATTGATTTGGAAGGCATTAATGAGACCTATAAATGCAATATACAGTAGAAACGACTATTTTTATTATTTAACTTTTGTAACTGATCGAGGGAGAGATCAAGGTGACCGTTGATCCACTTGTGACATCAGAAAGGAAACAAGACTGGAGTATCACTACTCCGACCCTTCATTCCTATACTCAGGTTTCTAGAGCAAAAATAAAGGAATCTGATCAAAGATATATAGGTTCAGTCTCCTGCGAATGTGAATAAACACGCACACACACACACACACACAGAATGAATATAATACATCATAATCGTTTCATAATTATCAAAGTAATGACGAATGACGAGACATAAATGTCTAAATAGTTCGTGTGAGGAGTCGAATTGTTTCGCTCTTTGTTCTCTACTCAACAATCGAGAGTTAAATCCCCGAACCACTAAGTTTTATCTCTGTACACCTACTACGATATCTATCGTTTATAATAATTGCAAATATAATCCTACATGCATTGCCTACCTAGAAATTTATATTTTCTTGCATATTTATATATATATACATACATACACCAACGGCTTCTTCCCCCTTACAAGGGAGGTAGCCAAAGTCAAATGCATAAATCCACTCTTATCCATTTCATCCACACATACTCCACTACCAGTCACCACCCCTCCCTCCCTCTTTTCTTGGCTCCTCCTGGATGACGTGTCATTCCTGCATCTCGCCCACTGCCCCGGGTGAGTGGAAAGAAAAATATATTTATATGGTAAATACTATAGTGCCTTGAAAAAAAGAACTTCTACTATAGAGGGAAATTCTCATACACTGGCACCCCAGTGTTGCACGATTTCTCAACAATCGACTTTTTCATCATTGCGAAAGGATTTAGAAACTATTTTATCTAAAGTGATACGTCATTTGCTATCTACAAAGGATTACAAAGGCGGAGCATGCCGCCAGAAGACCTTTTGGTCCATAACTAGATCGGATGCGAAAAAACATAATAATGATAAATAAATAAAAATAAAGAAATAAAAATTATAATATAAATAATGATAAAACAAACAAATGCATAGGTATAGTTATATAATAATCAAACAGATAAATAGTAGATAATAATAAACTGACATAGATAATAATAAATGAAACTCAAGCAAATAATAAACAAACTGACAAATAATAACAAACAAATAAACAAATACCAAGAGATACATTTCCTGATGACGTTAGACGATGTCATTTGCATACACGTAACTCCAACAGCAAAAAGTATTAACAAACCTTTCACTGTGGCTCTCGCAAAGACATTTTACCTCCACTGTTAAGGCAATTTAGATTAACCGTTTTGCCACGGATGGTATTCTAAACGCTTACAATTGCCGCAAATCGATTACTTTATTATTTATTTGCTTATCTATTTATCTATCTATTTATTCATTTACCAACTTAACTATTTCAAGGTAAATCCTCACGGTGAAACGAGATCCAATGATCATTCTCTCAGAGAACGATTTTATTACATGGGTAAACAATACTCGAACGCATACACACACACATACACACACACATACAACACACAGATACACACATACACGTGTGTGTATGTGTATGTGTATGCGTATATGTGTGTGTTGTATGCGTATATGTGTGTGCATGTGTGTGCGTGTATGTGTGCATGCGTATGCGTATACTGTATGTGTATGTGCGTGTATGTGCGTGTGCGCGCGCGCGTGTGTGTGTGTGTGTGCATACGTATGCGTATACTGTATGTGTATGTGCGTGTGTGCGCGCGCGCGCACGTGTGTGTATGTGTGTGTGTGTGTGTGTGTGTGTGTGCGTGTGTGTGTGTGTGTGTGTGTGTGTGTGTGTGTGTGTGTGTGTACGTGTGTGTGTGTGTGTGTACGTGTGTGTGTGTGTGTGTGTGTGTGTGTGTGTGTGTGTGTGTGTGTGTGTGTGTGTGTGTGTGTGTGTGTGTGTGTGTGTGTGTGTGTGTGTGTGTGTGCGTGTGTGCGGTACGTGCTTGCAGACGAGTGTGTGCATCCTTGTGTACGTGTTATTTTATGCTGATAAGGTAAGATAAGCAATCATGAGTTCCACTGTTAACAGATAAAGATCTTATTTATACCACAAGTTATCGAGCGAAGGGGGTGTCAGTTTGTATAATCATTCATCACAGAAAAGACGGTGATTTCTGTGTTCATCAAGCTTGAAGTAACCTAGTGAGGCCTTTGTATAAGAACAGGAACTTCCGCGATTACTCTTTAGTGTCACGTTTTCTGAATCCACAATCATGATCAAAAGCCAGTGGGCGTTTCTATGGCTCGCTATCATGTGCTGGATGTCAATTGTAGGAGGAGGAACGCCCCGTTTTCCAGATAAGGCAATGGGTAAGAGGACATCAAGTTAACAACTAATAGCACAATTCCATTGCAGCTTCCGTATCATCATCCTCCTCTTCATTTTCTTTTTCCTTCGCTTTCATATCTTCCATTTTACTATTTTTTTCCCTTCATTTTCTTCATCTTCCTGCTTCACTTGCTCCATATTTGCTCTGCAGCTCGATTATGAACATTAAGTTCACAGTTTTTTTTTTCATTAATGCAATATATGTGTCCCCATTTTATATTATTTTTTATTGTCTAACACAGTGTTCTCTTACAGTTTATTCGCTCTGTTTTATTCACTTTTTTCTTGTCTCACCCTTCTATCATATTTCATTCAATTCTTCCTCTTCTCCTTGTATTACGCTCAGTCCTTTAAGATCCGTGGATCTCCTGTAGATCCCTCTTTGAAATTAAGCTTCTTCCTCTGCCTCTTGTCAGACTCCAACCGGAAGTCGAGCTTAGCTCCCTCGCGCATATTATCCGTCCATCACGGTCCCCCTCTTGGTTTCCCCTCCTCCACACTATCATTCGTCTTTACGTGTATCGTTCTTTTTTTCTTCTTCTTCTTCTTCTTCTTCTTCCTCTTCATTTATTTTTTTATTTTATTTCTTTTATTTCTTTTTATCTATTTCGTTATTTATTTTATCTTATTATCTATTTCATTTATTCATTTATTTCATTCTATTTATTTCGTTTTATATAGATATTATATATATATATACATATATATATATATATATATATGTATATATATATATATATATATTGTGGGACAGGCAATGGGTTCTTGCATGTCGTGTTCCTTGGACACTAAATCACTCCACCATTTGTTTTCAATGCCCACCAAACCTACACATCCGTCTACTACTATATGATCTACTTTCCTAACACTATAAGTGACACTAGCAGTAATGAATTATATATTCATTTTAATCATGAATGTGGGTAATACTATTTGCTATTACTAATTAAGCTAACGGATGTCTCAGCTTAATACTTATGTTGGGAATTGGCGTGATAACTTAAGCCGATGAGAACGCTCACTCTCTCTCGCTCAATATTACTGTTATTTTGTCATGTGACTGCAGTTCAGTGTCGCAATGGCACCAGTATATTCAAACTGTGGACGGATATCAATGAGATACACTGCAGACATTTCGTATAGGTCCTCGCTCTTCACATCTTTCCAGACATTTCGTAAACGTACTTTTTTGTCATTATTACTCCTACAGTTACCATCGTTGAATTTCTTAATCATTATTTTCATTAGTATACATTATTTTTGCTTTACAGTTTTCATTGGAGCATGTCAAAAAATAAACGCGCCTTACCTATTTGTGCGACAACAATTTTCTAGAAGTTCAGCAAAATAAGGACCACCATGTTTTGTACTACATTTCAAAATCCAGCACCCCATACCTCATCTCAACTTTTAACACCCAAGCATCAACTCACCCGGCCTTCCACAACACTTCATCGCACCTCAATAGCAAATGGGACTTAACTCTACCAAGGGAAGATTTGACAATACCTCCAGAAGAGGAATTTGCCCGACTTCGTTCAGAACTTCTCCAGGAGAAATGCTAGTTTTCGAACTAAATATCGTCTGGTTCCCTCTCTAATTCGTCCTTTCCTCTTGATTTCAAGAGCTTGAAACTGACCCACTTGGTTCCAAGTGACTGCCACTTGCCCAAAAAGTAGCATCGAAGCAGATTTTAATCTAATCAGATCCCATGTCCCAACTCAAATTTAACTAGCAATGACATTTTTTACTAAAAATGAAGGATGGGGGAAGAACGTAACCATCCTCTCTTAAACAAACATCACTGCGGAGTCTTAGTATACATTTTATTCGCTCCCCTCCCCATTCTGTTCTCGACATCTTCCTCTTCTTGTGTCCTTTTCTATCCTTCTTGGTCTCGTAGTTTCTTCGCGACTTCTTGTCCATAACCAAAAAGTCTATCGCGCCCATACTTGGCCTTCTCATCATCACGCGCTCTTCTTCACTCTCTCTCCATTCACTCTCTCCTCCTACTCTTTCCTCCTTCATCTCGTGTTAAATGTTAGAAAGCCTTTTGGTTAAAATATATGTATTTTTTTCTTTTCTATAATATTTAATATATTTCATAAATTCTAATCTGATTAAAACTGCACCGGACTCGTTCAGTCGAAAACCTTTATGGACCTCAGGTAGCTTCCTAACCTGGTGTCCTCCTCCTCTTCTTCTTCTTATCATTATTATTATTATTATTATCATTATTATTATATATTTTGGCGGGGTTAATGGGGTGTTGGCGGTGGGGGGGGGCACAAATCAAATACTTGCAGAAGTTTGTGGATGACTGACGATTCTATTCAGTGTTGAAGTGACCTCTATCAGGTTAAAAAATAGTGATATATATAAGAAACCAAGTTGAGAACCCCGTGGTCATTCTAGTATTAGCCAGGTCAGAGGTTACGAAAGTTGTCAAAACGACCTTAAATAATACAGAAGGAGATAGGCAAAATGAATAACACAAACTCACATACGTCAATGACAAATAGATTTGACTTTTTTTCTTTCATTTGTATTGCACAGGAATTTTCACCTTGTTATACGTTTACAGCTTAGACTAATTGGGCGAAATGTCGGCATGCGCCACACAGGTGAATTTCAGTGTGACTACGACGAGAAGCGGATTAACGATCACGATATTTTTATCTATTGTATCGCGATATATTTCTCTACATTTTACCTCCCAATCCGTCGGGAAAGCCTCCTTTATCCTGGATAAAACTGCCTGCGTTACCAAACAAAAGACACGTAGGGAAATATCATCGGACTGATTGCGCTCACTCTTTACAATGAAAAATCGGTGCAGTATCTCAACTTACTCATGACGTCCGACCGACTTGTTGAAAACTACCATTATGCCTATTTTTCCGGAAGCCGCACTGAGAGGACGTTATTCCGTGCTATTTCTCAGCAGTTAGGTCATAGATTTTTGACGTCAGTGTGACATAACGGCGTCATGGCTCAAATCTCCAAAAATATGTTTCAATCTCTAAAAACTCTCATTGGCGGTTTAATTACAATGTAAGTCAATGTAGACGTTCACACACAACCGCGCAGTTTTTTCCCTCAATTAAATTGCCTGGCTCCACCCGAAACAAAGAACAAAATTATATAACATGGGGGGGTGAACAACCTTTGGTTGTTGACTTGCACAGTGGGCCTCTCTATAAAGCTCCTTCACCAAAGGCGGTTTCGTAGAACTACACACTAACAGGATCTTTCTCGTTCCAGAGCCAGATGACATGGAATCTGTACATTTCTTCTCGAAGCTCCACACCAGTCTCAATCATGCGCATCGGTCCCTCAACTCTCTCCTACGCCTTACGGACAAATGGATAACGACGACCACCACTACCACCCATAAGAGTACGACAACTGACTTCACGAGTTCACCTCCCCTGCTTGAGACCACTGAGGAGTCAGAAACTCTAAAGGAGGACGAAGACTACCTTCGGGAAGATGAGGTTTCAAGCTTCAAGGATGAAGAGAGGAAGACTGAGGATGACCAGATTGAGGAAAGGGTTGAGGACGAAGAAATTGGGAAAGGACAAGCTCCTGATAGAGCGGAGACAACGACCATGCCACCATTTTCGCTCGAAGATGCTTATTGCTCCCGTAGGTTCCAGGAGGTGCCACCCCTGTGGCAGTCGAGAAAGACAGAACCTTTTCTGAGCACCAAAGAAGAAAGAATGTGGTGGGTGGAGGTTCTATCGACAGAAGTCAAGCTCTACACCTACGCCGATAATGTTGCTGAGGGTTACCTCACCATAATGATGAGGTCGTGTATTGACAAGTCTGCAGAGAGGTTGGATCATCTGACTTATTTGGGACAGATAAATCCCTCGCTCATTCTGCAGACGCCGGACGACCGGATGGATCAAATCATCACAATGGCGAAGGGCACCAAGGTCGTCGTTAAAGAAGCGATTAAGAAAGTCGAGGATGCAATCGAAGCTCTTAATGTGAGTTAGCTGTTCATTTATTTTTATTTACCCATGATTCTGGTCAATCACCCGTACACGCGCGTGCACACACACAAAGGATTACAAAGGCGGAGCATGCCGACAGACCTTTTGATCCATATCTAGGTCGGATGCAAAAAAAAAAAATCATATCAATAATAAAATAATAAATAAAAACTATAATAATGTAAATAACAAATAAAATACATAAATAAATGCATAGGTATAGTTAAATAATAAACAAACAGGTAAATAGTAAATAATAATAAATTGACATATAACTAATAATAAATGCAAATCAGACAGACAAATTATAAAACAAAAACAAATAATATAAGATAAATTATAATCATTACAGCATCTTACTTAGGTATTTATCTAAATGATTCTTAAAGCTTCACACGCACACACACACGCACACACACACACACACACACACGCGCGCGCGCGCGCGCACACACACACACATTCATACACGTGCGTGAACGCTTAGATTATTGGTATAGGGGTTAGCGTTATGCCTTATCGACCATATTCAAAGCACTAAGTAGTACTTGTTGCTTTATAGGGTTAAACGCCAGATGAATCCAAAGTCCCGTCCGGACGACCATCATACTGTGTCTGCAGCCACAAAAGAAAATATTATTCTCGGTGATGAACTGACAGCTTTTAACTGCAGGAGACAAACTAATTCGGTGTTGTTCACGTTTGCTTTAACTTTTTTTTCTTTTTGTGTGTGTTTGTAGACACTGTGATGCTCGTGTGGAAGGTGATTAAATAAGTACGTGGTACAGTCAAACCTGTATATAGCAGCCACTCAAGGAAAAAAAATTGCCTTTATTCACAGGTGGTCCCTATTCACAAGTTGGCGGCCATTTTGATCATATAACCAGTAGACTAGTTTATACATTCAATGGCCTGAAATAATATATTATCACGATAAAACGACATCATCGTAGCGATGCATTAATTTTTATATATCTTTAAAACATTGATAGATAAAAATATTGCACAAGTATAACATTCCCCACGTGTAAAAAATATAGGCACAGTGCAGTGTGCATATCCAGTAAGCTTGCATAAATCGTAGTGCGGTCAACTAAGCTAATCGGGAATGTTGCAACTAACCTACTGGTACATTTCATGCAGATAGCGGTCACGGATATTCTGGATTAATGAATTTGATTTGATAACAATGCAAGAGCAGCAAGTACGATGCAAAACAAAATTAGACTGCGGTAAACAACAGCATTTTTCAGTGGGCTGTTAATCCGTGTTTCATGCAATTAACGATGTTAGTACTACTAAGTCCATTTTATCTATAATCATAACGACATTTCAAGCAAGCACGTTTTTAAAGCACGAACCGGCTTGTAGCCATTGACAACGCATGTAGAAAACCAACCCGCAACAACGGCAAATACGACCAGTGGCCGCTTTTTACAGTAAAATATCGACCACGGGAAACAAATTAGTTGGCCGCTGGCCGCGGTAGACGGATGCCTGCTATCCACGGGGTCTTCTTAAGCACGGTATTTCCCTCTGGCCAATTTTCAGTGGCCGCAAAGGGCAGGTGGCCGCTAAGACAAGTTTGACTGTACTTGTTGGATTTTAATTTGACAGCTATTGCCATTCCAGATGGGAGCAGAGTCCATATATAGCCTGATCTATGGACAATGATACTGCCACCTGAATCACGCGCACACGCGCGCACACACAGTCCTCTTTGCACAAGGGGGCAATAACGACAAGCAGTGTTAATGGAGCTTTCACGCTGCGAAGAAGATTCAAACTCAGTTTTCCCTCGTGAGAAGTCAAGACGTCATCCACTACACCATCAAGTTGTGTGTGTGTGTGTGTGTGTGTGTGTGTGTGTGTGTGTGTGTGTGTGTGTGTGTGTGTGTGTGTGTGTGTGTGTGTGTGTGTGTGTGTGTGTGTGGTTGTGTGTGTGTGTGTGGTTGTGTGTCTGTGTGTGTGTGTGTTAAAATGGCTGAAACTACGACCATCTTCAAGAAGAGACTGAAGACACTTCCTCACTGCTTCGTATGACTTGGAGAATGCAGTGATGAAATCAGATTTTGGACTTTAGATATTCTACGTGGGGGGCTTGGAGAGCCGTCATCGGCTGAAAGCCCCTAGAAGCCATCACCTAAGTAACCTAAGTAAGTGTGTGTGTGTGTGTGTGTGTGTGTGTGTGTGTGTGTGTGTGTGTGTGTGTGTGTGTGTGTGTGTGTGTGTGTGTGTGTGTGTGTGTTCGTGTTTTGCCTATGTATAAGCACGCACACTTATTGTCCGGGTGCCTGTGTTTTTACCTTCTTTCATACGGAGAGTACTAAAGAAAAAGGATACAATCAAGCACGAACAACAAAACGAACGGCTTGAGGGATCAATTTACTATAACAGATTGCCTCTTCTCCGCTGCGAATTGGGCTCCAACCTCCGTTCAGGCTGAGGGGCTACGGATGAGTGTCGCAACGAGGTGACCCTCCGAGGAGTAGGACGTCACTGAGAGTCATCTCTCGATCTGCCGCTCATCTCCACAACCCGTCATCTTACTCATTTCCATCTGAAGGTGCAGCACAGACAGGCTGGCACTCCGTTCACCTTTATACGAAAGGAAACCCGCCAACAAGCAACTACAATAAACCTCCTATTACTACAAGCCGGTGACATCACTACGCTATCACAACACTGACATCAGTCTCAACTTTATTCCCGTGGAGTGCCCATAGGAGAGTGGGAGCACCGTCACCACCTGTTGTGGGGCTGCGGGTTTTTCGTCAATAAAACTTGATGCAACAATTCATATTATCACAATTTTGGCTTGAGCTAGGAGAGTAGGTACATATATATATATATATATATATATATATATATATATATATATATATATATATATACATACATATACCGTCCACATGAAAGAGACTTCCGTCTTAACATATTTGTTTCTTGGTTATAGGAAACAGCGAACGCAATGATCAGCCTCTTCGAGATCTTTAAGATCATTATCTTCTGCATCGTCGTCATCCTCGTTATATTGATCCTCTGCTGCATAGGAGCCATAGGATTTGGAGTTATATGCAAGGGCAAGTGTCCCTGCTTTGGAAGAAAGACAAGGTAAAGAGATCCTCCTGTCATTCTTGGAGGTATTTGTTATCAATTCTACCGTCATTTTGCTCGGTATGATACGACTGCTCAAGTTTTGTTGTTGTCTATATTCTAGGGAATTTTGTGGTTGGAAATTACTCCAAAAGAAAAAAAAAGGGGGGTATAACAAACTGGAGTTCAGATTTCTGTTTAACATTTCCCGTTTACTGTTGAACATTAACATCTTTATTTTCTGTTTACCATTTAACAACTTCATTCTATTTCTTTCACTTCTGAAGGCCTCCCTCTCCACCCCCCACCGCCACTTCCAATCCCACCCACTTCCATCTCCACCCCAACACTTCTCCAACGTCCACTTATGCACTCAAACTCACCATCTCACTCCTATGAGGTGGGAAGTGAGAAACCCCTGGTAAGGCAAGCCCTGTCAGTTGCGGTAAGCCGATGGCTTTTTCAAGCCAATGTTTGGGTTCCTTCCCTGCCTGCACAGGGCTGTCGGGATCCAACGTGAGAAGGATGCAGTGGGTCCCGGGAATCGAACTCACGACCACCTGATCATAAGTTCGAAACGGTACCCACTGGGTATACGATTTAGAGATTCATCTCACTGTACAATTTCTTGGCTGCCGCCAGGTGATTTATTCAGCTTAAGACCCCCCCCCGTCATACATATACTCCTTAAACCGTTTATACATAACACCATCACTACTCAGGCATGGATTTTAGATCTTTATGTTAATGGAACAACGAATGTAAACATTTGCATACATTTACATATTAAATTTGTCGTCAATTAAGTGTGTGTGTGTGTGTGTGTGTGTGTGTGTGTGTGTGTGTGTGTGTGTGTGTGTGTGTGTGTGCGTGTGTGTGTGTAAATAAAGCTGAGAGGCATTCTAAATTATACTTTTCTTTCAGTGTCTTTCCCATGGAAGGTCATTCCTCTACCAACGACAACAGTGACTTCACTTTTCGATCTCTTCCCAGGTCACAGCCATGGGTCAGTGGAGATGCTCTTCACGTGGTGACCAACGACAATGTCATTGGTTCAGGAACTTACAAGTCTGAGAACATTCCCAAAACGGAAGTGGAAATAACGGTGCAAAAATTGTAATAATCTGCGCTTCCCCCCCAAAAAAAAAAATATATATATTTATATAAAATAATATAAATGATGATAATAGATATAATAATGATGATAGCTACAACAATAATAATAATAATAGCAATAATAACAATAACAATAATAACAATAGTAGCAGTAGTAACAACAATAATAACACGCAAACAACACATACACTTCATAAAGGATTTGTGGAAAAACCCAGTTTCGGCTGTGGCTTTCCTTGGGGAGACGGGACTGCTCGGACAGTCTAGGGAACGACAACAACAACAACAACAATAATAACAATTATAATATTAACAATTATAATATTAACAACAATAACAATAGTAACAGTAGTAACAACAACAATAATAATGATAATAATAATAATAATAATAATAATAATAATAATAATAACGAATACACTAATTAAGATACCACATCAAGAGAAACTTTTTTTTTTCTGACTTGGATTCAATCCAGCGGCCTCCACCGCCATTTCAGTATGGCGACAAATAAAAAAAATCCGTTATAGCTGAAAGTGGGTTTTGTTGAAAGAAAAAAAAAAAGAGGACGACGAAGGAAAGAGAAAAAAATAAAGGAGAGAAAAAAGAAACGGGGGAGAGGGGGTTTGATCTACTGTGCCTCGTTCTTGTTCCGAACCCCGCCTCTCATTGGCTTAAGCTTTACCTCCAGTGACTTGAACGCACAGAGTCTTATGGGGTTATCACACTGGGTAAATTTTCCTCACACATCCTACCTCCAGCCTCAACAGTCGGCGCTGGCGAAGCCCGTGGAAGCCCAGTGTGATAACCCCTTTAATTCTCAAAGACAAGAATCAGACTCGAAGCAAACGCCACAGTACAAATGCAGCATGGAGAAGGATGGACCCTTCATCTGATGGGCACGGAACGTGAGTCAAAGGATAAGGAGCTTATGCCTGGAGCCGATTAGTTGCTTCCGAAGCCATTTGTTCGTCTAGAGGCGGAACAAGAATGTGGGAATTATAAGAGATCAGGTAGGAAACGTCTGTAAAGAAGCTTAGCTGGTTCAAATCCTCACGTTACGTTCTTCATTCCACTACTACACCCTACACACACATTTATATACATATATATATATATTATATATATATATATATACCCATTAAATGTTGTACAAATACTTTCCCGCGTTTTATACTTACCTATTGTACTATCATGGTGGAGATAGGTTGAACGCAAAAATTCGTGTGAGTGTATATTATATCATATATATACATATATATATATATATTATATATACATAATATATATATATACATATATATACATATACATACATATATATACATATACATACATATACATATATACATATACATATATACATATATACATACATATACATACCTGATCTCTTGTTATGGTTATCTGACAAGACTTTTGTTTTGTTTTCTCGAAGGTCCAATGTCATTTTTCCGGTTTAATAATATAGTGTCCCATGATTGTGAATATGTTGTGATTCGTTTGGCATACATTTGAACAGTGGGAATACCCATGTAAACGTGGTTTTAAACGAAAACATTGGCCAAACAAACGAAAATGACCTTGAGGTGCGAAAATGTCGTGGGCCATGCGTACGATGGCGACCCGTACAGGCAAATTTTGGATTATTTTCTTTACAAAATAAGTTATAAAACATTACAAAACGTGTTTAGTTGTTGATATAATGATGAAATAACATGCCACATGGAAAATGGTGCCCCAAAAAATCAGCGTTTTTCACTTCTTTTTTTTTATGTCTTTTTGACACATTTTTATCGTGTTTTGATGCATTTTAAAGCATTGTTCTTTAATATAATTTACAAGCGTGGTTGCGTAATTTTTAGTACATAGGGTTAATTGATTTTTAGGAATTATGTCAAAATTCGGTGTAGCAGACTGATCAGGTGTATGAGTCGCACCCAGTTTTATTTTTGTTTTTATTTAATTTCTTCGAACATATGGTGTTAAGTTCAATGAAATTACATTTCAGACGAAATATGAGATTTCAATTAAATTGTACATGTTGCCCACAGCTAGTATGGGTCACCACAACATAGGGGCCAACCCGCACAAAATCAAAAGATATTTTCAAATGCTCAAAATACAAATGTGCCCTAAACGGGAAACCTTGAGGCGGTGGCCATATTTGGCTAAATAGTTGAAGTTGATTTTCCATCCATTGTGTATCCTCTTACCTCAAAAACTGAATTTTAAGAAAAAAAATTCCACTAAGTGTACAGCTCTTCCCTCCCCTCCACATTATCCTACATAAAGAACGTAAATAAATAAATTAAAATAAATTGAAAAAGCCGATATTAAAGAGTGAAATTACACCACCTTGATGAAAAGATAAGCACAGAGAAAAATGGAGAGCATTTTGGGGGGGGGGGGAGTGAATGTGCGGGCAACAAGGCGGGGAATAAATTCGGCTGAGAGAGAGAGGGGGGGAGAATGAGGGAGAGAAATAAGTTCGGTTAAGAGAGAGAGAGAGAGAGAGAGAGAGAGAGAGAGAGAGAGAGAGAGAGAGAGAACCAAGATAGAGAAGCAAGAGAGCAGAGAAAAAAGACAGAGAAAGACATAGACAGAGAGACAGAGAGAAGAGAGAAGAGAGGAGAGGAAAAAGAGAGAACAAGACAGAGATAGAGAAAAAGAAAGAGAGCAGAGCGAGAGAGACAAAGACACAGAGAGAAGAGAAGAGAGGGGAGAGAGAGAGGAGAGAGAAAGAGAGAGTGAGGGAGACAGAGAGAGAGAGAAAGAGGGAGAGAGAGAAGCACTCCACGCCGTGTACAATCCTGATCAAGCTACTTCGTGATTGTAAGAGGCCGGTAGTTGTGCGAATGGTAATCAGGTTAGGAAATACATGGGTATTGAAATGCTGAGTCAACGAGTTAGCTCGGCACCCACTGTTTTATAACAAAGGTTTGAGGCGCCGTTCTGTCTGTATAAACACGGCCGGTGACTGTTGGAAATAATCGCTGATGTAATCAAAACACTCTGTTAGCGGCAGACCACTTGCGCGATGACATACCACTGGGCAATGACGTCATGCTCATGCTTATGCTTACGCAGCAATATTTCTGGAAGGACTGTAACAGCCTCTCGGATTGGAGGTAAATGGGTATGAAAAGAAATATTATTGGCCGTAGGGAAAAAGACACGCCCTTAAGGTGTGTCACTTGTTTTGAAAAGTAAAAGACTATTGGACGAATAAAAAGTGACGTCTGAACGAAGGTGGTCTGACGTATTGGAGAGAACCTGGAGGGGGATTCTCTGTGTGTACTCCGTTAGTTTAACAAGCAAGAAATTCACCACCCTTTTATTAACCCAAAAACTCGAGAGAACTAGGCATGGGGCCTAATGAATAAGACGAGCTTGGAAACTAGCGAGATTGACGTAACAAGGGGCCTTGTGAGTGGATTTACGAGACTACTAAAAGTGTAACGGTCGAGGACCGACAGTGGTGGTGACACTGGTGACAGAGGAGGTGAAAGTAGTGGCAGCGGTGGGATGAACTGGGTGTTATACATACCTCCGAAGAGAAGTGTGCAAAATAAACTGGTGAGCAAGTGGTGCGAGAAAGTCTACGGGAATAAGGCAACCACAATCAAGAGTGTATTGGTTTCGAGGAACGAACTACAAACTACAAGCAAACACTACTACGACTGGAACAAGCATTCTTCAAGGTGATCATCATCTACAAGGCGGTCTTCAAGGTAGTGGGTGATGAAGCTGAGGAACAACGTTGCTGACGAATGACAAGGCCGAAGGACGTCAAGATAGAACTTGACATCACGAAGTGACATCGCAAGCAGCCAGGCTAAAGCAAGGTATTAGTATGAGTACCGCTCAGAATTCTAACGTGTTAAGACATGAAGTCCATACCTCCAACACAAATATCCCTAAATTCACCGGGAAATCTAACACCTATGGTGTTAATAAATTTCTTAATTTAATTGATACTCTCGTAGTCAGTAAGAACATCACTAATGAAAAGAGAAAAAATGAGGTACTCAAGGAGAATATTGACCCTGAGCATTGAAGGGCTAGATTTATCATTAATTTCCAGCAAATGGCGGATATTAATCAATATGAAGATTACAAGAAAGCCTTCATTAAACATTTTATGTCCAAATGTGACCAGGATCATAATTAGGTCATTAGTTAGGATAAAAGAAGTTAGGACAAGTGAAACTGACACAGAGTACTTAGCTAGATTAGATAGATGGTCAAAAGACATGAATTCTATCTTGAAAGATTCAGACTGGATAGAAGGATCAAGTGACAAAATGAAAATTTCTCAAGTAATCAAATTGATCACATTTGGATTGTTAGCAAAAAATTCAGAAAGGCTATGCAAAGATCTTAAATCAAATATAAGTTTAGGAGTAGTAGATTATCTTCTTCAAGGATACAGTGAGACCAGAACAATAAACCCATATGTAATGCCTATAAATCAACAAAGCCAACATAGGAACTCTAGAGAGTTTAAGAAAACAGAAGTAGGACATAGGCGGCATGCTAGAAGTCCATCCAGGGATGCTAGAATCCTATGTTTTAATTGTAATACCTGGGGACACAAAGCACAAGAATGTTTTTTATGGAATTATTTGCAGAAATTGCAAATACGAGGGCCACAGTGAGTATCAATGTAGGAACCCTCCATTCTGTATTTATCATAAGATAGGTCATAGGACTCATGAATGCAAAAATTTTCGGGTACCCCCAGGGCTAAGAGGAAAACCCCCAGACACAGAATAAACAATTTCAGAACTCCCCATATATATACCGATAGGCGGTATTGTGTTAAATATGGGAATGCAAGGGAGATGAAAGAAACTGACAAACTGATAATTACTGTTGGTAAAACTTCTGTAGGACCTCTCATTGCGGGTAAAGTGTTCAATAAGCCTATTCAAATATTTATTGATACAGGATCTGTAGTTAATGTAATTACTAGTAAAGTTTTAAACCAGTTGAACCCGGGAGTGAAAATGTTGGAACCAATCCGTTACTCATTGCAAGGTGTAACTGGAAATCAGTTAAAAACATTAGGTAAAGTGGAGCTAGAAGTTGTCTTATATACAAATGAACATTTGTATATTCCAGTGATAGTGGTAGAAGAGTCTGTTTTTCCAGGAGATTTATTGATAGGATTTGCAACTATGAGAAAAGAAAACATGGTAATTTGTCCTGCTGACTTAGGAATTTTAGTGAAGTCACAGTTAATCCCATTTTTAAATCAACCAGACTTAAGACCAGTGACAGGAATCAATGAATCCTTAGATAACATTTCTATCTTAGATAACGAGGCCGAGCGGTCCAGACCAACAGAAGGTAAAGCAACTTGTGAACCCAACTCAGAAGTTCAGGAAATCCCAGAGATTACTAAATTATCAACGACGGAAGCCTTGATAATTGCAGATTGTGGCGTAACAAGGTCGACAGTGACCTTCTGCATTGTTTTTCAACCAAGACCAAGTTGATGATCAAGAACGCGGGGCATAGCATCCAAACAGATCACCACACTACGCCCTTCTGTCTCCTTCCATTTCCTACAAAGTATCTCAAAAGTGTCCTCAATTAAAAGTTATGAATTGGCTTCTCCCCTGCACATACATCTTCCGGCCCGTGGATAATTACCCTTGATAATTTCTTGCAGTGGAAGGAGAAAACTAAAACGAGGGAGACACGCCGAGCTCGACTTGAAACGAAGTCGCATAAACACAGATGTACTGAAACGTTCACGGGGGTAAAACAATATGGACGTCGAGAGAATTTCGTAATAAGGAAAAACAAACAATTAATATATAAATAAATAAATAAATAAATAAATAAATAAATAAATAGAGAGAGAATAGAAAAAAGTGGGGAATTCCCCTTCACAAATCACAATTTTTCTGATTACTAAATGCAATATAGCTCATTGTGTCGCCTGCTTGCCTAAGATACAAAAAATATCGAGATTCTGTCTGTAGCCCCCGGAACACGAATTAGATAACGGAAATGGATCCATCAGGAACATGACGTTGAAAGAATTCGAGTTTGAGACGCGCCAAAAAAAAAAATTTTTTACCTGACAAAGAAGTTGTCCATTAGTGCGCCACTAAAAAATATTTTCTCGTAACTTTCTTATTCTCGTACCAATTGTTACTACAATGGTCAATTATATTTCTGTTGTCTAATATATCTCTGACTAGCTAGATAAGTGCAGCACGAACACCTCCTCGATTGAAATATAAAAAAGACACACGTCTTTTACAAAACTGTCTCAATGTCCTGAAAGTGCGTATAAAACACACACACACACACACACACACACACACACACACACACACACACAGAGAGAGAGAGAGAGAGAGAGAGAGAGAGAGAGAGAGAGAGAGAGAGAGAGAGAGAGAGAGAGAGAGAGAGATTATGCTCAGACTTTTTACAAAGGCACGAAGTAACACTCAGAGACCCGCTCGATCAAACGACACTTTAAATTCGATACTTTCTAAACCTCATTGAATCAAAAGATTACTAAAACGAGTAAGCCCCTCCTCCCTTTCAATTCTTTAACGTACTGTACATTCTCATCAGACGGTTCAGAATGCCGCTGTTTGATGAATCTAGGGTTCGCGATGGAGCGACTTCAGAACCTCTGAGTTTGTACACATAGTTACCAACATCCGTCCATTCAACCAACACACACAGAAACTACACAGGACGTATAGAAAGACTGCACGCTAAACACAAACACCTAATCCTATACATCATAACCAGACCTCACCATACGGACGGTGGGACTGTGATATAGTTACCATACCTTCTTGCAAGACACCGACAGGAACTGACAAAAAGCACATCATTAAATTCTATGTGGAGAAAAACAGTACTATCGACCGCTCAGAGAAAAAAAATCTCCCTCCTTTAGTTGTCAAGCCACGGCCCTGGCTCCAACACCACCCCCCACCCCCCAGTTACCTTGCAGGGAACATCCCTGATTGCTAACACCAGGTAATTCTTCCCCAGCAAAGGACGAGCCCCTAACGCCTTCGGCTTGGAGAAGTCAGGAAGAAAGAGGATCTGTTAGCGACTGCTCCGTCAACGACGATTGGATTAAGAGCCTTGTTACTTGTCCTTCCGGGTCAGAGGCGACCGGAAGAAGCTCTTCTCGTAACCGAATCAGCACGGTCATATATGGACAGGCCCACTCAAGCAGACAACTTATACCCAAGACATTATTTCTTCAATGCAAAATCAAAAATTTACGCGAAAGTTACTGCTGTGATTCCAATACATTACGATAAAAGAAAAAAAAATAAAGATCGAAAGAGGAAGAAGACAAGGTGACAAAATTTCGTCCATGTTGTTTACGAACTCGGTCGAAAGAAATGCAATGGATCAGAGTTGGGAGAGGAAAGGTTTGATTCTTAAATGGGGAATATATCAACCACATGAGGTACACGGATGACGTTATTATCATTTCACAAACGACATTAAACTTGCAAAGTATGTTGACTGACCTCAGTCAGGAAAGCATTGAAGTAGGTTCGAAGACGAGTAAGTTTGAAACAGATATCATAATTGATGTTATAAATACCCAAGACGTTGAAGATTTTTTTTTGTTAAAATCAAAATTAACCAAAATTTATAAAATGTAAAAGATATGGGTTAGAACTGAGTGAATGTTTAATGAATGTTGATGTTGATGTTGATGTTGATGTTGATGTTGTTGTTGTTGTTGTTGTTGTTAATGATGATGATGTTTAACGTCACAAACTCCCCCCCCCCCTTCCCTATCGGAAGGCTAGGACGGTGTCCCTTACACAGGACATTGTAGGGTGGAATTTAATGAACCATCCCCTTGGGTCAACTTCGCCGGTGGCAGGGTTCAAACCACCATCCCCTAGACCTTCGCCGCAAGTGACGACGCCCTAATTAGCTTGGCCAGAGAGCTCCATGGCGTCTTTACCATTTATGAAATATAAAAGCAATATAAAAGGATCCCTGTATGTCTGAAACGTTTCGTTTACTGATGTGAAACTTGGATACTGAAAAAAGAAGATAAGAATCTAAGAATGAAGGAGACTGCAAGAGACCATAAGGACTACACGAGCCAGTTACATATCCATTACCAACTATCATTCCCATCCATAAATTTACCGATCCTTCTCTTAAAACAACGAATAGTTCCAGTGCTCACTTCATGGTCACTAAGTCCATTCCATTCGTTAAACACTATTGGTAAACAAGTTTTTGCATATTTCCTTCTTAAATATAAATTTGTCCACTCTAAATCCATTACTACGAGTCATGACCTGCTGTCTTAACATAATGACCTTGTCTGCCTCAACCTTGTTCAATGAGAGTAAGCATTACAATTTATCCCAGTAGATGGCTCCACTGTACCATCAGTCGTAGTACACACACAATGGCGTCCTATGAAAATTGGACAGTTCAGCATTTAAAAGTTGAATTGGCAACAAGAGGAGCACTTGTCTCAGGGAGGAAAGAGAATTTGATAGAAAGGTATGATATCGTACTTACTTTCAACACGATTTCAAGTAACAATAGTCCTTTGTTATTGTGTAAATATCCATTTTATTGGTCGGAGTGTTCACGTTAACGTCTAACGAAGCAAACAAATCGTGTACTCTAATACCACGGTCTACCATAATACTGTCCCCAGATTCAAACATGTCCTTGTATTAAACAAGATCTTTCGAATTATCTGTCTGTCAGATGCGCTGCCACCGTAGCTATCACTCACATAAGAAATTAGTCCACCTGGACTGCAGCCGATCATTGTCTTCAATGTGTTGCGATTTTTATAAGTCGAAAAAGTTGCACTTTGTGCATTAACATTACTGGGTTTTTGAATCGACACCTCTGTTGCATCCAAAATCACTCTTGTTGATGGAAAAAAAAATTAAGTTCACTGGGATTAAGTCCTGCACTGTGTTTCTTTCTGGCCAAAAATTGATTTCTTGAAGTTGGAAGAACATAAAATTAATCCATACATTCACAACTTTTGACGCATAAATTTGACTGATTCTGAACAGTCTCAACTTGATTATAGTTAAAAACAACTGATCTTCCGCCAATAATAAATCATACTCCATTCCATCAAGATTATTGACAGCTGGACCAAGCACAGAGAATATTAAGGAAAAATGTGCAAAGTCATTAAATCTTGTATAATACTGAATGGCCTTATTGTCATTTTTAAACCGGAAGATAGAGAATCTAGCATTCATAGAATTTAGTATCTCACACTGGATACCGTGGTCCTGGACCGATTTCTTTCCGTCAACGTCACTTTGTAGAATCTCATTTTCCCTTTCAGCTGACATTACCTCTTCGTTGCCAACATCTTGAATATCTGGTTCATTTTGAAATAAACGTCTCTTAGCTACCCTTTCTGCTCTTTCTGCATTTAGTGTTGAGGTGAACGTGGATGGTGTTGTATTAAGATAAAAAATAGATGGAACCGCACAAGGTTTCAGCCTCTTACGAGAACCTGAAATTAAAGCAAAGAAAAATTTAGTTCTTTGTTTATCTTAGGAAGCAATAGAGTAAGGTTAGGGTAAGTGGTAAGGTCAGGGTTTGAGTTTGGGAGTCATAAAAGAACTTTGAAAAAAAAAAACGTAGCTCTATTAATTTTTTACGTAAGTGACATCACAATGAAAGTGTGTTAAAAAAAAACCTACGTAACTGTAAACATGTCCTAATTTAAATAGCAAACCTTTAAATTCATAATTACCTTCCTGAGAATATATACAATGACAGGTACATGGGTTAAAAAATAATGGCTGCTCCCCATAACAAAAGTCTTACTACTACACACACTTGACATGATGACACAACATGGGGAACGGGTTATCTTGCTGAATTGTTAAAAAAGAATAGTGCCTGTTATTTTTCTTTATATATAAATGACAACAAAGTTGAATATCACTTACCTAAAAGACCAGCAGGCATGTAGTCATCTGCTGTAAAATATTTTCCACAGATAACACTGCATTTCCTTGGAATCCACTGGCTTATTTGTACCTGGTTCAAGGCGTTTTATCGCTATTCTCCACTTCATATTCATCTTCTCATCTGACGGAAACTTGTGTCCACCCTTATGTGCTGAACACAGTGGAACAGAGCAATGCTGAGGCATTTTAAAGTTAGTTTTATCACGTTTGGAAACAAGACTGTAAAACAGGAAGTGAACTTCACGACTCACCACGCAGTGCTGCCATCTGGTGTGGTAATGCGAGTTTACTCCCATTCCTTGACCCATTTGAATACCTAAAAAAAAATGGAGAGAGCTAAGAAGCACGCACAGATCAATGGAACAACGTTGACAGGAAGTGGGCAAGTACAGTAAGTGAATAGACTGGAGTAAACAAAGAAAAAGCATCGAAAGGGGGGGGGTTGAAAATTAGGCAGGAAAGAGAGCCAGGAGGGAGGAGCGAGAAAGTGTATCACTCACTGAACCCAGCGAGATAGGAAGCGTAGGTAAGACGAGACGGGATAAGACATTAGCAAGAGTGACGCGATGCAGTGGAATAGGCATATGTATAACAGTGGAATCCGAGTGGAGGGTTGCCTGGCTGGTCGCAATAACACTGGGTACATACGAAGAAGAGACCAAATGAAAAACGAGAAAAAGATCAGAGGTTCATTATATACCAGTAAATAGATAACTCAGCTAGAGTAGAGATTTACATTGCACGCTTCGCTAGAAGGGTGTGGGGTGGCATTTTGGACTGCAGAGAAGCTAGAAGCAAAAAATTAAACAAATAAATAAGCATGTAAATGAATTGATAAATACAATAAACGACATATACACATATAGATTTAATAGAAACAATAAACTAGATATATCAGTAATAATATAAAGAGTTAGCTCCGAGAGGTTGAAAGATAAGAATAAAAGTAATAATAGCGTTCGGGGTGACGGGGTAATAACAAGACCCAGGAAGAATTCTTTCGACTCCTGCGTTATGTGGAGCGCATGCCCAGGTTCACGTCTTATGGGGCTATCACACTGGGCTATTTTTCCTTCAACCTCCGATTAATCGGCGCTACCGCCCAGCTCCAGAACTTTTTCCGTCATAAAATCAATATGGTAAACTATTTTGTTTTCTTAAGAAAAAAAAATATATAATGTCATTTCATAAGCACGCGGAAAATTATTTTCCTTCAAAACATCAGATTCCTTCATGAAAACTGCAACAGTCGGAGGAAAAACAGACCTCTAGCACAAACCTAACTGCGCTCAACCTCTTTAATACGGCGATACGCCTTTACCACGTTTTCTTCTGGTTGACACAATGCGATTTTACTGATCCTAGATTTCGGATTGGATGGTAGTCTAGAGAAAATGCACAACCAGGGCAACAATCAGGGCTCCAACGTATTTAAATAAGTTATGAGATATCAGCAATGGCACTCGCAAAACTTGTTTGTATACAAAGCTCAAGCCAGCGATCCCGAGTCCACTGCTGAGCAAAGGCCTCCTTCATATCATTCCATGATTCACACGACCGCGCTAACCTCTGCCACGTCATTCCTGCAAATTTCTCATTCTCGTCTCTTCATCTTCTGTCTGTTCCCCCTCTTCCACGCTTCCTAACTCGCGGCGTCCATTCAGTAATACACTTGCTCCATCGCTCATCAGTCGTTCGCACTAACTTACCTGCCCAATTCCACTTCCTCTCTTTCACCGCCTCCACAATATCTTTCACTCTAGTCTGCACTCTCACCCAAATTGCTCTCTTTTGCTCTCTCAAGGATATTCCCATTATTAATCTCTCCATTCTCCTCTGTGCAGTCCTTAGTTTCGTTTCCATTGCCTCCGTTAGTTTCCAAGTCTCGCACCCATAGATTATTGCTGGCAAAATGCATTGATTGTAAACTTTACATTTCAACATAAAGGTAGAACGCTTCTCAATATTTTATTATACTTGCCACTTTCCAACCAATTGTAATGCGTATTTTTATTTCATTATCATGATCTTTCGTCACTTTCACATACTGGACTAAAAATTTATACTCTTCTACTTCTTCAAGACTCTCACCATCAATTATAATCTCTTTACTTTGAACTTTCGTGTTGAACATTACTTTGGTTTTACTCTTATTCATTTTCAAACCTATTTTGAGACTTTCCTTGTTCAGATCACTCAGCATATCTTGTAAGTCTTCTGCTCTTTCTGAAATAAAAATAATGCCGTCCGTAAATCTTAGGTGGTTTAAATATTCGCCATTAATCTTCAAACCTTTCTCTTTCCAACTCAATCTTATGAAAATATCTTCCAAACAAGCTGTAATAATTTGGGTGAAATTATAACGCCTTGCCGTACTCCTTTCTCGATCTTGATCCTTTCTGCATCTTTATGTAGTCGAAGTATAGTGGTGCCTTTCACCTTTTCTAAAACCCTTGCGATCTGTTCGTTTGCACCCTGCTTGCGTAACGAGTTTATTATTGCTATTTGTTCTACCAAGTCAAAGGCCTTCTCGTAATCTACAAAAGCTAAACAAGGGGGTATATTGTATTCTGTCGTTTTCTCGAGTAGTTGGTTCACCGCTTGCAAATGGTCTAGAGTCGAGTATCCGCTCCTAAAGCCTGCCTGTTCTCTCGGTTGGTTTCCATCCAAAACTTGACTTAACTTAATCTACCTGTAAGGATCTTGGAGAATACTGGTCTCCTTTTTTATGAAGCAAAATCACTATAGTATTGCACCATGGTTCAGGAACGCTTTCTTGACGTAAGCACTGGGTGTACAACTGAGCTAACTTAATATGAACTTCTTTCCCTGTGCCTTTCAACAGATCTATTGACATACAATCTTCCCCAGGTGCTTTTCTTAGTTTCATATTTTTAGGGTAAATTCTACTTCTTTATAATCTCTGGTACATTGCTAACGTCTACAGATGAATGTACTGGCTCAACTACGGTCTTCAACGAGTAAAGCTCTTGGTAAAAATTTTCTACTCTTTTTACCATTCTGTCTCTGCAGTTAATGATTTCTCCATCTCCTTCTTTCAAACATATCATTTACTGTTTTTTCTGAAGCATGTCCGCGCTCGGTCACTTTAATACTTTCGACTTTCCGAATAGTTTCCTCTATTTCATCCATGTTTCTTTATTTTCTCTGATCTCTGCCTTTTGTTGATAAGCTTGTTTAGTTCTACTCTATTTCGTCTCTGTTGCTTTTCATCTGCATGGTCCTTCTTTTTTTAATTAGGTCATTTGTAGCTTTGGAATATTCGTTTTCTCTAATAATTTTGTACTTCCTACTTTCTCTGCTGACTCCCTAATGATATTCACTAAATTCAAATTAATATCTTCCACGGTGTCCTCGTTAGTTCTTAGAGCTTCGAATCTATTTTTAATTTCTAACTGAAATTTCTTATTATTATCCTTAACCTTTGCAAGGCTGATTTTCTTTCTTAAAACTAGTTTATTTCTCTCGACTCTGAAATTAAATTTAGCTGTGCAACCTACCATTCTATGGTCACTACCTATGTTGACTTTATTTATGACCGTAATATTGTTAACGCTCTTGCTCTCATCTTTAATATGAAGTATATTTCGTTCTTTGTTGTTCCATTTGGACTTCTCTATATCTATTTACGACCTACACGCTTTTGGAAGAAAGTGTTCATTATCCTCATGTTGTAGTTCTCTGCAAAATTGACTAACATCTCGCCTCTCATTTCTTTCACCTACTCCAAACTTCCCAATGCACGACTCATCTCCCATCTTCTTCTCCATTTTAACATTAAAGTCACCTATTACCAACGTGTACTTATTTTTTTCTTGATCTATTACCCGACTTAAGTCATCATAGAAGAATTCAATTTCATCGTCTGAACTCTGTGAAGTTGGTGCATAAACCTGAACTATTTCTAGTTTACCTTTTGCACAGCCTAATCACAATCCAAGCTACCCTGTTTGATAAACTACTAAACTTTACTACATTACCAGCAACCTCTCGGTTTATCAAGAATCCTACTCCACTAGATATTCCTTTGTCCTTACCTCAATAGTAGAACAGGTGGTGACTATATTGTAATTATATCAGCTTTTCCTTCCACCCACTCTTCGGACTTCGCTCAGTCCTACGATGTCCCACTTAATGTTGTCTAGTTCTTCCATTAAATTCTCCAGCCTGTGGTCTTCTGAGAAAGTTCTTACGTTGTAAGTATACATCTTCATTTTCTTCATGCTATTTAATGTCCAAGATTTGGATCTGCTTGGACAGTGCTTACTCACATTCGGTGGCACACTGTCCGTAAGCACACAAGGCAATACGGTTGGGCCTTTAGGAGACGATGACCCAACAGGAACGCCCGGTTTTTGTTGTTGTTGTGCTATTAATAGTTGCTATGAAGGGGATATGGCAGTAATCTCACCTTGCCAACTGGTTTCTGGTGTCACCTTATTCATTATATTCGGTGAAGCCCTATATATGTGTAGGATGCCCAATGGTCCACGCCGTCATTATGACGGGGCCCCATATATCTATGAGCAATTTCCCTGTTCGCCATCAGGGACGTGCCAGTTACCAGTGGGCCCTGCGACTGTGTGTATGAGCTGCTCTTTGTCTCATCTTTCTTACAAAGCCTGTTTCATATGGGTGACCCTGCAGAGATTTCTTCTCTATCGACATAGCTGTTGTAATCATTAAGATTCTCAAGCCTATCCACCACTTCAAGGTGTCAACTCTCGGATAGGTCAACTCTTGGATAGGCAACACATAGCCAAATTTAATAATGAAGAGCTTGCAGCTGAGAGAGGCTGGAGGCTGGAGACTCTCTCTCTCTCTCTCTCTCTCTCTCTCTCTCTCTCTCTCTCTCTCTCTCTCTCTCTCTCTCTCTCTCTCTCTCTCTCTCTCTCTCTCTCTTTTTTTTTTTCTACGGATCCTCTATAAGTATACTTGAGTTCTTTAAGATCGTGAAGCTGACGAATGAGAAGAGTGGTCTTCCATTTTCACCGAAATCAGAAGCTTGGCACCCTCTCAGTCAGGGTCAGAGGAGGTACAAACGCCATCACTTGGATAAGGATACTGGCGGCGACTTCCATTCACGGGTGGCTCTTTTTTCTTTTTATTTCGGCTAATTTCATTAATATTTAGCGGCATCTCCTCCGTAGCAAAGAGATCATAGCCGATCTCGAATGTTCCCTTCCGTACCGAAAGGTACTCTTCCTTTCGTCTTGGCTACCACGATTTCATTCGTTTCAGTGATACCACGTGGTATCACGGAGGTCATTTTTCTCTCCCAATACTACCCAGTACCATCACCCTCTACCGTTTCACTAAGTCAGGTTTTCAACCTTTTTCCCGCTACGTACCCCAAGAGTCCCACAGACCATCGACTCGTACCTCTTTTAACCTGACCCAGAAAATAGAATGGTGATATATTATGATTAACTGAATATACAATGGTACTGCAATGGATAACAAATGGTTTAAGTTATAATGACTTTATACATCAGTTAAGCATTAATATCAAATGCAATGTACAATGTTCTCTCTCTGCAGATTTAAATATTAAAGTAATATTTCGATCATGATCCAAATACCCCTGGGAACCGTCCCCAGAACCCCTGGAGGTTCGCAAACCATAGGTTGAGAGCCCCTACCAATACCACACCATTTCTTTCACATAAGGAGAGATCACGGCCCAGAACAAGATCCAGATCTCCCGAGACAATTCCGTCCTTGGGCTTAATGAAGTTGTCATCTTTGCCGTATGCACATGAAAGAAACGAGGGCCAACCCATCACAAAGAAAGACCTTCAGGGGAAAATTGTATTTACATAGTTTCGAAATATTTTTCACATTGTACTCTATATTTGACATTCAGATAAAAAATCTTAACTCTTAATTAAAACTTACTTTAGTTAAATATATACGGCTAAGATTCCACTGATATGTCTGTATTCTTTAATGACACTCAATTACACAAACACAAACACACACACACACACACACACACACACACACACGCGCACTACTACTACCACTTCTACTACTACTACTACCACTACTACTACTACTACTACCACTACTACTACTACCACTACTACTACTACCACTACTACCACTACTACTACTACCACTACTACTACTACCACTACTACTACTACCACTACTACTACCACTACTACTACTACCACTACTACTACTACCACTACTACTACTACCACTACTACTACTACTACTACTACTACTACTACTACTACTACTACTACAGGGGTGGGCAACCTTTTCAAGCGTGCGTGCCAAAATTGGCCAATCTTCGATGGAAACAAATTCATGTACCAACCAAAATTTCTTGGAACATATTACTATTTACTGAAATATTAGGAGGAACCTTAGAAAAAATAAAGAAAAAAAGTGGGGGAGATGTGAAATCAAAGAATATTGTGAATGTGATTTGTAATTAACGAATGAACGTAAATTTTACGTAACTAATTATCACTTAAAGGTCGTCTTATTTTTATGTGCAATTTTAGTGGTCATACAAAATCACACAAAAGATTCAGTTTTAAACATCATCAAGAGCTAGACAATAATTCCTAGTTTCACATAGTTTTAACAAAATCTTACGTTTATGGGAAATATATTGAACATCAGGTTTTAGCAGCTTTTCACCAAAGATCTTTAATACTGTCACTGAAAACGAGATAATCACTTCGGATATTCAGAGCCTTTTGTGGTGTAACATTTGTATTTCAACAAGATTTAAGTTTCAACCATTGTGTAGCAGAGGATGGATTTTGCTGAACGAGGATTTTATTATTTACATCACGTGAAAGAATAAATTAAATTAGGTAAAGGTGTCACGCCACGTTTAACGGCCTAGTGAGTGACGTATCATCTGGAGAGGACAAAAACATTGTTCCCATCAACAAAAATATGTCGTATGCAAGGCTTCAAAGTTACAATTATTTTGAAAATTATATATGTATATATAAAGGAGGATTACAAAAGAGAAGCATGCCGACAGGAGACCTTTTGGTCCATAACTAGGTCGGATGCGAAAAAATTATAATAATGATAACTAAATAAAAAATTATGATAATATAAATAATAATAAAATAAATGCATAGGCATAGTTACATAATAAACAGGTAAATAGTAAACAATAATAAATGAAAATCAAGCAAACAATAATAAACAGACAAAAATAAAAAACAAATGAACAAATAATATAAAATAAATGACATTACAGCATCTTGATTAGATGTTTATCTAAACGAATCTTAAAGCTTCGAACTGAACTACATTGCACTACCTTAGCAGGAAATTATTCCATTCATTAACTACACAGTTTGAGACTATTATTTTTTGTCGGATTCTCATTTATTGTGAAAATTTTGTCACTTTTGATGTTGTCGATTCCCTTTAGAATCTTCAAGACCTGTATCACCTCACCTCTGAGTCTACGATTTTTTGAGGAAAATATTCATATGTTTTAATCGATTTGCGTGTGATTTATTTTTTATATTTGGAATCAGTTTAGTGGCTCGCCGTTATACTTTTTTCCAATCTGTCAATATCTTTAATGAGATTCGGTGACCATACGGAAACAGCATATCCCAAATGTGGACGAACTAACGATTTATATAGTTTGTTAATAAGAGATGGACTTTCGAAGTCAAAATACCGCGCAATCAGTCCTAGAATCTTGTTTCCTTTCTCAGAGACTGAAATACAGTTTAGATGATTTGAAATCGTTACTGATAATCACACCGAGATCTTTTTCACTATCCACTTTTCTTAACGAATTTCCATATAAATTGTAATCGTATTTACTCTTATTTTACCTATATGCATAACCTTGCATTTACTTGTGTTAAATTTCATTAGCCACTTTTCAGACCATTGCTGTAGTTTATCTAAATCTTCTTGAATATCCAATTGGTTTAAGTGGTCATTTGCCATTCCACACAGTTTTGTATCATCAGCAAATTTGGAAATAATAGATTTTAGTCCGTGGTCTATATCATTTATATATTCTATGAATAGAAGTGCCCCAAGAACGGAACCCTTAGGTTCTCCACTCATAACATTCTTCCATCTAGAAGTTTTGCCATTTAGAACTCTAGTTTCGATCATTCAACCAATTACTAGTCCAACTTAATAGGCTCCCACTTACTCCGTGTGAAGCTAATTTAGTAAGTGGTCTAAATATATTAAATCTATATTGTTTGTCATAATTCGAGATGACTATATTGTAGAATTCGAGTAAGTCACGCAAGAACGTTTCCGTCTGAATCCATGCTGGCTATCATTTATCAAACAATTACTTTCTAAATGATGTTCGATAACATATTTGATGATAGTTTCCATAATTTTTCCTACGATTGAAGTCAAGCTTATAGACCTGTAGTTATTTGGTTTCTTTTTACCACCTTTAAATACGGGAGTGACGTTAGCTAGCTTCCATTCTATTGGGATATCTCCGGATATAATTTTTTTTTTTTTTTCTAATGGAACAACAATCTCTTTTTTTCATTTCCTTTAAGATTCTTGGATGCCAACCGTCA
>NC_134780.1:58167425-58169925 GCF_046742065.1 Oratosquilla oratoria | reverse complement strand
CCGCAACGCCATCCTGATGCTCATAATTTTCAACAAAACAAAACAAACAGCTGCCTACCACAGACAAGGCCTACATCTCGCCCATCGCCCTGGGTCAGAAGCAATGCAGCATGACACAGCACATCCACAGCAAGGCCGCTTCATTTAATCGGCGACCTCCCCTCTCCATCCCATCATGTGATATACAGAAAAAATCAAACACGGTCTTCTACTTTTGATATTTTTTTATCTACAGTAGATTATGCCACCGGGCAATTAATTTCAGCCCCGACACGGTCGCGGTGCAAAACGAAGTCTGGATCGCTTGAGAATTCATCTTACCACCCACCACACACTCCGGCTCAATGAATTCTCTAATATTAATTATACAAAATACCTATAAAGGGTGCATCACCGTATTGAAAGTATTACAATACCTCTCTCTCTCTCTCTCTCTCTCTCTCTCTCTCTCTCTCTCTCTCTCTCTCTCTCTCTCTCTCTCTCCCAGGTGGGGCGTTTCATGTGTTAGATCAATTTAATAGCCACCTGTGATTGCCACAGGTCAAGTATTCGACAACTGTAATGCGTTTTATGTCGCAAGCCTACTTTGTTATTGTTACAGATAACATATCGCACTGGACTTGCAATATCTATTCCCGTGATGATAAGAGGGCATTTTCTTATTACAATGCAATTTAATCACTCGATCAGCTTATCAATCAGTCATGTTTTCGGAGGCTCGAAGAGGGTGAGAACCGCCCAGATGTGATAACGGGAGGAGAGAGGGAAAAGGAGGAGAAGAAGAAAGAGAAAAAGGACAAAAAGGAGAAAGGGAAGCAGGTAAAAGATGAAGGAGGAGGCGAGGAAGGAGAATGAGAAGAAACAGAAGAAAAAGGAAAAGAAAGATAAGGACAAGGAGGAGAAAGAGAAGCAGGAGAAAGATGGAGGAGGAGGAGGCGAAGAAGGAGAATAAGAAGAAACAGAAGAAAAAGGACAAAATTGAGAAAAGGACAAAAATAAGGAGAAAAAAGGAGAGGGAGGAGATAATGAAGAAGTAGAAGAAAAACGAGAAAAAGGAAAAGAAAAAGGAGACGAAATAGAAGGAATAGAAGAATGACAAGACGAAGAAAACGGAGAAGAAAAAGGAGAAAAAAGGGGTAAGGAGGAGCAGCAAGAAAAGAAATAGATGGAAAAAGGAGAAATAATAAGGAGAAGAAAAAGTAGGAGAAAAAAGAAAGGGAAGAAAAAGGAGAAGAAAAAAGGAAAAGAAATCTAAAGAAGAAAAAGATGAATAAGCACAAGAAATAAAAAATGATATGAAGAAAAAGAAAAGGAAAAGAAGAAGGAAATAAGGAGAGGTGGAAAAGAAAAGGAGGAATATGAAAAGAGAAGATTTAAAGAAGAAAAATAAGAAGGAAAAGAAAAAAGAAATAATAAGAAAAAAAGGAGAATAAGATGAAGAAAAAGGAGAAAAATGGAAAAGACGAAGGAAAAGAAAAAGGAGAAGAAGAAAAAGAAGAAGGACAAGGTGAGAAAAAAGGAGAAAAAGAAAAAGAGGAAGGCAAAGATGGAGAGGAAAGCAAAGAAAATGGGGAGGAAGAAGTACAGAAGTTGTTCTGTCTTCAGTCTGTCGCAGATGTCCACGTTTCATGGACATCGTTGTCCATCGATCTCTATCGTATCCTATGACCTTCCCCCTGAAACCCTACAGGATCAGATTACCTATTCTCAGAAGAAAGAAAAATTGATGTGCATGTAAATAGTGTATGTGTGTATATGTGTATATATATATATATATATATATATATATATACATATATATATATATATATATATATATATATATATATATGAAAGTGCTTCGCTGTTTTGAAGTGGATATACATCGCGGTGTAATTTAGTAAAATCATCTTTACTAAGTGATCTTGTTCAATCAAAACTTCTCAGACGAATTAAAGTGCCCAGTGATTCCCGTGGAAACATCTATACAGCCCCCGCAATAGTTGTTTTTCTTGTTATTGTTGCCATTGTTGTTGTTGTTGCCGCCGTTGTCGACTAATAAACTCGAGGTACGAGTACGTGCATTGTCCCCACAGACTTCTGGGCTGGTTCTATCTTTTTTTTTTTTTTTTTTAAGTCTTTAGCTATGGTCAAGCACTTTATAGATTTTCATTTTAGATAAATAATGGGAGTTAATTCAGCTTAGGGATTGACAGAGTACTCGCCAGAACGGCGAAGTTATTGCGACGACGGTGGGTGGGGGGCCTCCGTCCACTGGAGAGAGGGTATGAAGCTTGATGGGATCGATCTCCCTCATTAATCAACCTACTGGGTAACACCTCAACGACGTCATCTTCAAATCTTAAGGTGGCGGCACACTAGGCTAGCATGTTACTTCGTTTGAGTAGAAACGATTCCGGTTACAATATTCTAGACTTCCGTAAGACCATTTCAACAATGTGTCTAACATTCGTATACGTCTAACGTCTCTTAGTTCGTCACCTAGCGTCTCCCTATATGA
>NC_134780.1:58154925-58162425 GCF_046742065.1 Oratosquilla oratoria | reverse complement strand
AAAGAAAACAACCCTGTTAGACCAATTATAAGTTCAATAGGATCAGCAGCATACAAACTGTCCAAATGGCTGGTGACTCTATTGAACCCAATCGTAGGAAAAATATCAAAAGCAAATGTCAAAAACAATATTGATCTTATTGATAAATTGAATAGACTTGAGATAGATTATGATTTTAAAATGATCAGCTATGATGTTACCTCGTTATTCACTCGAGTTCCAATTGATGACCTGCTTGAATTTCTAACGGAAGAATTACCACACCACAATCTTTCTTATGATACTAAAACCATTATTGACCTTATTGAGATATGTATCAAAGACTGTAAATTTGAGTTTAATGGAAAATTTTATAAACAGAAATTTGGGATGGCGATGGGAAATCCCCTATCAGCCGTTCTGAGCAACATCTACATGGAATTTTTTTTAGACCAAGCTTTTAGCAAACATACTTCCCAAGAAGGTCAAATGGTTTCGGTATGTCGACGACATTCTTTGTACTTGGCCTAACAATGAAAATGTTGATACCTTTGTTACTAAATTAAATCAATTGGTCCCTTCTATAAAATTCACTATAGAAATTGAGAAAGACTCGTGCATTTCTTTCTTAGATTGTAACATTCACAGATTGCAATAAGAAATTTAGATATAGTATTCACCGAAAACCAACCAATGTCAACGCGTATATACATTACTATTCAGCCCACCATAATAGAATTAAACAGTCAGCATTTTCATCCATGTTCCTTCGTGGCCTGCGCATCTGCAGCCAGAATTTGTGGATGACGAAATGAACAAAATTTATGACATCGGAACACAGTTGAGATATCCCAAATTCTTTTTGGACAAATGTTTCAAAAAAGCAAAAAGGACATTTTACAAAGGGGAACCAAAACAAAAGTTTGAGAAAAAGAATTTACTTGTACTTCCTTTTAATGAAAATCTTATAGAGATTCCTAATATTCTTAAAAATTTCAATGTAAATGTAGCCTTCAAAAACAACACAACTCTAAAAAATCTTCTCATAAAGAATTCCCCTGACAATTCTACAGGCTGTGTATATAAAATACCTTGTAGTAAATGTGACAAATATTATGTAGGTCAAACAGGAAAAGAATTAGAGGTTAGGATTAAACAGCATAAAAACAGCATAAAAAAGGGCCAAGAATCTAGTGCACTTTTTAAACATGTTTGTGAATTTGACCATCCTATTGACTGGAAAAATGCTTCAAAAATTATACAATGTAAGAATATAACAGAAAGAAATATCATAGAGTCAGGAATTATCAAATGCAATTATGACCAACTCATTAATAATAGTTTAGGATTATATAAATTAGATCCATATATTGTCAGTAATATAAATAGCACATATTTTAAAAGTTAATGTAATAGTAATATGTTTCCACGACCTCACCGAGTGACCCAACCTGAGCTTTCAGGCTTCGGAGAGGAGGGTAAATGTCTCTCTTGTCCTACTTATACTCTGTATCTCCATTTTTTGTTCTCATCTTTCTGTACTCCTTGATAATGTGAATATATCACGAAAGCGCTCGGACTCCGTGTGTTTTTCCTTTTCCTAGTGGACTCTGCATTTGTGATTCGCGTGTGACTTGTGAAATTTGTGCATATGTAATATATATATACATTGTATATATAATATGTATGTATTCATTGTATGTTGTATATTATTATATATATATTTTATGTGTGTCTATAATCACATGTATATATATATAAACGATATACATATTATACACATGTATGTATATATACATATATACACATATACATATATATACACATATATATATATATATACATATATATTACATACATATATATATATACATACATATATATATACATATATACACACATATACATACATATATATACATATATATATACATATACATATATATACATGTACATATATATACATACATACATATATATAATAAATATATATATACATACGTACATATATATATATATATATATATATATATACATACATATATATATACATACGTACATATATATATACATACGTACATATATATATATATATATATACACATATATACATAACCTATATATACACATATATACATACATATATATATACATACAAATATATATACACATATATATATACATACACATATATACACATATATATATATACATACACATATATACACATATATATATACATACACATATATACACATATATATATACATACACATATATACACATATATATATACATACACATATATACATATAATATATATACATACACATATTACATACATATAATATATATATATACATATATATATATACACACATATATATACACATATATTATATATACATACATATATATACACATACATATATATACATACACATATACACATATATATATATATACACACACACACACATATATATATATACATACATATATATACACATACATATATATACATACATATATATATACACATAAATATACATACATACACACACATATATATACATATATATACATATTATATATACACATATATACATACATATATATATATACATATATATATACATACATATATATACACATATATATACATAAATATATATATATACATACATATATATATATACATACATATATATATACATACATATATATATACATACATATATATATATACATACATATATATACACATATATATATACATACATATATATACACATATATATATTACATATATATATATTACATATATATACATACATATATAATATATATATATATATATATATATATATATATATATATATATGCTAATAGAACACGGGTACGTGTGCTCACTTATGCAAAGTAGACCACTTGGAAAAAAGAATCTAACGAAAGAGAGTGCTTTCCTATGTTACATCCAGTGCAAAAAAGTTTTTTTTTGCTCTGGATGTAATATACGAAAGCGCTCTGCTTCGTTATTTTCTTATATATATATATATATATATATATATATATATATATATATATATATATATATATACAGTGTACATATATAAATATTAGTTTCCAATCTTTGAAGAATGTTGAGTGATTGGACCCTAGAGATGTTATTATAGTTTCCTATATTTAGTAACTATACAAGGCTTGCAGTCAGTGCCCCGATGCTATAAATCTCCCCTCGTGAGCTCGGGATGTTTCCTTAATTAGTATCCAATTTCGATACTCCCATTTAGTCACTTATTGCAGCACGACACATCCACAGCAGTAATTATCTGAACATATCATGAAACCGAATTTCGTTATAAACTGCAATCAAATGAAAAATAAATCCTCATTTCAATGATTCATAAAGCTTGCGTTTGGAAGAGAACAGTTGAAATATAAAGCTTTGTTTTCCAGTGCTGTCCTAGAAAATATTTCAGACGGACATTTCCGATTATTCGTATACTTCGCCTATATTATCAGCTTTCAGGTCCAGACCCCGTCATTTCCAGCTTGTGGGATAGTTTAAGAGACACTTAATACCACCCGAACATAAAAAATAGATAAATAAACTCCAACATTTCAATGCATCAAGTCACAAACGGAATAAGTTTGATGCATCTTCTTTTTTTTATTAATCTAAATTGTGATCGCCCTTGTAGTTGCGTATCATGGTAATCCATTCGACATAAATGCAAAGAATACGCTCTTATTGCGTTTTAAATTTTTAATCTGACAAATTCCTCCCCAAACCCCAACCCCAAGTGCGTTTGAAACTCATTGTCCTAACAAGAGTTTTGCCTCTGTCTTGCACATTTACTTTAATTAGTACCACAACAACATGGAGATGATGTAACCAATTTCGATAAATTTCCGTGAGAAGGGAGTCTCTCAAAAAAACATATATCAAAGTGTTCTCGAATCCCTGTGGCCTGTTGCCATAGGAATGCATTTTGTAAACAAACAAGAAATCTGTGACTATGTCACAGCGATTTGCAGAGTGCGTTTTCTGCTTCCGCCATGCGGCCTCCAAAGACTGTTCCGGCCTCACTCGCCAGTTCAATCGTCAGCGTACATATCTTGATTTCAATATCAATTAATGTGTGGTAATTAGTCAATGATCAACTAATATCTTGTAGCGGGTTAAGGCTACCGAACCACTAGAGTTCTTTATTGGGTGAATTAGAACTGCCTTACATGCGGCCCATGGTCTGTACCTAGGCCGCAGGTAGGCGAGCTACCCACGGTGTACAAGTGTACTGAGTTGGGTCAGGACAGCAAGAGACATAGAAAGCGGCGACGTCGAAGAGACAATGCGGGAGAGGGTGAGGTTAGGTCACGCCGGCCACGTGGATTGCAGTGAGGTCAGGTTAGGTCGCGCTGTCAATGTGGCCTCCGGGAATCTGTACAATCTCGTCGGCGACAAGTTTCTCAATCTTTGGGGGAAAATACCGGGCTAAAAGGTTGATAAAGATGAGATTTCTGCAGGGCAATGGAAAGGTGGGTTAATAGAAACGATCATCATTCTTTCTTGAGTGCAGGTTACACTCTAATCAGAAAAGCAACAACATACAAAAGAAACATCACTCTTCCTATAAAAACATACACACACACATACATATACACACATATATATTCGTACATATACAGTTTTACATATATATTCATACATATATATACACATACATGCATATGAATATATATTAATATATATATATGTATATATATGCTGTATACTGGATACAAACACATATGTACATGTTTATATATATATATATATATATATGTATATATATGCTGTATACTGGATACAAACATATGTACATGTTTACATATATATATATATATATATATATATATATGTATATATACACATATATATAGTAACATGTAGATATATGCATTTATATACACATATACGTTTGTATATATGTATAGGTATATCATATATATATATATATATATATATATTATATATACATATATATACACCATATATATATATATATACATATATATATATATATATATATATATATAGGTATATATATAAATATATATATATATACATATACACATATATATAGCATATATAATACATATAACACATGTATATATATATATTATATATATATACAGGCATATATATACATATATATACATATATACATATATGTATATATATTTACATATATCCACATATATGCATATATATATACATATATCCACATGTAAATATATACATGTATCCACATATATATGTATATATACATGTATCCACATATATACATATGTATATATACAGTACATTATCCACATATATACATATGTATATATACATATATCCATATACATATGTATATATACATATATCCACATATATACATATGTATATACATATATCCACATATATACATATGTATATATACATATATACATGTATTATATATATATGATATATATATATATATATGATATATATAATATATGATATATATATATATATGATATATATATATATATATATATGATATATATATATATATAATATATATATATTTATATATATATATATATATATATATATATATATATATATATGTATACTGCTTTTTGTTCAGCAGTGGACTCAGGATGGCTGATTTGATTGATTGATTGATATACATATATCCACATATTTACATGTATATATATACATACATATATATATATATATATATATATATATATATATATATATATATATATATATATATATCCCTTAAATGTTTTTCTCCACAAAATTGTTGAGCCACATATAGCCATTCAAAAAACTATCAAAATGCATTCACTGAAGGAATTACCCTTGTTCTGGCAGCTCAACAATATTGTAGCTATTGTGTAATGCACCTATTAAACAACAGATGGCATTGGTGTGCGAGACCTCTTCAGTGTAAACAAACCTTCTCAGCGTTGCAGCTGCATCACGTTTTCTTCATAATTGTTACCTCATTTCGACTGTGATATAGGTAAGTTATGATATTTTTTATGCTCTTTTCTATATATTTAGGTGTTGAAGATATAACTGAATATAAGCTGTGTTTGAATGATGATGTTTGTGATAGATAACGAGCCGTTTGAATATTGGTCAACAATTTTGTTGAGCGGCACTCATATGGTAAAATTCATGGGTGGAGGAGCGACTCAACAGAATTGTTGAGTTTGACTGTTGGTCCACAATTTTGTTGAGCTACCCTATTATGGTAAGACATATGGGTAGAAGAGTGTTTCAGAAAAGCGTTCAGTCATGGATGACTGTCATTTATCTGTTATTCACAATATTTCTTATATCTTCCTCAGATTATGCAATGGATCAGGCATTTTTCTATGGGACTAGACACAAGGATCTGCAGCCAGTGGTGCCACATAATCCAGAGTATTCTGATGATGGCCTGGATGATGATGATGATGTTGCTGATCTAGATTTTGATCCTCATAATGATACAATTGAGAGTGAAGACACAAATGACGACCATAATATGCCAGCCCATCAAGAAAGAAGTTCTCCTTCACAGCAGCCAGTCAAACCACGTGCCAAAAGACGTAAAGTAGATAGAGCAAATATTGTTGTTGTGGACCCTAGTCTTGAGCATCCTAATGAGCCTCTCTCACGAGAGCGACAGTGGAGGAAGAGGGATATTGATAACCTATATCCAACAGAGACTGAATTCACCAAGCCAGATGATCTCAAGACACCTTATCAATACTTTTCCCAGTTCTTTACACATGAAATGGTTAGCCACATATCATACCATACAAACTTGTACTCAGTTCAGGTGTTGACTAACAGTATTCAAACAGATGCCAATGAAATCCAAAAGTTTCTTGCAGTGTTACTTTACATGGGCATATGTAATTTACCAGCAGCCGATGATTACTGGAGTGTGCTTCTGCGTTACCCCTTAGTTGCTGATATCATGAGTTGTAATAGATTCAAATGCCTGAAGCGATATGTACACTTCACAGATAATAATAATGCTCAGAACAATGAGGATAAATTTAGTAAGATTAATCCACTTTTTTAAATGCTTCGTGAGCAATGCAAAAAAGTAGAGAGCAGCGCATTCCAAAGTGTAGATGAAGTAATGGTTCCTTATAAAGGTACACAAGCTGGAAAAGTGAGACAGTTTATGAAAAATAAACCACACAAATGGGGTTTCAAAATATTTTGTAAGTCAAGCTCTTCTGGTATCATTCATGATCTGCTCTTGTATCAAGGTAACACTACCTTTTGTACTGAAGATTTTAATGAAAATGAGAAAATACTATTGCTTGGGGAAAAAGTTATGTTAGTGTTGAGCAGATCTATTAGTGACCCCAAGTCATCTGGTGTATTTTGTGATAACTTTTTCACCAGTTACAAGCTAGTCAAACAGCTAGAATCTAAGACAGGTATCAAATCCCTTAGTACAGTGAGAGAGAACAGAAATGGGTGTGCAC
>NC_134780.1:58137425-58147425 GCF_046742065.1 Oratosquilla oratoria | reverse complement strand
TGTGTAACGTATGTGTGTGCACATGTATATGTATGTGTATGTATGTATTTGTGCATGTATAAGTATGTATGTTCTATATATGTGTATATATATATATATATAGATATATATGTATGTATATGTGTGCACTTGTGTATGCAGGTGCTTATGCATGTGCATATACAGTATATGTGTGTGTGCATGTGCGTAAGCATGTAAATACGTGGGTATCTATGTATGTATGTATGTATGTATGTATGTATGTATGTATGTACGAGTATGTATGCATTCAGGTACGTATGCATGTATATTTGTATGTACTTCACATATGTATGTGTGCATGCATGCACGTATGTAGGCACGCATCCATTTATGTACATGTGTACGTGTGCATGTACATATACAAGTATAAAATAAACCAACAAATTGTTAAGTGAATAAATATATGAAAAAGATCGTATGTCGGTCCTCTAATAGGTCCAATTTTCTTCTGCACACAGTCCTTCGGTCGCCCAGCAAACCGTTAAAAATACACTAAAATAATTACGATTAAATATTCCCTCCACTGCAAGTACATCATAAAATTCCCTGTCGTCTCCCTCCCTGGCAAGCAACTTTACTGATGCCCTTATCTCTGACATGAGAAGTGTGAGTTTTCGTGAGAAAACCTCCCGAGCTCAGGTCAACCCGGCCACCTCAACTTCGAAGACTGGGCCTCAACCTGAAGGCGAGAGGGGGTAGAGCAGTTTCACAAGTTGGACCCACAGTCGTGTGTGTTAGCGGAAGCCTGACGATTCGATTTAGAGTTGAAGTGGCCTCCGGCAGACTAAAGAAGAGTAATGCATAAGCGTGGGGTATACAAGAAAGTAGGGTGAGAACCTTTAAAGTCTTAATATTGTAATGGTTCAGCTGTCGTCCGTCTCTTAGTGGGGAGAAGGATACGCGTTGAAGTTGGGTTAGTATGTTGTTACGGGAGCAAGATTCATAGAGTCCTATTCCATACGATGACGCCTGCGTAGGCGTCTTTATTTTATTTATTTTCTAGTTGTAGCTGAGTGACCCCCGAATTCTAAATGGCCTGATCACGTTTTCTGTGTTTATCATTACTCAGAGTCAAAGAGAATGAGTAATACAGCAGTGACTTTATATTTTATAATGCGAGCAGTGTGATGCATCGTACATTAGGCATCCGATGATGCCCGCGAGAATTTGACTCGTGTTGAAGAGGTTGAGGGTCTTAACGTGGTGAGGGGGTACGTCTGCTCTGCCTATAGGGTGACGTCACATTTTTATGGCGCCAAGGATCATAAACTATCGAGTTCCATTTTGTCTGTCTCCATTCTCCCTCTTCTACTCTTCCTTTCTTGCTTCTTCTTGTCGTTGTTCTCCCCTGGTCTCTAACCGGTAGGATGACTCGGCCGTCTGCCCCTGGCTTTGTTGATATATCAACTGCTGTCTGTGTCTGCCACTTCCCGCGTCAATTTTGGCTCCAGAACGTCGCGTCTTCCGCGGCCGGTCCACACAAAGCGACTCAATGCAAAGCACGCCACCTTGTGCCTAAAGGGGTTATTACACTGGGCTACTTTTCCTCCCATATCCTACCTCCAACCTCCATTTGAATGGCTAGAATATGACTGCGCTTACAGAAATCTAAGCTTCTCTAAATACATTTCAACAGTATGTCTAACATTCGTGTAGGTTTACAATTTCTTAGTTCATCATTCAACTTTGCTATATGTGACGGAAAGATAATTTAACATTTGGAGATTTGAATAATAGAATCTTCTAACCGAAGTCGTTTTTACCCAAATGAACTCTCAACGATCGGCGCTGTTGAAACACATGGAAGTGCAGCGTGATAGGCATTTTACTTGGCTGATCTCCTACGGTTGTACTTCACATCACGAGTCAGGGGATGGCCACTGCACTCATCAAAACAGTATGTTCGCCTCAGATACCTATCCTACCCATTAGTTACATAATGCGAATTCGTTTGACTGCGACTGACTTTACATACATACATACATATACCAACGGCTTTTTCTCCTTACAAGGGAGGTAGCAAAAAAAAATTATACACACACACACATATATATATATATAAAATCCACTCCTACCCATTTCATCCCCACATAACTCACTCCCACTCACCCCCTCCCTTCCTTCCATCTCGGCTCCTCCTGGATGACGGGCCATCCCTGCATCTCGCCCACCGCCCATGGTAAGAAGCAATACAGTAAGACACAGCACATCCACAGTAATTTTTTTGTAGGGTTATCTGAATGCTAAATGTGGTCTTCTTCATTAGTAAGTTACTTCATCTTATTCTATCCTGTAACACTTTTACTGTGGACATTCCCCACTTCGGTACAAAAGCATATGACCCCAATGTCGTTGACGTGTTCTTCGTTGCTTAACAGTAAGAAAGTGGATTTGTATCAACAATGCCATTGTAGTTACGTAAATAAGAGACGAAGGTCTTCTCCCTGTAGAAAGCCACACTTCTTTCACCTTTGCAATTCACTGCTCTCTTAAAAAAGAATCAGTATTAGAAGAAAATGTTCTTTTATAGTTGCGAAGATGGTTACTTCGAGTTTCTGAACGAGAAGAAAAACCCGCAAAACCCGCAATTAGGTTTTGGAAATAAATAAATCTGGACCATGTTGTAGGTTATCCAGATGATTGGCTCAAGGTGGTGGCACACTAGCTAGCATGCTACTTGCTTTTGCTACTTCGTTTAAATAGAAACGACTTCGGTTACAATATTCTAGACTTAGGAACATCTCAACAATGTGTCTAACATTCGTAACAATATTATATATATATATATATATATATATATATATATATATATATATATATATATATATATATATATATATATATATATATATATATAGTAACCGAAGTCGTTTCTACTCTAACGAAATAGCAAAAACAAGTAGCATGCTAGCGAGTAAAGCCTAGTGTGCTCGCCACCTTTAAAAGACTTTCCTACAGGAGCGGTATCCATCATGAACAGCAAAGAAGCTCGCACCATCGTCCCACCACTTCTTGCACCCCATGTGTGGGCACATACGCACACAGAAATTTCCGAGGATTTAAGCACAGACAGTTGGCGTGGTGGATCTGTTACAATGGCCTTTGTCTCGACACATCAAACATTCAAGTCGAGTTCAGCTGTGAGTTCAGGTTAGTGCTTCAGGGACAGGCAGAGAGCATGGGGGACGGTGGCTGAAGTTAAGCCCGAAGCTGAAGTGAATTTCTATTTTCTGGGTATCCAAAATGGTGTTTAGAAATTGATTCGCAGTAAACGAAGCTTATCCTATTGGACTGATCTCTCCCTTTCACTGTGTGTGTGTGTGTGTGTGTGTGTGTGTGTGTGTGTGTGTGTGTGTGTGTGTGTGTGTGTGTGTGTGTGTGTGTGTGTGTGTGTGTGTGTGTGTGTGTGTGTGTCTGTGTGTGTCTGTGTGTGTGCGCGCGCGCGCGACTAGTCATGGCTTCATTCACCCTCCATTTTCCTCGATAAATCATTCCTAACAAACTATCTTAGAGACGCCGTACTTTCATTACTCAATCAGGATCTAATCAAAGACTCCCTTCACATTCATGTTATCTATCTACCAGAATAACAAGAGCCTAAGGGACTCGAAGACGCAGGCGTCTAGTTACTCCGAAATTCTTTCCACTTCCAGTACATGGCAATCACACACACATGGCCCATGTTATTCATTCCTCCATTTTTTTTTTTCTATATCCAGGGCGACATTTTTTTTTTTTTTTTGGGGGGGGGAGGAGGGAGTGAGATATTTCATTGTTACCAACAAGTTACAAATTCAGCCATTTCCGATATTACTTCCAGGTCTACTAATAATCTCAGTCAATTTAGTCACTGTTTTTATTGCATAAGAAACAGGGCCCAGATTATATCCTCGCCTCTTAATACACCAGGAAGAAGCTGGATGTGTTTTTGCCTTCTCTTCACTAACTTGCACTTGAAATATGTTAGCACAACAAAAAGGAGACTAGTAACTCAATTCTGCATCTCTCGTAGCTTCAGCATTATTGTCTCTAAACTTTATAAGACATCTTCGTGATGTCGAAGTACGTGCCAAATGGATTCCCTTGCCGTAAAACTTGGTTTCAAATGACAGGAAAAGCCGTGATCTATTCAGCAGTAAATTGCCTGAGCATGATACAAGGTCAATGTCTGGAATTCTGGCTAGGATAATATCGAAAAAAGAAAAATTCTGTCGACACATTTTCCCCTCAGACCCAGACAAGAAGAGCCCTTCAGACGACTGAAGTCATCAAGAATTGGCCAAGACAGAACTGATAAAGAAATGCACTATGTTTACGAGTTGATTTTATTCGTGGAACCTTGAAGTTAATGCTCAAATCTCTGGCTTCTTTTCACAATAGGGACATACTATTTCATTCAGTTGTTAAGACGAATTCTGGGCTGACTGATACTTTACTTTCTACTTGAGAGTAGCTATGATCACCATCTACAAGCTGTAAATGATGTACCTAATCTATCGAACGAGACAATAATAGTGTGAAGAAATTGGAAACGAGTGAACAAGGCCCGCCTACGAAAGATTCTTGGATCACTCATCGAGTTCGATAACAGAAGTCGGACAGCTTTGTACCTAAGTCCAGCCAATAAATGTACGAAATCGCTTAGAATTACCTATGAATAAAAAATCTAACGTGTTTTCTAACACACAAGGAATACACACACAAAAAAAGAGAGAAAGGATGATGGGTATGGAGGAAAGGGAGAAGAGAATGAGGAAGGAGGAGACAGGGAGGAGGAAGAGAGAGTGGGAAAGAGGAGGGTAGGAAGTGTGGGAGGTCAGGGTAGGTCAAGGGAGGTCACGGGAGGTCAGAGGAGGAAGGTACCAAGGGACACAGGGAACAAGGGGAGCGAGAAAAGGCTCTTGTTATGAACTATAACTCATCAGCGATTATATCCTTGTGAACGTGAAAAGGGGAGATGAGGGGAGGGTGCCTGAGAGGGGACACGGGAGTGGGACAGAGTTTAACGAGAAGCGAGATCAAAAGAAGAGGAAGAAGGAATTTTTTTTAAATGAAGTAAAGAGCCAGGGAGGGAAGGAGGGAGCCATATGGGAAATGAAAGAGACCAAATGAAAAGAAAGAGTTTGTGGAAAAGAGGCAGAAAGATGGGAAAGGGTGTTGGGGGAAGGAAAGGGAGAGATAGCGCGAGGGAACAAAAAAACATAAGAATGGAGGAGAGTGCAAGAGACCATACGACCTACACGAGGTAGTTCCACCTGCCATCTCTATCCTTAAAGTTATCAAAGGTTCTCTTAAAAGAGACAATGGTTTCAGTGCTCACTACATGGTTACTGAAAAAGAATAACAGATGGTTAAGGAAGGAGGAAAAGAGGAGGAGGAGGATTAGGGAAGGGAGTAATGAAATGAGGAGAGAAGGGAGGAAATGAATCAGAGAAGGAATTGAATGTAGGATGAAACCACAGGAAAAAGATGATAGGGAGTATTTGAAAGAACCCCAGCAGCAGACCAGGAGTATAGTAATACGAAAATAAGTTTGGTGGCAGAATGAGAGTGAGAGGAAGATGAAGAAGACTTTGAGATAACAGAGGAGGAATTGGGGGCAGACGTCCACCAAATCGAGTTACCAAGATTTCCGACGTGATTCCGATCCAAGGTCAGGTCAAAGAAGAACAAAGAGAGGAAGAGGAAGGAGAGAAAGAAGAAAAGGAAGAAGAGGAGGAAAGGAAAAAAGAAGAGGAGGAAAGGAAAAAAGAAGAGGAGGAAAGAAGAAGAGGAGGAAAGAAGAAGAGGAAAGAAGAAGAGGAGGAAAGAAGAAGAGGAGGAAAGAAGAAGAAGGGGAGGAAAGAAGAAGAAGAAGAGGATGAAAGAAGAAGAAGAGGATGAAAGAAGAAGAAGAGGAGGAAAGAAGAAGAGGAGGAAAGAAGAGGAGGAAAGAAGAAGAAGAAGAGAAGGAAAGAAGAAGAGGAGGAAAGAAAAAGAAGAGGAGGAAAGAAGAAGAAGAAGAGGAGGAGGAACGAAGAAGAGGAGGAGGAAAGAAGAAGAAGAAGAAGAGGAGGAGGAAAGAAGAAGAAGAGGAGGAAAGAAGAAGAAGAAGAGGAGGAAAGAAGAAGAGGAGGAAAGAAGAAGAAGAAGAGGAGGAAAGAAGAAGAAGAAGAGGAGGAAAGAAGAAAAAGAAGAAGAGGAGGAGAATAGAAGAAAAGGAAAGAAGAAGAAGAAGAGGAAAGAAGAGGAGGGAAGAAGAAGAAGAAGACGAGGAGGAAAGAAGAAGAAGAAGACGAGGAGGAAAGAAGAAGAAGAAGACGAGGAGGAAAGAAGAAGAAAAAGAGGAGGAAAGAAGAAGAAAAAGAGGAGGAAAGAAGAAGAAGAAGAGGAGGAAAGAAGAAGAAGAAGAAGAGGAGGAAAGAAGAAGAAGAAGAGGAGGAAAGAAGAAGAAGAAGAAGAGGAAAGAAGAAGAAGAATAAGAAGAGGAGGAAAGAAGAAGAAGAATAAGAAGAGGAGGAAAGAAGAAGAAGAAGAAGAAGAAGAAGAAGAGGAGGAAAGAAGAAGAAGAAGAAGAAGAGGAGGAAAGAAGAAGAAGAAGAAGAGAAGGAAAGAAGAAGAAGAAGAAGAGGAGGAGGAGGAAAGAAGAAGAGGAGGAAAGAAGAAGAAAAAGAACAACAAGAGGAGGAAAGAAGAAGAACAACAACAACAAGAAGGAAAGAAGAAGAGGAGGAAAGAAGAAGAAGAAGAGGAGGAGGAAAGAAGAGGAGGAAAGAAGAGGAAGAAAAAAGAAGAAGATGAGGAGGAAAGAAGAGGAGGAATGAAGAAGAGGAGGAGGAAAGGAGGAAAGAAGAGGAGGAAAGAAGAAGAGGAGGAGGAAAGAAGAAGAAGAGGATGAGTAAAGAAGAAGAAGAGGGAAAAAGAAGAAGAAGAGGAGGAAAGAAGAAGAAGAGGAGGAAAGAAGAAGAAGAAAGAAGAAGAGGAGGAAAGAAGAAGAAGAGGAAAGAAGAAGAAGAGGAAAGAAGAAGAAGTAGAGGAGGAAAGAAGAAGAAGAAGTAGAGGAGGAAAGAAGAAGAAGAAGTAGAGGAGGAAAGAAGAAGAGGAGGAGGAAAGAAGAAGAGGAGGAAAGAAGAAGAAGAGGAGGAGGAGGAAAGAAGAAGAAGAAAAAGAAGAAGAGGAGGAAATAAGAAGAAGAAGAAGAAGAGGACGAAAGAAGAAGAAGAAGAAGAGGAAAGAAGAAGAAGAAGAAGAGGAGGAAAGAAGAAGAAGAAGAAGAAGAAGAAGAGGAGGAAAGAAAAAGATGATGAAGAAGAAGAAGAAGAAGAGGAGGAAAGAAGAAGAAGAAGAAGAAGTAGAAGAAGAAGAACAAGAAAAAGAAGAACAAGAAATAGAAGAAGAAGAAGAAGAAGAAGAAGAAGGAGGAGGAGGAGGGAAGAAGAAGAAGAAGAAGAAGAAGAAGAAGAAGAAGAAGAGGAGGAGGAGGAAAGAAGAAGTAGAAGAAGAAGAACAAGAAAAAGAAGAACAAGAAATAGAGGACGAAGAAGAAGAAGGAGGAGGAGGAGGAGGAGGGAATATGAAAGATTATTTAATCTTGACCCGAGAATCTGTGTCTCCGGTTCTGACCGAAGACGCCGCGCCGGCTGCTGCGGGCACTTAGGATGTTATCACACTGGGCTATTTTTCCTCCGACTGTTGGAGCAGATTTGCAGCCTGCAGCTTTCGGGAAGAAATCGGATATGCTGGAGGAAAATAGTTTTCCTCCTGCATATCAAACGACATTCTATGTATTTTAGTTGGGAAAACAAAATAGCTTTCCATAGTGATTTTACGGAGGAAAAAGTCTTGGAGGTGGCCGGTAAAACCGATGAATCGGAGGTTGGGGGAATATGGCCCAGTGTGATAACCCTTTTACCTGATGGGATGAACATCAGGTTCCACAGGTCGAGCGCGACAGCCTCTGGTGCCTCACTTTACGTGTGTCCATTTATCCATTCACCATTTCATATTCACGTCGAATTAAGATTGGAAGGACACAATCACCTCTGCCACAGAAAAAAAAATATATATATATATATATATGATGATGATGATGATGATGATGATGATGATGATGATGATGATGATGATGATGATGATGATGATGATGATGATGATGATGATGATGATGATGATGATGATGATGATGATGATGATGATGATGATGATGATGATGATGATGATGATGATGACGATAATTAGAAGGATATAACAGTATTGCCATTTCACAAAACTGACCTCTGAACTAGTTATTAATGGATTCAACAGTACATTTCCTCTGGAAGTCCTACTCTTCTGAATTCAACTATTCAAATATCATTTTCATTACTGAGCACTTTACACACTATTCTGCAAAATTACCCGCACCTAATAATGAGCAATTAATACAGGGACAAATTATCTACCGCACTATAGTCAGCGCAAGGAGAAATGACCGATAAGGCGGGGCTAGGAGATTTCCCGGTGTTGCCACACATGGGCATCCATGGCGAGAACTTGCGTGTGGGTGCAATGTTTTCTGAATGCAGTGTGAGGGGGGCGGGGCCAGAGATTAGATGTAGCGGCAACGTCGCTCTCTCTTTTCCATATGCCATGTCTAGACTTGAAGAAACGAAACCTTTGTATAGAAAACATTGCTTTGATTTTTACCTCAGTGGTGGTGTGTGACAAAAATTATAATATAATCATATGTGGCAACATTATAAAATAGAATTATAAAATAAAATAAAATTATAGAATAATTAGATGTGGCACCACAGGGGAACTCCCAGTGCTCCGCCCTAACGGCCAGTTCTCAGTGCAACGGGTATAAAAAGAAAATTACGTTTGTAATTAAACCCAAGGGAGGCCAGCAATGTTCGTTATGAATACATTCAAACAGTGAGTCCACATGACGTCGAAAGAAAAAAAATATATCCTTCCTTCCTCACTCTCTTCCACTTTCCCTCCTTCCCCCTACTTCCCATCTCTCTCTCTCTCTCTCTCTCTCTCGTTAACAGTCCTAATGGTAGGGTTGATGGTCCTCCAATGTACAGTCATGAAGACCTCTCGGGTCGAAACCTACCCCTTGAATGTTGGACAGGGGAACAGTGTACTCTATTTCTCTTCTTGATCGCTGGGACCATGGCTCCGCAATACTGCATATAACCTTCATGGACTAAAAAGGCCAAACTGTACTGTATTTCTTTGCTCACAACCTATGCTTCTATCCTTCAGGACAATATCGCGTCGAAGAGGAGGATATCAGAAAGGAGAGAGTATAGACATTGTATATTATTTATATATATATATATATATATATATATATATATATATATATATATATATATATATATTACATATATATATATTACAGGTGAAAAATGTAATCACACATTTGTCAATCACGTAGAAACCCCTGTTGGAGTAGAAAAGATTGGAAACGGGGAAAAGGATTGCAGTTTGCAATCGAAATATATAGATTCCCCGTTTCCAGTCTTTTCTACTCCAACAGTGGTTTCTACGTGATATATATATATATATATATATATATATATATATATATATATATATATATATATATATATATATATATATGACACACAGGAAACCCACAGTCGGGTCCATGACTTTTCGTCACCGTCTTTTCGTCGCCGGACTTTTCGTTGCTGGACGTTTCGTCGCCGCGACATTTCGTCCCCGCGACTTTTCGTCGCCGGACTTTTCGTCGCCCCAAGCATAAATTGTATGCAAAGATTGACAATATTTGAAATATAAAATAATTGAAATATAAAATTGGAAATATATGATTTAATGCCAAATTCAATATACTTCTTCTGATTGATCTTGATGTGATTATTGGTAGTAGCGTCTGTCCAGTCACTTTTTTTCTAGTAATAATCACATAATCCTATTATTTATTATTATTACATTGGTCACCTAATATTATTGATAGTGAAAATTCTTACGGAATTATAAGACTATC
>NC_134780.1:58119925-58127425 GCF_046742065.1 Oratosquilla oratoria | reverse complement strand
CTAATTAATTTTGATATAAAATTGTGCATTTGAGCAAAAACCTTCATTGTTTGGTTGAGGTCGGCAATTAGTGAGTCGGACGGTATGTGGTTAGTAATTTTGTAGAGGATAAAAACGTAACTTCTCTTTGATCAAATTACATGGAAATCACACATTTTAAAGAAAATAGATCAACTAATGCAACCATATGCTAATCTTTTATATAAAATTGTGCATTTCAGCAAAAACAGTCCTCAACACTCCTCATCACTCATTCTCGCTAACCATTCGTACATCCTTGTCGAGCACTGTATATATACGTAAGAACAATAAATGTATTCTTAGCCCATCTTCGTTTACCCTTCCCCACCTATCACTCTCTCATATATATTATATATATATATATTATATATATATATATATATATACATACATATATATACATACATATATATATACATACATATACATATATACATACATATATATACATACATATATATATAATATATATATACATACATATATATATACATACATATATATATACATATATATATATATACATACATATATATATACATACATATATATATATATATACATATACATACATACATACATCTATATATAAATATATATATAAAATTATATTATATACATATATATATATATAAACACACATATATTTGTGTGTGTGTGTGCATGTGTGAACAAATTAAATCCTTCATCTTATCTAACACAATCTCTCGACTCACCTAAACGATGGCGCCTCAAATCAAAAAACGTTCCCTATAACCTAAAACCCCAACACATAAAAGACACTACAGTTCAAGGAATCAGACAGCAATCTTCATCATATTGAAGCATAAGTAATACATAACGGAGTGACAAAGTTCAATCAGGCAAAAGCTTCCCTTTTGTCATCATGAATGTGAATTACTAAATCCTCTTCTATAGATAAGGCCCCTGATGGGAGTGGACGCGCGCCCGCACAAGCACACTTTTATAATATAATGTATAAATGTGTATATATATATATATATATATATATACATATATATATATATAATTATACATATATTATATACATATATGTATATTATATACATATATATTATATATATATCATATATATACATATATATATATTTACATATATTACATATATATATACATATATACATATATATATATATATACACATATATATACATATATACATATACATACATATACATATATATACATATACATATATATACATATATATACATATACATATATATATATACATATATATATATACATATACATATATATATATACAAAGATACAAAGATTCTACCATCAGTGCCTATATTAGATCTCTTAGTCACTGTAATAATTGGGAAACAGTACATAATGAGTTAGAGCTTCTCAGACCCTTATAAATAATGGATTCGCCAATAAGGATATAGAGCGAATCACAAAAAGAACTCTAGACAAATGGTACTTGGACAAAAACCACCAGGACAAAAGCCACCCAGACAAAATCCCACAGGACATTAACGCCAAAAACCTGATTAAAATTTACTATAAGTCCTTCTTCTCCACAGCCTACAAAGAAGATGAAAGGGTTATGCAACAAATTATTAAAAGAAATATTAAACCAAAAGAAGAAAACTCTAAAGTACAACTGATTATATATTATCAAAATAAAAAGACATCTCAACTGCTACTAAAGAATAATATAAGAGAAAGTAAAAGTGACCTTCAGAGAACTCACGTCATATATAGGTACACATGTAAACTTGGGAACTGTGCATCCCAACCTTCAAACTATATTGGCATGACAACAATGAAGCTCTCACGCCGGTTATCATACCACCTCTCTTCAGGAGCTCCCAAAAACCACCATCATTCTGCTCACAAAAGAAATTTAAAAAGAGAAACTAATAGAAAACACAGAAGTGCTGGCAACAAACCAAGACCATAGAAGACTACCTATCCTCGAGGCTCTCTTTATTAAAGAAACATCTCCCAATCTTAATATACAAACTAGGGATTTAGAGGCCCTCCCTAGCGTAAGGAGATCTCAGCTCCCTGAAAGAAGGCACAATACTGATGACGTCACACAACAGCCGACCAATCAGGAAGTAGAATAGTTCGGGAGTCCCAGTCCAGCCCACTAGCCAATCAGAAGCCTCAAAAATGAAATATCAGACCAATACTAATAGTATATAAACAAAAAATTCAATCAGATATTCACACTCTAGCCACTGATGAAGCACTAAGTAGTGTGAAAACGCGTTCTGGCCAGTTTTTCACTTTGGTAAAGCCATGCCCAAAGTAACTTACAAAACAATGTCATATGGTGACATTATAAGACAACTTCCCGTGGAAGGGAAAAAGATTCTCAGAGAAAGAGAAAAGACAGATAAAAAACTCTGCAATAATAATCTTGCCATTAAATTTAACCAAATATATATATACATGTACATATATATATATACATATATATACATATATATATATACATATATATACATATATATATATACATACATATATATATACATACATATATATATACATATATATATATATACATACATATATATATACATACATATATATATACATATATATATATATATATATATATACATATATGCAAGGTTGACCACGAAGAAAAACTATTAAAGCAGAGCGCTTTCATGTATTCACATCTTCAGTGCAAATAACACAACGTAACATTTTTTTTCAAAAGTTTTGTTTATTGTATTTGTTTTAGAGTTTATTAATCCATTTTTCCTGCTGATTTCAAATATGCAATTATTTTTTCTGTATCATCGACCGTTATAGAAATACATATAATTTCAATGTTACCATGTATATTTTGGAATTGTTATGTGGTCTGCTACTAAATGTTTATCTAATTTTCTCTTTCAGAGTCAATGACTGAACTATTTACCTGTTAAGATGGCTACTAGAGGATGTGAAAATTCTCCTGATACATTTTGCTATGTGTGTGGTTATTATATTGGGAAAAAACAAGTACTACATAAGATCGTGAGAGGTGCGTACGTGTGGATAGCGTACAGACTCTATTTCGGAATGCCCATGGGTGACCAGGACAAGCCATGGGCACCTCATGTGATATGTGGAAGCTGCCGATCTACTCTAGAAGGATGGCTGAGAGGTACAGGAAGGGCAATGCCTTTTGCCATTCCTAGAATATGGAGAGAGCAGAAGAACCATCACGACGACTGCTACTTTTGTATGATTGATGTGACGAAGTACAGGAAAGTGAAAGGAAGACAAGCTCTGCAGTATCCAGACATACCATCATCTAGAGCACCTATCCCACATGATGATAGCTTACCAGTACCACAACCACCAGAAAATGCAAGTTTATATTTATCATACTCTTTAATTTTAATTAACTTCAATATAAAGTACTTAATATACATTCACTTTCCTAAAGATATATGGAATACTAATGCTATTCGTCTTTGTTGAAGTTGCTATATTTAGTTATTTCATTCTTTCCAGATGGAAGATGCAATGGAAATTTCATCTGAAGGGTCAGCATTTAGCAGCAGCCATGAAATGGGAGACGAAGATTTCGCACCAAGAACGACTTCGGAGCCTCACTTTCCAAGTCAGAGTGAGCTAGATGACTTAATCAGAGACTTAGGTCTTACTAAGTCAGGAGCTGAGCTTCTTACATCAAGGATGAAAGAATGGAATCTACTAGGAGAAGACTGCAGGACATCTGTGTACCGGAAACGACATGAAGAATTTAAAATTTACTATGACTTTAGTGATATGTGTTATTGTAAGGATGTTACTGGTTTGTTTACAGCCCTTGGACTCGAACATGATCCTGCAGAATGGCGACTGTTCATAGATAGCTCAACACGAAGTCTCAAAGCAGTATTGCTCCACAATGGAAATAAAAACCCATCTTTGCCTCTTGCACACTCAGTACAGAAGAAAGAAAACTATCATAATGTCAAACAGCTTCTTGAAAAAATAAATTATGCTGAATTCAAATGGGATGTTTGTGGTGATTTCAAGATGCTAACCTTTTTGCTTGGCTTACAAGGGGGATACACAAAGTATTCCTGTATTCTTTGTTTATGGGACAGCAGGGCTGATGATGATCATTATAATAAAGTTCATTGGCCCCCAAGAGTTGAACTGCAGCAAGGAATGTTAAATGTTCTCAGACAGCCTCTAGTAGATTCGAAAAAAGTTTTATTACCCCCAGTTCATATCAAGCTAGGGTTAATTAAACAGTTTTTGAAGGCTTTGGATTTTGGAGGCGAAACTTTCCAAGAAATTTGTCTCATGTTTCCCAAGCTATCTGAGGCTAAGCTCAAGGGTGGTATATTTGTTGGACCCCAGGTAAACAAAATGTTGAAGTCGGAGAAACTGGAAAGAGCGATGACGAAAGTTGAAAGAGAAGCTTGGTGTTCATTTCGTGATGTAGTTCGTGGATTCCTAGGAAATCACAAGGACCCTAATTATAAACAAATAGTGGCAAAGCTTATTGAGAACTTCAGGAAACTTGGTTGTCGTATGTCCTTGAAGATACATTTCTTGCATTCTCACCTAGATTTCTTCCCCGAAAACTTGGGGGCTGTCAGTGAGGAGCATGGCGAGAGATTTCATCAGGATATCGCAACTATGGAAAGAAGATATCAAGGACGATGGAATACTGCTATGATGGGAGATTACATATGGTCACTAGTCATAAAAGACGAAAGCATGCATTCTAGAAAATCTCGATCGTCAAAGCACTTCTAATCATGAGAAGAGTCATCAAAACACTTGCAGTGCAAAGTTGTGTTGTTTATTTTGTTCTTGCTAACATTGTAGCTCTTAAATACACTTCATATTATGAAAAAAAATACTAGATGTTGTATAATTATCCTTAGAATGCTAAAGTAGATTGAATCAATTAACTACTGTAGAGAAAGGTTGCGTATATAACAATAAAATATAAAATCAAGAATAAATAAAGAAATATCGATGTTACGTCAAAACTAATGTCATATTTGGATTCAGTGACACGAAATACATATATAAACATGAAAAAATACAAATAAACAAAACATGTGTTACATTGTGTAATACATAGTGAAAGATGCAAAGGTGCAGAATATATAGGTGGGAAACAAAGGGAACGTGGAGACATCCTGGTGAGAGAGGAGAGGTAGTACCCATGGACTAACTGTCCGTCCGCGCTTATAGTGGGTGCGGAAATGTCCTACATGTTTACAATTTATACATTTTATAAAGTTTTCTTTAAATAAAGTTGTTAAGTTTATATTATATCAATGTTGTTAAGTTTATATTATATCAATGTTAATGTAGCCTTTAAGAATAGTAACACTGTTAAAAGATACCTCATCAACAATAAAAAAAAAAAACTGTCCCAAAGGTTGTATATACAAAATCCCCTGTAAATCATGTAACCAGTTCTACATCGGTCAAACAGCAAAGGACCTCGAAGTTAGAATCAAACAACATAAGAAATGTGTTAATGATGGAAATATGTTCAGTGGTATTTTCCAACACCTCAGTACTTTTAACCACCCTATTAATTGGGAAGAAGCTAAAATAATAACTTATTGTAACAATATAGTCGAAAGAAATGTAATCGAAAGCAGTTTAATCAAGACCACACAAGATGATAATTAAACCTTAATCTAGGATTATATAAACTAGACAATTTTATTTGTAAAGAAATTTCTAAAATGTATAAGTTATAATGCAGGACAGTTGGTCCACACTATTTCCCACTCTGTACCTTTTCACTATATATTATTTGCACTGAAAATTATAATATAAACTAAACAAATTTGTAAAAGGAAATTATAAAGTGAATAAATTGTAACCATGTAGGATAACTTCATTTGTTAAGAAATTTCTAAGATGTATGTTATAACCATATAAGACATTTTATACCCATTGTAAACATAGACGGACAGTTGGACCACACTATATTGTCTGTACCTCTGTATCATGAGCGAGTACTATATCAGAGTAGTACCATTAATGATATACTGCATTATTCTACAGCTGTATCTGGGGTATTGGCTGCTTGATATTGTGGCAAAGTAGCATGCAGTTGATACTTTAGGGTCTATATGGGGCGCCCCTACGGACCAGAGCCACACATCATTTTGTCTATGATAGAGGAAAACTCTGTTCATAGAGAAATGATGACACTTTTATACTACGACTGTCCCTCCGTTATGCTGTCCTCCAACCCCTTGTTGCTGTCCTGTACCATTTCTCTGAGTATTCCTTTTCTGTGATGGGGGAATTCCCTGTGGTGGGGGAAAAGAATACTGCCACCAAGTATTCCCACTTGGATCGTAAGAGGCGAGAAGAAAGGGACGGGGATTGGGACTAGGCATCCTTCTCCTTGTAGCCCCACAGGGGAAATTCCTAAAGGAAAAAAAGAAGGCATAAGAGGGGCTGGAAAGCCTCGGACCAGCACCCTAAGGTTTGGGTCTTTTAATGTGCGTGGATGTGGTACAGATGAGAGTAAAAGGGAAGAGATAGGTAGTATGTTTGTGAGAAGAAAGATGGATGTGTTGGCTTTGAGTGAAACTAAGTTGAAAGGGAAGGGTGAGTGTAAGTTTGGGAGTGTAAGTGGGAGGTTATCAGGAGTGAAGAGAGGGCGAGGGAGGGAAGGGGTGGCTATTCTAGTAAGTGAAAAGATAGGTAAACGGGTAGTGGAGTGGAAGGAGGTTTCCTCAAGGATAATGTGGATGAAGGTGAAACTGGGGAAGGAGATGTGGGTCTTTGTAAGTGCATATGGGCCTGGCAGTGAGAAGAGTGTAGAAGAAAGGGAGGCCTTTTGGATAGATCTAAATGAGTGCATAGAGGATTTGGGAAGAAATGTCAATGCAATAGTACTGGGAGACCTTAATGCTAGGGTGGGAAATGGTCCAATCGATGGAGTGTTTGGGAAATGTGGAGTTCCAGGAAAGAATCGTAGTGGAGAGTTGATGGTGGAAATGTGTTTAGAAAGAAAGTTGATGATAGCAAATACAGTGTTTCGGAAGAAAGTCAAGCATAAGTACACATGGGAGAGGGTGGTGGAGGGAAGGGTGGTAGATAGAGCGCTAATGGATTATGTAGTGGTAAATAGGATTATGATAGGAAGAGTTAAGGATGTACATGTGCTAAGGGGAGAGAGTGGGGGAATATCAGATCATTTTTTGGTGGAAGGTAAATTGAGAGTGGAGGATAGATGGAGGAAGAGGAAAGGGACAAAAGGTAGGGAGGTTCTTAGAGTGAACTCTTTGAATGAAAAGGAAAAGGAGGAGTACGGAAAGAAGCTGAAGGAGGAGTGGGAGGGAGTAAAGGGTAGAGTAGAGCTGGGTGTGGAGGAGGAATGGGGATGGTTCAAGGAGGGAGTCATAAAGTGTGCAAGGATGGTGTGTGGAACAAGAAGGACAGGGGGAAATAGAAGAAAGGGTAGTGAATGGTGGGATGAGGAAACAAAGAAGGTTG
>NC_134780.1:58107425-58114925 GCF_046742065.1 Oratosquilla oratoria | reverse complement strand
AGGAAGTGAGAAACCCATTGATAGGGCAAGCCCTGTCAGTTGCGGCAAGACGATATATATATATATATATATATATATATATATATATATATGTATATATATATATATAAATATATATATATATATATATTTTTTTTTTTTTTTTTTTTCTTTATGCCGATATTTGGGTCGCCTCCCCGCCTGGCCAGTGCTGTCGGGAACCAACGCTAGAAGCTCACGAACTCACGACCACCCAGTGAATAGAAAACACTGCACACAGACTCAGTTGACATCTGGAGGGCACGTACAAAACCGGAACACAATCATACAATCGATGGACAGAATTTGACCGTATATAGCATACAAACCAGGCACGGTAGTCCAGTGAATACCGTGAGCAGGTGGTCGTGAATTCGATTCCCGGACCCGCTGCGTGCTATGTCGCGTTGGTTCCCGACAGTCCTGGCCAGGCGGGAAGGCGACCCAAACATCGATCTTAAAAGATAAATAAATAAATAAATAAAAAGCGGCTTGTCGCAACTGACAGGGCTTGCCCTGCAAGAGGTTTCTCACTTCCCACTCTGTACATGTGGGATGGTGAGTTTCAAACCACGGTGACTTTTCGACGATGACTAAGATTGCACAACAAATGCTTCAACACCACAAAGAAAACGAGTTCTATGGAAAACGATCGATCAGCCTCAGGCGAAATGAGGCATCGGACGACTTAACACAATTACCCGAAAAAAGCAGCAAAATAAATATAGCAAATACAATTTGCTTAAACAGAGGCCACATTGGAACATCCGATATCCCTTTCTTGGAATATTCAGCTTACAGGCATCAGGAACAGCTATGTGACGAACACGTCGTTCGAACGTCAGCTTCGATTCAAACGGGATTCCCAAGATTCAAAACTATTCGCGTTCTTACAAAATAGATTCGTTCAGGAGGTCGGAATACTATAAGCACGAGACAATGCCTCAAGAACTATGTCTTCCATCTTCCTCCTCCCACTTCCTCCATTCTGTCTCCTTGACCAGCCTTTCCAATGCTGGATACCTGGAAGAGATGAACGAACGTCATCGAAAATTATTTCTCTCGCGTTCATCTGTAACTCTGTCACAGCATCGGCCCCAAAGACCTCTCTTTACCAACTATATTTCCTCTCCCTTTCCACGAAGGAGAACTGACAACCGACGAGTATATCGAAACAGTCTCACAATGAGAACGTTTCATATATACATAATACACATAGGTATTAAACACAGACAATAGTCCAACGTTTCTTCCAAGAGAGATCTATGGGAGGGCACCAGCAAATGCCAGTTGCTGTAGTGAACCTCAAATTAACAATTGCAATACACACTGCTCAACATACTGCGAAGTAGAAACAGAATTGCAAGGAAACGTGAATTACACCTTTCCTCTTCCTTTATCAATGCAAACAGTTCAGCCTCCGCAGACAACGTACAAAGATACCATTAGAGGAAGCAAAAATATCGAAGGCATCAAAGACACTGACTTGGAACAGACACCCTGGGGCCAGAAAAAAACACCGAAGCCTTGGGGCATTTAGACCCACGACGGCGACGGACAAATGGGCGAGCAAGGAGAAGACGGGAAAAAGGGAGAATAATCCACGTGGCCCCGGTTCAGGTTGAATAGGAAAGTGACCCTTACGGGAGCCTCCCCTGCGTATCGCCTTTCAATTTACGCGGGTAACTCGGCACCACCCAGACAAGGAATGGACCGCTTGCACATTGACCACAGCCACGCACGCACGCACGCACTCACGTGTAACTCAACATGAATTGAAACGTATGCAAACTGTATATACTTACAAGTGTGTGTGTGTGTGTGTGTGTGTGTGTGTGTGTGTGTGTGTGTGTGTGTGTGTGTGTGTGTGTGTGTGTGTGTGTGTGTGTGTGTGTGTGTGAGTGTGTGTTTGTGTGTGTGTGTTTGTGTGTGTGTTTGTGTGTTTTTGTTTGTGTGTGTGTGTGTGTATGTGAATACAAATTAATGTACATGTGCATGTTTATGTATAAGTATATGCATATGTATGCATGTGTATGTTTACATGTATACGTACTATATATGTATACGTACACGTATATATACATGTACATATAGGAGTATATGTATATATATGCACATGTACGGTATATGTGCATGTTTTTATATGAACATGTACTGTATATATCTGTATGTATACGTATACAAGTACGTACATGTTTATATCCACGTATAAGGATACATGTGTATGTATATCCGTACATATGCATAAAAGCATGAGAATATAAGCATAATGTATATATGCATGCAAGAGGTTCACATATGCGTTTGAGAAACGTAGAAATTGAATAAAGTAACTGAGACGAAACCTGAAAGTATGCAGAAGACAACTAAGACATCAATGAAGAGAATAACGTCAAGAAATGGGAAGAGGGCAAGTACAAGAGCAAACTGAAGTAAAATATGTGACAAAGACAATAGAGGAGCAGAAACAGAATTGGTCAGGAAGGTTAGCTAATAGGAGGATGGCACATGGCAAAAATGTGTTGTAGAACGGAAGACGCGAGATGGGAAGCGTGGAAGAGGGAGACCAGACGGAAGGTGGAGAGACGAGATGGGAAGATGTTGCACGATTAACATGGCCATGGTTGGCACAATCGTAAGATTCATTCAACCGTGTTGGTAAAGGCCTTTGTTATTTATTCATTATATCATCATATATTACACATACACACAATTATATATATATGCAAAGTAGACCACTTTTTGCACTGAAGATGTAATATACGAAAGCGCTCTGCTTTGTTAGTTTCTTTTTCCAAGTGGTCTATTTTGCATAAGTGAACACGTACCTGTGTTCTTATTAGCATATATATATATATATATTATATATATATATATATATATGCATGCATTATTTATATATATATATATATATATACATGCATTATTTATATATATATATATATATATATATATATATATATATATATGCATATATATATATATATATATATATATATATATATATATATATATATATGCATGCTTATATATATATATATATATATATATATATATACATATATATATATATATATATATATATGCAAAGTAGACCACTTGGAAAAAGAAACTAACGAAGCAGAGCGCTTTCGTATATTACGTCTTCAGTGCAAAAAGTACTTTTTGCACTGAAGATGTAATATGCATGCATACAAGAGAATCTGCTCCCCGATATTCACACACACACACACACATATATATATATATATATAATTTTTTTTTTTTTTTTTTATAACCACAAAGGAAATCGGAAAGAAACAGTAATTCCCAAGCACTTTCGTGTTATTCACATCTTCAGGGGAATAAATATTTACACATCACTAGAGCGGATAGGGCAAATGCGGTGGTCATTTTAAACAGGGATGACTATCTGTCAAAGATGGATGATCTTTTGTCCGATGACATCACATATGCCAAACTTAAGACCAACCCACTTAATAAGGTGAGCAGTCATTTTAATAAGAAAATGAAAACACTGTTAAAAGGGAAAAACGATTTGATCAAACGGTTTCTACCATCACGCCTTCTCTTCCCTATATGTATGGATGAGTATATGACATATCATTAGCTCTATTAAATCCATATCAAATGATTAATCAAACTGGCTAGTGTTTTTACTTAGTCTGTTAGTTGGCACAATTTCCAATCCATCCATAAAAAATAATGTAGACTTAGTTCAAACACTTAATATTTTAAGTATTGATTATAATTTCAGGCTTGTGAGTTTTTATATTACCAGTTTATTCACAAAAATTCCAGTAGATGATTTAATTGCCTTTCTCACCGATTATTTGGACAAAGATTTTAAATTTGAATTTAACGGTAATTATTATTATTATTCCCAGGAGTTTGAATGGCTATGGGGAATCGTCTTTCACCTGTCTTGAGTAATCTCTACATGGATTTTTTTTTTTCTTTTTTAAATATTGTGTGAATGTTTTCCATCTAATGCGATGTGGTATAGATCTGTCGATGATGTTCTTAGCCTGAGGCCATGTCCTGAGGATCTTCATGGTTTTTTACATTCTATTAATGATTTGGTTCTCTGCATTAATTTTACTGTAGAATTAGAAAATAATAGTAAAGTGCCCTTTTTTAGATTGCCTTATTCATAGATTTTAAATTTAGTGTTTATAGAAAGCAGACTAATGTGTTTTTTCTATACATTATTACTCTGCACACTATGATAAATTAAAAAAAATCTGTATTTTCCTCCATGCTTTACGTGCCTTGCATATATGCAGCCATTGAATTCACTGGTGAAGAATTTGAGTCTACTATTAACCCATTAAACTCCGATGACAAGATTCTTGTCATTTGGTCAAATAAAACAAAAAATCATAAAACACCAAAATGTTTGATCAAACACCAGAAAAATATGACGTCAGTCCTCCTCGCTTCGCTCGCGAGCGAAGCGAGGAGGACTGACGTCATATTTTTCTGGTGTTTGATCAAACATTTTGGTGTTTTATGATTTTTTGTTTTATTTGACCAAATGACAAGAATCTTGTCATCGGAGTTTAATGGGTTAATCTAGGTTTGGGATTAAAGTACCCTAGGGCGTTTTTAGATAACGCTATCGCTTTAGCAAAAAAAGAAAAATCTATAGGATTCAACCCTCTCCCCTTTTTGATTTCAAGAATCTTTTAGTATTGCCTTTTAGTAACAATCTTTCTCAAGTTCCTCATCTACTTAAAACATGGAATATTAAAATAGCTTTTAATAGCCCATGTACATTTAAGATATTAAAAATTAAGAATTCACCGGTTGATTCAGATGGTTGCATATACAAAATCCCTTGCATACATTGTGAAAAGTATTACAATGGGCAAACAGGCTAAGAATTATCAACCAGAACTATCAACTATCAACCAAAATCAAACAACACAAATACAGTATAGTGTTAAAACTGGACAAGAATCCAGTGCTCTTTTTGTTCACATGAAAGATTTTAATAATTGTATTAGACTTATACTTCCTCTATTTTTTCTTATAATTCATTTGTCAATAAAAACATTATAGAAAGTAGTAATATAAAATATTCTGGAGGTTCTAATATGGATATCAGTAGTGGCATTTATAAATTAGATAAATTCATCATTAATAAAATTTATAATCAAGTTTTAAGAGACCAAAAGTAATTTGGTGATTTGTGTTGTTCTGAGATTTATTCTTTTTCATTTGTGACCATTTGTGCATTGCCGGTTCCTTTCCAAGTGCTTAGTCTCTTGTCTTATAAATCTTATTGTACTACCATTTTCATCTGTATTCCCCTGAAGATGAGAATTACTGTTTCTTTCCGATTTCCTTTGTGGTTACCAGCAAAATTTTTTGGATCACGGGTGTTTTGTGATCATGCTGCACATAATATATGTATATATATATATTATATATATATATATATATATATACATATATATACATATACACATATATACACATATATACATATATACACATAAATATATACATATATACACATATATACATATATATACATATACACATATATACACATATATACACATACATACATATATACATACACCAAGGCTTTATCCCCCTTACAAGGGAGGTAGCCAAAAAGGGAAAGGCATAAAAACACTCCCACCCATTTCATCCCTACATACACTCCACACCCCTCCCACCCTTCCTCTCATCTGAGCACCTCCTGGATGACGGGTCATCCCTGCACCCTGCCCACCGCCCTGGGTCAGAAGCAGTGTCGCAAGACACAGTACATCCACAGCAAGGCCGCTTCATTTAATCGGCGACCCCCCTTCTCCGTCCCCCTTTGCATATAAGGCGAGGACGGGGAGAAATCCCTTCGGGCTGCGTCAAAATTTACTCACACATACTACCCCACCCCCACCCCCCCACCCATTCCTCCTCATGCAGTCACAACATCATCCATATACAACCATTCTCCACTCACCTCTGTCTTCCGTCCTCTCCCTTCCTTCCTCAACAGACATTCCCCTCTTCCCCAAAGCCCCCTTCACCCCATCCATCCACCTCATCCTAGGACGTCCCCTCATGTTCACTCCCTCCACATCTGCCTTCCATACCTCTTTTACTAGTCTTTCTTCACTCATTCTTTCCATGTGTCCAAACCATCCTAATATTCTTTCATCAACCCTATCTCCCAAATCCTTTTTCACCCCTGTTCTCCTCCTCACCTCCTCATTTCTCACTCTATCCAGCCTAGTAACCCCCACCATACTTCTCAGACACCTCATCTCAAACACATTCAAACTCCTTCTCTCTTCTTCTCTTATGTTCCACGTTTCTGCCCCATACAGTGCTGTTGGCACAATCACTCCTTCATACAGTCTCCTCTTCGCATCCATTCCCAAGTGTCTATTCCTCATTACACTCTTTAAACCACCAAGGCATTTACTCGCTTCTCTCAATCTACATTCTACCTCCACCTTCACTCCACCTTTTCCTGCTACACTTGCACCCAAGTATCTAAAACTATCCACTTCCTCCAGTCGCTCTCCCTTAATGTTCACTTCCAGTCTACTGCCACTTTCACCCCTTGTACATCTCATCACCTTACTTTTACCCACATTTATCTTTAGCTTTCTTCTATCACATACTCTCCCAAACTCTGCCACCAGCTTCCTCAATCCCTCCTCTGACCCTGCCACAAGCGCAGTGTCGTCCGCAAACAACAGCTGGCTCACCTCCCACTTTTCTCCATTTTCTTTAACCATCTCCAATCCCTGACTCACTACCCTAGCATTCACCTCTCGCACCACCCCATCCATGTATAAGTTGAACAGCCAGGGCGACATAACGCATCCTTGACGAAGTCCCACCTTTAATTTCAAACCACTCACTCTCTCCATTTCTAATCCTAAGAGAAGAAGCGAGCATTCACAGATTGGTTACAAAAGAGGACAGGGGAGTCATATGAGAGGTACATAGAAACGAAAAGAGAAGTAAATCAAAAGTTAAAGGTGGCAAAGAGGAGAGCATATGTGAAATGGGGTAGGAGTATGACAGAAAATTTTGAAAGTAATAAAAAGATGTTTTGGAAAGAAATTAAGAGAGGAAGAGGAGGCGAATCAAGTAGGGAAGAAAAGGTAAAAGGTACAGATGGAGAGATGATAATGGAAGAGATGGCAATGAGGGGAAGATGGGCAGAATATTTTAGGGAGTTGCTGAATGTGAAGGAGGATAGGGAAGGAAAGATAGCTGCAGTGGGAAATGCGAAGAAAAGGAGAGTGATGAGTGAGGAGAATGGAGGAGAAATAAGGAAGGATGAGGTGAAGGCAGTTGTAAAGATGATGAAAGCAGGTAAGGCACCTGGTCTGGATGGATGCCATGCAGAATGTCTGAAAAAGGGAGGTTCAGTGATGGTGGACTGGTTGGTGAGGTTATTTAATGTTTGTTGGAGAGAGGGTAGAGTACCGGAGGACTGGAGTAGTGCCT
>NC_134780.1:58082425-58094925 GCF_046742065.1 Oratosquilla oratoria | reverse complement strand
TCGTCCACTCGGGCAATATACGAATCAAACAAGAATATCCCATCGGGACGTGTCCCTTCATCATCTATTAACGACCATTCACAATCCACTCTTACATCTTACTTAGTATCTTACTTGCCCGACAGACTCTTTCATCTAACGCCACCTTCACCCAGCCCAACCACCTTATTCAACAATTCATCAATACTGAACATTAGTGGTGATGCACATAACCCTGGTGCAGCCGCAGCTTAACTTGAAGGAACTATCTCTGACCCTAACAGAAGCTCTACTACTAATATATGAGCTTTTGACCACACCAAGCAGACTTTACTTTATTCCATACATCTGTAGTATAACATATAACCCTGTTGTCAACCCTGCCATACGCCTTCTCCAAATCTACAAGACTTTCTCACCCTTGGCCAAAAACTTCTCGTACATCTGTGTCATTGCAAATATATTGTATATATGCACCTTCCTCCTTTCCTAAACCCACACTGTTTTCCCCTAATTATCACTAATTTCTTCCCACAAATCCTCCCAATTAGCAACCCCATCGATCACACTTTTCAGACTAAAACTACTAAATTCATACACGTCCACTTTTCCCTTGTAAAGTATAGCTACACATGCACTTTTCCAATCCACTGGAACACTCCCTTTGAGTAAAAGCAGCAATGACTACAACAGCTCTGTAGGGAAGAGGCCAAACGCAAAGTATGGGAGTCCAATATATTTTACGTTTCGCCCAGCAGGGCTTCTTCAGAAATAACATCGATGAAAAACATTTTACTCCTTATATAGCCCGAGCCTTGCGGGGAGAAACAAACATGAAAAATGGTGTACACACAATTTGCGCAAATTGCTTGTTACTTTAAATTAAAATTGCCAATGGTTTTTTAATTGTAAAAAATCCACTATTCTGATTTATATTTTCTATGAGGGATATAAACGCCGATTCTAAACATCTACGTTTCATTGTATGGTTTTCATATTTTATAATCTTGGAATATGAAAACCATACAATGAAACGTAGATGTTTCATTGTATGGTTTTCATATTTTATAATCTTGGAATATGAAAACCATACAATGAAACGTAGATGTTTAGATGTTTAGAATCGGCGTTTATATCCCTCATAGAAAATATAAATCAGAATAGTGGATTTTTTACAATTAACAAACCATTGGCAATTTTAATTACAAGTAACAAGCAATTTGCGCAAATTGTGAGTACACCATTTTAATGTTTGTTTCTCCCCGCAAGGCTCGGGCTATATATGTAGTAAAATTTTTTTCATCGATGTTATTTCTTAAGAAGCCCTGCTGGGCGAAACGTAAAATATATTGGACTCCCATAATCTGCGTTTGGCCTCTTCCCTACAGAACACTCCCTTTAGGCACACTCACCAACCATTTAAAAAAAAACACATATATATTTTCACAAGCTCCCCCAACTTAAGCCGTCAATCCAAACACCGTTCCGATCCCTTGTGGGGATGGAGAGAGCACGAGTTAAAGAGCACGAGGAAGAGAGCACGGGGGAGAGAGCACGAGGGAGAGAGCGTTGGCGTCACTCTTCTACAACAGGTTGGGTTACGAAAGGCTAACTTAGATTAAGTTAATTCAATTATCGTACTTGAACTCAAAAATGGCAAGAGTTCTCGGTCGTGATGGATCAATTTTATTACTTTGAAAATTAAATAACACTATCAGTTTCGTACGACTTTTTATTGAAAACTTCGAGAGAGAGAGAGAGAGAGAGAGAGAGAGAGAGAGAGAGAGAGAGAGAGAGAGAGAGAGAGAGAGAGAGAGAGAGAGAGAGAGAGAGAGAGAGAGAGAGAGAGAGAGAGAGAGAGAGAACGTGAGAGAGGGGGGGGGATCTCCTAAGGGCGATGTAGTTAATGAAGAACCTCATTACTGCGCGAAACCTTATATCTACCTAAAAAAATTGAGTCTACGCATCGCTCCCGGTAGGAAAAGAAAACAAAAAATGAAATGCCACTGTCGTTCCTATTGCGCTAAGGGATGAGGTGTGTGTGTGTGTGTGTGTGTGTGTGTGTGTGTGTGTGTGTGTGTGTGTGTGTGTGTGTGTGTGTGTGTGTGTGTGTGTGTGTGTGTGTGTGTGTGTGTGTGTGTGTGTGTGTGTGTGTGTGTGTGTGTTTGTGTGTGCGCGCGCGCGCGCGTTTGTGTGTATAAGGTCACATTTATCTACAGATCTAATAATACGAAATGAGTTTTCATCCAGAAGAGCAATAGTTGTCAGTCACGAGTCCAACACTTGATCCAAGACCAGGCATCCCACCTCTCTCACATCTAGATAATATCTCACGAATCCCCTCACAAAACTCACCACAAATTAAACGTCATATTATTTCCCAATCTACAAAAAAGACTATCATTCAAACATATAAATGAATAAATAAATAAATGTATAAAGTCGCATATAAACAAAAACAAGCCTTTAGTCAAGCTTGTTTGTTTTTCTGTTGTATAAATAAACACCAACAGAAATCTGACGTTTGACATGCTAACAAGCATGCGAAGTGCTTTACCCGCTGGCGACCAGTTTTCATGCTGATTAGGTTTAACTTTGATGTTTCCGATGTACGTATGTATACATTATATATATATATATATATATATATATATATATATATATATAAATATATTTAAATACACACACACACACACACACACATATACACACACATATATATATATATATATATATATATATATATATATATATATATATATGCTTATAGAATCAATACAGAGGAGAATGACCAAAATGATAAATGGGCTCAGAAATTTACCTTACGAAGAGAGGCTTAGGCACCTTAACTTACACTCTAGAAAGACGCAGAGTGTGGGGTGATCTAATAGAGGTCTTCACGTGAATCAAAGGCTTTAACAAGGGTTATGCAAACAAGGTCATCATATTAAGACAACAGGGCAGGACCCGCAGTAATGAATTTGAATTGGACAAATTTAGATTTGATAAGGAAATAGGCAAGAATTAGTTTACTAAAAGTGTGGTCAACGAATAGAACAGACTTAGTAACCATATAGTGAGCGCTAAAATTATAGGTTATTTTAAGAAACATTTAGACAGCTTTATGGATGAGGATAACAGGTGGTGATGGACATGGAACTGCCTAGTGTAGGCCTTATGGTCTCTTGCAATCTCCTTCATTCTTATATACCCCGTCACCCAGGAGTGCCCCACACCGTTCTCTTTGGCTCAACAAAATCCTTTCTCGTTGGAAAGAAAAACTAACCTTCCGTAAGCCAACGGACTGAAAAGTACGAACGAGATTCCTGCATATTCCTTCATTACGTGTGTCATTCTTTATCACTGTCGAAAAGAACCACAACGAAAATAACGAGAGAAAAAAAATCCGCCCCCAGCGAAACCTTTCCATTCACAATGAGGTCAGATGCAGAATAACATGAATAAAACAAGAATGAACGAAAGAGAAACCAATACACAAAAACATAACTGACAGACAACCGTGCCATCAACAAAAAGGAAAACCCATGACGTCATAAAAACGGTATTGTTTTCCACAGTCGAGTCTCATATTTATTACGCTCAGCTTGCGGTAAAACCGTCTAAAAATGATTCATCCTCCCTCTTCCATTTTTCAAAATCCTACGAGTCAAACATAACACTCAACACAGAATTTATAGAACTAGGGCAAATCATAAAGGCAAATCACATTTGGTTCATAAGGGAATAAAAAGCCGATATTCTAAACACTTCAGGATACTGAAAAGAGGGGGGAGTTTACGGCAAGAGTCGCTTAGCTGTGATCAAAACCGTCGCCTTCTGCGTGTACTGTATGTCCTTCCCATGTCATTTATGAGCTCCCATGGCGTGCTGGTTCCGATTTTACACAGTAGCGGTTTGAACCGCGCGGGAACCGCGTCGGTGCCGCATAGTGAAGGAAAAATTGAGCGGTTATGTGTGAACGTCTCCACTTACACTGTAATTGAACCGCCTCGGTTTCAACCGCGGCGGTTAAAACCGCTAGTGTGAACAGGGTCTTATTCGGGAAAACTTCGCCATTTCAGGGTGGTGGTCGTTCTTAGATCTCCCTGCTTGGCACCAGGCAATTTGATTCAGCTGAGAAAAAAACAAGTTGAGCCACTTTACCTATTTCAGTTCGGCGACCTAATCCAACTTGGGTTAACGCATTTACACTTCGCTGCGTTTTACGACTTTTGCGCTGTCGCCACGTGATTCTATTCAGCCGAGGGACACCCATTCTGCAATCAAATGTTAATTACAGTCACCTTAGGCGGTGCTTCAGCATCCGCTGCCCTTCCCTTCTGGTCCAATTTACTCCCCCAATATTGCATTACAAGAGCGTGGAGGATCCGCCAGTGGTCGCGTTGTTTTGCACCAGCGGTCCTGAGTCCCAAGGGAGCCCCAAGGGAACCCCAAGGGAGCCCAAAGGGTTTCAAGAGTGGAATCACAAACCAAAATCTAGTGGTATTTAGTGGATACTCAAAGATCATATTTAGTGTTGGTTTCCAGAAGGCAAAGGGCCAGGTATTCATAAATATGGGATACGTAAGGAGAAAAGAGAGAAAAGAATATATATATAGTGTTGAATTGGTCTCCAGGAGGCAAAGGACCACCAATTCATTAGTATGGGATACGGTAGAAGAAGAAGAAAAAGAAGATGAAAAAGAAGAAAAAGAAGAACAAGAAGAAGAAAAAGAAGAACAAGAAGAAGAAGAAAAAGAAGAAAAAGAACAAGAAGTACAAGAAGAAGAAGAAGAGGAAGAAGAAGAGGAAGATGAAGAAGAAGAAGAAAAGAAGAGGAAGAAGAACAAGACTCTTCAAGCGAGGCAGGACAACTACGCAGCGAAGTGAAATCCTTCCCATTGAAACCTGAGTCTTTCGCGCATATCACCGCATGCAAACGCGTTTCCTTCTTCTTATTTGAAGGAATATGTTTATTCCATATCTGCGTGATTGTTGCTCCCGTAAACTCTGCGTGCCTCAATGTCAAGAGGTGTGTTTGCATTCAGTTTTTCTTTTATCTATACATTTTTCTATTTATTTGTTTTTGAATTTGATGCTTCTTTGCGAGCCGCGTTCACTAGAGTACTTTGTTATCGGTGTCTGATGTGATTATCCGAGTCAAAAGCTGTTTTATCCGCCCCTCTTACCTTATCTCTCGCTCACACACACACACACACACACACACACACACACACACACACACACACACACACACATACACTTAAACACTTCCACACACACAATCACTTCCACACAAACCCTTCTACACACAAACACTAATACAAACACCAACACATACAAAGACCTATACACACAAACATCTAACCACAATTAGGTAAATACACACACTTTCAAATACGCACATTCATACACTTCAGATACACACACGCGCACGCACACGCACACGCGCACGCACACACGCACGTACACATACACAAGAGTAGTGGTGAACATCGGGGGACTGGAATGGCGCAGACCCGAGATTGTGCCCCTTTCAATACTTAAAAGATTCACAAACACATTCAACAACAAGGAGATACGGTATATGTATGTAATGTATTACCCATCCATACAAGTACAAGTCTATACAAGTACATACACACATACAGTAAAAAATTAAATAGCAATAGAATCTCCCCCCCTGCCATAGTGATTCTCCGGCGGAAAAAAGTTTTGGAGGTCAGCAGTACCACCGATTAATCGGAAGTCGGAGGAAAAATACCCGTGTGATAATCCATGTTCGCTATGCAACTCGACCTATTTCGATTCAGCCGTTCCGTATTGAGGAATATTTGTTTTATTATGACCTAAGCCATACAACTTCATTTAGCTTCGTGTAACTCTATTTGTAACGAAAGTGTGTGTGTGTGTGTGTGTGTGTGTGTGTGTGTGTGTGTGTGTGTGTGTGTGTGTGTGTGTGTGTGTGTGTGTGTGTGTGTGTGCGCGCGAGTGCGTGAGTGTGATTCACCATGGTCATTGGATCACGTGTTGGACTCGTGATCGACAGTTATTAACAATTCGGATGAGAGCTCAGATCTCGTATGATCGATCTATGGGTAATACTGTGACCTTACACGCACACACACACCCAACTCCCCGCCCACGAGAGTTGGAGTAACACCCCCGCAGCGCAGCAGTGTGTGTGTTTGTGTGTGTGTGTGTGTGTGTGTGTGTGTGTGTGTGTGTGTGTGTGTGTGTGTGTGTGTGTGTGTGTGTGTGTGTGTGTGTAATTCGCCATGGTCTTGGATCAGATGTTGGACTCGTGACTGACAGCTATTACCCTCCCGGAAGAGACCTCAGAGCTCATCAATGACCGATCTCTGGATAATGTTATGACCTCACGCACACACACACTACTCCCCGCCCACGAGAGTTGGAGTAACAAAATCGCAGCGACACTGAAATTATTTCAACCCTGAGCGGGATTCGAACTCGGACCTCCGTAGTGGCGGCCGTGATCGCTACCACTGCACCACCGAGTCCTGTGTGTGTGTGTGTGTGTGTGTGTGTGTGTGTGTGTGTGTGTGTGTGTGTGTGTGTGTGTGTGTGTGTGCGTTTGTGTGTGTGTGAGTTTGTGTGTGTCTGTGTGTTCGCGTCTGCAATAGTGCGCACGCGTGTATAGTAGTGTTTCGTGTCGAGATAAAGCCAAGCAAAGAAATAGCCACAGAAAAAGTTAAATAACCTGTCTAAGAGTTCTTCAAACTCGGAAGTCTTTCACTAACACCTGGTATCCTTTCAGGGGCAGGTTCGACATTTCAAAAATCGACAATCGACACTGGTAGTCAAGAAGAACCTCGGTAAAAAAAAAAAAAAAAAAAAAAAAAAACGGGAGCACCTAATCAAATATAATAAGAGAAAAAATAAAGTGAAAATACAAATAACCAAATAAATGAAAGAACAACTAATCTAACCTGATAAAAGAGAAAACAGAAAGACGAATAAACACAAACGAAAAAAAAAGACAAGGAAAAATAAACCAGCATATATATATCAAATACACCACTACTCTCCAAGCTAACCAAATATTCTTTTTGCATGTATGAGCATCTGGGTGGTGTGTGCGCGTGTGGTGTGCGTTAGTGGCGTGTGCGTGGTGTGTGTGTTGTGTGTGTTGTGTGTGTGGTGTGCATGGTGTACGTGGTGTGCGTGGTGTGTGTGGTGTGCGTGGTATGTCTGGTGTGTGTGGTGTGTACGGTGTGTGTGGTGTGTGTGATGTATGTGCGGTGTGCGTGATGAGTGTGGTGTGTGTGGTGTGTGTGGTGTGCGTGGTGTGTGTGGTGTGCGTGGTGTGTGTGGTGTGCGTGGTGTGTGTGGTGTGCGTGGTGTGTGTGCGGTGTGTGTGGTGTGCGTGGTGAGTGTGGTGTATGTGTGGTGTGTGTGCTGTCTGTGTGTGGTGTGTGTGTGGTGTATGTGTGGTGCGTGTGCGGTGTATGTGTGGTGTGTGTGGTGTGTATGTTGTGTGTATGTGGTGTGCGTGGTGAGTGTGGTGTGCGTGGTGAGTGTGGTTAGTGTGGTGTGTGTGGTGCATGAGTGGTGTGTGTGCGGTGTGTGTGTGGTGTGTGTGTGGTGTGTGTGTGGTGTGTGTGGTGTGCGTGGTGTGCGTGGTGTGCGTGGTGTGTGTGGTGTGCATGGTGTGTGTGTGGGGGGGGGCGCGTGTGTGTACGTAACAAGAATCTTCAATCGCTCACACTGTATGGCTAAAGTCTACCTCTCATTAAGTAACATTCCTACTAGAAAGGAAGCAGAACGTTTGATCAAATCTTCTAGAAATAGTTGAAAAGAACCGAGACCAATTTATTTCTATCAAACAGCTTCTGAACTCGAAAAGTCAACAAAAAATAATGAAGGGCAGCAGACGAAATCACCTGAAAGTATTTTTCTTTTCTTTTCTCGCTACAAATGTTCTGGAGAATTAAAAATGTTTTTAATGAAGTTAAGCTAACTCTGAACAGTTTATAATTGTTTACGCTTCCTGACGCCACGTGTAACTGAGAGGTGATGAGAGTAGCAAGGAAAAATGTGTATCTCATTTGAGAGGAAAAAAAACGAGCAGTATGGATTGTAGACTAGACGTCCTCTGTTCTATTCCTTACCTCGGACAAAACCTCTCCTTCTCTCTCCCCCAGACCCTGAAAAGTATCTTCAGTGACGATGACATCTCCCTAGATTTGATTCTGGCTACCGACATAAGATTGTATTCGTCTTAGATCATCTGGCCTCCTGGATGAAGTGTTTGTCCTCTTCACTTCGGTAATGAATACAGTAAAGTGCATTACAAATTTCGTCATGGCAATTGTTAGACGCTATCATTTGGCTGAGGAAGATGGGGCGCAAACTGGAAACATCTGATATCCTTTTCGTCCTTTTTCTCTTTCACTCTTGTAAATTCTTTCAATGTTTTGCTTGTTTAGCATCACTTCCACGATGCTAGCCTTGAGCGCCCGACCAAGCGTTGTGGTGGCAGCGCATGTCAATAGTAGCTACTGGCTGGTTCGCTGCATTGATGACGGTTGTCCAACATTTTCTTCTACTTCTCTTGCACAGTTTGATGTCAAACACAAGGAGTTTGAGTTTCGTAAATACATCTTGCATGTATTGGCATTATTCGTCCAAATATTTTGCACTGCTCGAAGAAGGGAACCTAAAAATATACCTCTCTTCATTTTTATATCGTGTTGTGAAGAGAAATTTAACAAATTATTATTATTGGATTTCCAATGATTATCCTGTTTGATGAGGAGTGTGTCTAGGAAGGAAAAATTTGTCAACGTTTTCTTCCAGAGTAAAATAAATTTAAGTTTCCACGTCCTTGGGCGACTTCTGAAGCTCCTGGAGGTTCATTCACTTGGTTGTGGTACGTGGGCGACATCCTTGTCATCATATCCAATTTATGATATTCGGAAACACGATTTCAAAAGGACCTGCTTCCAGAAATATCACAAAGAGGCAGGTTCAGGACCGCACTCAATGGAGAGCCCATGGGCAAGCCGATCTTTTGTGAATATTCGGTTCCAAGGAAAATTATATCAACCTATAACACTTGCGTTCTTCTCACTCCACAGTCGGTGTTCATGATGATGATTGTGGTGATGACGATTATGGTGATGACGATTATGGTGATGACGATTATGGTGATGACGACGACGACGACGACGACGACGACGATGATGATGATGATGATGATGATGATGATGATGATGATGATGATGATGATGATGATGATGATGATGATGATGATGATGATGATGATGATGATGATGATGATGATGATGATGATGGTGATGATGAAAATGTTGATAGTAATGGTGGAAATAAAGAATAACAATAACCCTAATTTTGTTTTCTTCGTAAAGTTGTCAGCAAATGCAATGAAATACCATCTTCCACTTCTGAGATCGAGGAAACAACGAAACAGTGTGTGTGTGTGTGTGTGTGTGTGTGTGTGTGTGTGTGTGTGTGTGTGTGTGTGTGTGTGTGTGTGTGTGTGTGTGTGTGTGTGTGTGTGTGTGTGAGTGTGTGCACGCGCGCGCGCGGTCCGTTGTGTGCGTGGTAATAAACCGGGTATTTCTTTTTTAACTAGGTACGTAATTAGCCCATCAATCTTAGTAGAACGATTTTTTTCGCCCACCATTAAATGTCAAAAGAATATCCGTGTCTCTTGCGAGCGTACGCAGGAGACGCTTCTAGAACTGACAGCATTATTTGTCCCAACACAAATACAATATATCCCAAGAGACAAACAATTTCAGCGCTGTGTCGTGGGTTGACAGGGGTGAGGAATTACTAGTTACCTAATTCCAGAAACAACAAAAGTGTCGCTCCTTCGGTAGTCGTGTGTTGAAAAAAATAGTAGTAAAAGAAAATAATAAATATATATATATATATATATATATATACATATATATATATATATATATATATATATATATATACATATATATATATATAAAATAATAGAAAGTAAAAATAAATTAATTTTACAAGATTTCTTCTTCAGAAAAAGTAGGAACTCCATGGGCGTTTTCAAAATTTAACGAGACTCAGACTTGTTAGAAAATATTTACATCTAGTTTCAATATTAAACGCAAAGAAAGAAAAAAAATGAATGAAAAAAATCCTGGAGACAGAAGTAAAGTTCGAAGAAAAAAATTAGAGTGCTTGTCAAGATCATTATCGTTACTTTCCTATCCATATTTTCTCAGATTTCCATGTGACGTTTTTCCCATTTCAGTCTATTTCCAGATAACGCAGTTGTTTTTGGTGTTTGAATAAAATATCGTATACATTTAAGTATAACTGGAAGGTTTAAAAAGGTTTGTGTTAAGTCTACTTTATGCACGCTACCTCATGTTGGTATGTGTTACGCTACATCATGTTGGTGTGTGCTAGAGACAATACATGTATTCGAATGCATTTCATTAAAATAAAGAGGCGTTTGTTTAATTTCCTTTGTACTGGTAACACTCAAAGGACAGCCATCTTATTATCTTTATTTACATGCATCAGAGGTTCATTTTAGTGTTAAACATACATTTACTCCTACTTGTAAGAACATAAGAATAAAGGAGACTGCAGGAGACCATAAGGCCCACACTGGGCAGTTCCAAGTCCATAACCACCTGTCACCCCATCCATAAAGTTATCTAACCGTTTCTTAAAACAACCGATAGTTTCAGCGCTCACTACATGGTTACAAAGTATATTCTATTCGTTGACTACCAGATTAGTAAACCAGTTATTGACTATTTGCTTTTGTGTCACATCCAAAATTTAAGGGACCCTAATAAATGGCCCCAAAAACTCACGAGTACTAGTGTCCTGATAGAGTAAACTTCATGTATTGTAGTTTGTAAAAAAGATTGTGGTGTTCAACGGGTTTCGAGTTTCAAGTATGACAAGATTTTTCCCATCGAGTTCATCACGAGTTTGCAAGAATTAGAGTTTGCTACGCAATTGAGAGCCGAGCTGTGAAACCAGAAGTTTGCAAATATGGATGCAAAAGTTGGCGAGTTTGCCATCTTAAAAACTTACAAGCGTTTTGAAGTATAATTTATAGTTTAATCAAGAGTGAGCCCATGCAAGTAGGCTAAAGATTTCCACGTGGAAAGAGACACAAGGCCCAGAGGATTAAATTCCAGAGCAGTGGACCTTGCACCAAGAAACATATCTCAGAGGAAAGTTAGGCAGGATTCCATTTGCCAAGCATGACCACAACTACACTCAGCCGCTTCCCATGGGTAGCCCCGTGTGAGATATTGACTACACACGTTTCATGCGGACTCTGACGTATGGCTCTGATCTATCGGCATGTCTTATTCTTTTATGATTGGGGGCTCATCTCCACTATGACTCAACCTCTTCAGAGCGATATAATCGCTATGGAAAGGAGCCTTGGTTATCGAAGAGTAAATGCTACTACTGTACATGGGTAGGTCGCGTTTTTTGGAGAACGAATAGCCGGTGAACAACTTAAGTAAAACGGTGTCAACCAAGAGATGGAGTGAGAAGAGGAGGGCAGAAAACAAGATGGAAAAGAACTTCGAAAATGTGCCGATATAGGATGGGTCCCCCCCCCTTTTTTCTCTCTCTCTCTCTCTTTTCTTTTTCTTTTGGGGGGGGGGGACGAATACCCGGTGAACAACTTTAGTAAAACGGTGTCAACCCAGAGATGGAGTGAGAAGAGGAGGGCAGAAAACAAGGTGGAAAAGAATTTTGAAAATGTGCGCACAAACGAGGGAACAGTGATAAAAGAGGCCTTCGTCCAGTAGTGAAGTAATAGGATATAGGATGACGATGGCAGCGATGTATTTTCGATTGGATGGGCTGAAGAAAAAATGTCATAGAATAAAGAACACTATATGTGTATATGTATATATATATATATACATATACATATATATATACATATATAATATATATACATATATATACATATATATACATACATATATACATACATATATATACATACATATATATACACATACAAATATATATATATATACATACATATGCATATATACATATATACAAATACATATATATACATAAACATACATATATCTACATATATATACATATTTATATATATTTACATTATATACACATATATACACATATACATACATATATATATATATATACACATATATATATACACATATATATACATATATATATATACATATACATATAATATATACATATACATATAATATACATAAATATATACATATACATATATATAATATAATATATACATATAATATATACATATACATATATAAATATATACATATACATATATATACATGTATATATATATATATGTATATACATATGTATAATGCGTACAAACATTTTTCTTATTTTGATACCCGTGTGTGTGTGTGTGTGTGTGTGTGTGTGTGTGTGTGTGTGTGTGTGTGTGTGTGTGTGTGTGTGTGTGTGTGTGAGAGAGAGAGAGAGAGAGAGAGAGA
>NC_134780.1:58059925-58077425 GCF_046742065.1 Oratosquilla oratoria | reverse complement strand
AAAGATTAAAAAATTGCAGTTTAGAAGAAAATAAAACTTTTGAACAGTTTGTGTAAAGGACTATCCTTTCTTTTTCCAAATACGGCTTTTTCCGAAGATGTAAATCTAATTAACAAATTACTAACCATTAATCCTGATTTTGAAGTTACCCATTTGCTAAGAACACATCCTCTCCGTTTCCTCTCACTGCATTAAATACTGAACAAATTACGGGTCCTCTTCCATTACATTTAAGATTTCTGAAAAATAAGCTATGTTAATAGAGACAATGTTTCCAAGACCTGAATCTTGCAGACGACAGTCAAACATATAACATTTACCTTTGAAAAGATTTGCCTTGGCATTCTTCCAAATCCAGTTGGAAATGTCTGAAATGGGGAAAGGGATGAGGGATAGGGGGGTTAAAGTGCTTACGGGAGAGCAATCCGAACAAAAAAATGCAATTTTCAAACACCAAAACTTAGTTTGTATCAAACTACTCCAACCTCTGTGATTCTCGTCTAGAGTGGGAGTCTAGGAACCCAACCGAAAAGTCTTCGTTCGCGGTAAAACGCAATATTGGCTTTTTTAAGGAATAAATAAATCATGTAGTACAGCTTCCACTTACATAAAAAAATATTACCGTTAAATACAAAACATGGTTACTCACCACAGGAGCGCTTGGCCTTGTCTATGTCCTCTTCATCGTACCTAAAAGTGTCTTTGTCAGATGCAGCAGCAGCGCGTCGTCTGTATCTACCATATGCTCAAATCCTGGGACCGGGAACAACACGCCATTGCAAATAACCGCCTTATGTCCTCTGGGCATAAGGTCTATTTTTCAGTAGCAATGGTACCGTACCCTGGACTTTTGCTCAGCATACGATGAGCCCTACGTTGTCGAGCCCGTGTCATTTAATCCGAAATTCTGAAATCCCGAAGGTATATCCCCACTCCCCCCCAACCCTGCGACCTCTATGCTCGATCGACTTGCCGAGCCTAGTCTGGAAAGTTCAGCAACCTCTATTTAGGCATAAGAGGTTTCGATTCGTATCTAAGACGAATCTGTAATAACGAAAATAACGTGCCTATCGTGACACGGGCTTTGCCATGTGTGCAGCGTGTATGCATTCGTGTTTTTCAGACCTACCTTGCATGATGTGGGCAGGCGCCAACTCCCAAAGGATTTCGATTCCGTGCAAAACGATTTCCTTAGCTTCATCGTTTCCACTAATTCACTGCAATATCATAAGAGTAAGCATCACGTTAAGTAATAAAATAAAATCTAGGAAACTCATATATACAAACTATGAATTTTTCTTCTATTTCATTTTCCTATCTTGACTGTCGGCCGCCTTCAGACAGGCACCCATATACACACAGGCACACACAGCATATTTACATGTCTGTGTAAATCTGACTTTTCAATATTCATTTATTTGTTTGTTTTTACATTCAGCTATCCATTTATTATATTATTATATTTGTTTGTTTAGAGTACCATTTGCGAGTAGCTCCTACCTGGTGTGTGTGTGTGTGTGTGTGTGTGTGTGTGTGTGTGTGTGTGTGTGTGTGTGTGTGTGTGTGTGTGTGTGTGTGTGTGTGTGTGTGTGTGTGTGTGCGTGTGTGTGTGTGTATGCGTGCGTGCACGCGTGTTTTTCAGCGGCCAGAATGGAAACAGAGTTTGCAAATTTCGAGAAGAATATCGTAAATGGATTTTTCTTTTCCTGTCGGGCGCCACACTGCAACGGAAGCACGAGAGAGTGCCTCCGGTAACTTTGTTCACTAAACAGAGTTAGGAGCTCGCGTGGCCCAAAGACGACGTCTGGCCTCAAGAGAATGTGCGATTCCCCGCGACCTTGGAACACGCGGTCGTCCTTCATCGAGCCGTCACGGTCCCGGATGGGAACTCAAGAGCTCGTATGTAGAAATTATCTACTGGTATTGTGACCCTAGAGACAGACAGACAGACAGACAGACAGACAGACAGACAGACAGACACACACACACACACACACACACACACACACACACACACACACACACACACACACACACACACACACACGTTAAAAGCAAACTAGACACTGCGAGACACAAAGGCCGGACACCACGAGCATAGCTCCCCTTCCCGCAAAATATAACTAGGTAAATACACACACACACACACACACACACACACACACACACACACACACACACACACACACACACACACACGTTAAAAGCAAACTAGACACTGCGAGACACAAAGGCCGGACACCACGAGCATAGCTCCCCTTCCCGCAAAATACAACTAGGTAAATACACACACACACATACACACACACATACACACACACACACACACACACACACAGGGCGTTATTGAGTTGAATGGAGTTGACGGTTTAGCTAGATCAATACGGTGTTGATACATTTCGATTTGAGCGACGCCACACTGCAGATCGGATAGAAAATAATGTCGAGGTCTCATTCACTTGTTAGCATATTAAGCGGGAATGTATTAATCTGGTAACCATTATTGTTCTCAATGTTACTGTGTATTGTCATCATCGTCAGTATTGTTGTTCTGACGGAAAGAGTAAGGAGTGGAGGAACAGTGAAATTATTATCGCACTGAGCTATTTTTTCTCCGATTGCCGAAGCAGATTTGCCACTCGCGGCCGTTGGGAAGGAATTTGATATGCTCGATGAAAATAAATTTCCTCCAGCATATCAAATGACATTCTGTGTAAACTGGTGAGAAAACAAAAATAATTTGCCATAGTAGTCTTAAGGCAGAAAAAGTTAAGGAGGTTGGTGGTACCTCCGATTAATCGGACGTTGGAGGGAAAATAGCCCAGTGTGATAACCCCGAGAGGTTGAGAAAAGAAGAAGCTGAGTTTTAACATTGATTGAAAAGATGGGAGACAATAGATGGAGATAGAGACAATGAAAAAACGAGGTACGACAAAGTGATAAAAATATAAGAAAAAAAAAAATCCTAAGTGAAATATCATGGAGTAAAACAAAGAAAATTATTGACAGGACAAGTGTGCAAAATATATATACAAATCTGACTAGACAACTGATGAATGGGAGAGAAGTACAATCAACACAAGTACACCTATCAACAGGAAAGCTAGAGCTGCCTTCTCTCTCTCTCTCTCTCTCTCTCTCTCTCTCTCTTCTTCTTCCTTCTTCTCCTCCTCCTTTTCCTTCTTTTTATCCTTCCCTTCTCTTCCTCCGCTTTCTTATCCTTCTTCTTCTTCTCCTCCTCCTCTTTATTCTACCCCTTTTTTTTCCTCTTCCTTCTCCTTTTTCCCCTTCCCCTTATCTTTCTTATCCTTCTCCTCCTCGTCTTTCATCTTCTTTCTTTTGAAAGAGTGAACGTTCTTTATCATACATATCTTCTACGTCCAACGTCTTAACGTTAACGAAGCCCACAGAATAGGTCATTCTTCTGTTTCTCGTTGTTTTCGCCTTCACTAGAAGACCAACTAAGTGACCATTTAGACCATAGTGAGGTTGAGTGTATACCAGATGCGCAAGACTAATGTAAAACAATATTGAGAACACTTAGAAGTAATTAAAACATCTCCATCCAATTGAGAACGGTCTCAGATGTAAACAGATTATGCAGCTATAAGAAAGTGGAATAATCATTGTATTGAGACCTGAAAACATTATGAAACTAAGTCGAAAAATTACAGAAATATCCCAGTAACGTGAAGGACTACTGTAAAAAACATGAAATTTTTATTTATATATACTTTGCATTAACATTTATGGGCTCAATGAGGCCATAGCTAAATGTGAAAATTATTTGGTATTGGAAAAAAAAAAATTAAAAACACAAAAAACACGTGTTTTCACGTTGGCACACTATCTAACAGATATGGCTATTTTTATTATTTTATGTATATATGTGTTTATCTATTTTTTATTATATTTTCAATTTTCCTGTCACGTTTATAAAACACAAAAACACGTTTCTTTTGGTCACATTTTTTTTAATGACACCACGTTGACATAGTATCTACCAGTAGGATAGCATGGTTATTACTATCTAATGCATTTGCGTTTATTTTCTATTTATTACTATTAGAATTAATATCTTATCTTTTACTTTAATCTTATTTTTGCTATCTATTTATCAATTTATTTTTTTTTTTTTTTTTTTTTTTTTTTTACCTATCACCCTAAGGCTCTGTTCACACTGGCGTTCTGAACCGCGGCGGTTGAATTACATTATAAGTCAATGGAAGATTTCACACAACCGTGCAGTTTTTCGCGAACTGTAAGGCACCGCCGCAGTTTCCGCGCGGTTCAAACCGTTAGTGTGAACAAAGCCTTAGTCCAATTTTTAGCGATGGTGGTCAGCCACAGCCACTGAAGCCTTTCTCGACCTTTGTCGACAGGTTTATCGCTCAAGTCTTCTTGGCGTCCGTCTTCCGGCTCTTGTCTGATCCAGGACCCCTTCTCTCCATACGCTCTCGACTTCTCCCTACCCTCAACTACTTGGGGCCCTCACCTTCTCAAGCCCTCCTTGGCTCTCCCTTCCTTTCTTGGTTTCTCTGTACCTCTTCCCACCTCGTTCTTAGGCCGGCCACACACGTGCAGTTTAAACTGACAGTTACAACTGTTCAGTTATAACTGTCAGTTGAGACTGCACGTGTGTGGGTATCTCAGTATCATTGAGATACCCACACACGTGCAGTTTCAACAGACAGTTATAACTGAACAGTTGTAACTGTCAGTTTAAACTGCACGTGTGTTGCCGGCCTTGGCCCTACCTTTTCTCTCTCTCTCTACATCTCAAAAGTTCTGGCAGCTTTTTTCTGCCTTTTCTTCCCTATCCTTACTTTTCTTTACATAATCCTTCCTGCCAAAGGATTACAAAGCAAGAACATGCCGACAGGAAACCTTTAGGCCCATAACTAGGACGGATACAAAAAAAAATCTCTCTCTCCTAACCTCGCAACCCTGTCCAACATTTCTTAACCTCTATCGATTTTCCAAACCTCTCCTAATACCTCTCAAACCTTTTCAGACACCTCTCGCAACCTTTTTGACACCTCCCAACCCCTTACAGACCTCTCTCAACCTTTTCTATACCTCTCACAATCATTTTCGTATCTCAACCTCTCCCAAATATTTTCGTGCATCTCTAAATGTCTCACAACCCTTTTTATGCATCTCCCAGATTTTCTACACTTCCAGAGTCTCCATTCATGTAATTCAACAAAGATCTCGTAATTCCTCCTCCCTTGTCAATTGCAGGCTGAAAATTTTTATTCATTATTTCAAGTTCGCTTTTTCATCTTTCTAATTTCTCACCAAGGTCATTCCATCCGTGTTTCATCATTAACAAATTAATTAAACAACTTTGGCTCATCTTATACATTCACTTCATATTTTCTTGAAATAGTTTTTTTGTTGCAATGGTTGACTTTATCCACTTTTCCCATAGTCTTTTTTTTCCGTTTCACATTTTCCGTTCAACCAATCCTTCCCTCGCACATGCACGCACGCACACGCGCGTGCGTTTACCTTATTGCATTACACCTAATTGCATTATACAGAAAAGTAGCAGGGCTTGCGCTGTCCTGTATCTTACTCTTCAGAGTATGTGTGTGTGTGTGTGTGTGTGTGTGTGTGTGTGTGTGTGTGTGTGTGTGTGTGTGTGTGTGTGTACGCGCGACCACGTACCATGTAGGAATGTATTATAGAAGATCAACGTAATGAAAAGTGGAAATATATATATATATATATATATATATATATATATATATATATATATATATATATATATATATATAATAAATCCTGTTTATCATGCAACTCCTAAAAGGAAAACCACATAAGCTCTAACCTTTCTTTTCTCCCACACCACCCGAAGAGGAGGAGGGGTAGGGAAAACAGGAAGATACACGGAAGTTACCAGGAAGCGTTGTAAGAAGACACCATGGTAACCAGAGGAGAAAGGTGGAGAACCCGAGTAATCGATTTGTGCAGAAAAGGACTTCTGGCGGGAGCATCCGAAGAGGAAGAAACTACGTACGAGGCATAAAGAACGTCTAGAAGCTAGAGGAAGTTAAAAAAAAAAAAAAAAAAACATATTTTCATATTGCTCATACATATTTACTATAGGAGTTTCCATTATCATGAGTATCACTATCTTATCACTCATCTTTTTTTAATAACGTGTTACAACCATTCCTAAGAGGAGTCCAAACTATTATGCGTATTCTCGTGCGACCGGAATCTGTTGTCTAGGTTCTTATCACTAGGTTTCTGGTCCCAGTCTCCAGGAATTAGGTTTACTCAACTACTGGACAGCAATACCACCTAAGCCTTGATGGAGTAACTTCTGACCGGCTTGGCCTCGACCCCTTCAAAACTGTGACGCACTTTAAAGGTTCTCTTCAGGCAAAGAACAAAGGATTCTGTACAGCTGAGGAAGCGGACGCCAACCCTTGGAATTCACTAACCGATCACTAGCCTCTCTCTCTCTCTCTCTCTCTCTCTCTCTCTCTCTCTCTCTCTCTCTCTCTCTCTCTCTCTCTCACTCTTTCCCTCCCCCTTTCTCTCTTTCTCTCTCTCTCCCCATTTCTATCATCCGACCTCATCATGAACCAAAAGGTTTCCGGTCGGCATGATTTATCATTGTTACTGTGTGACCTGTCTGTTCCACTGTGTTGCCGCCCCCAAGTCCCGTCTTTTTTTTCTTTTTCTTTTTTTCGTTTAGTACGTCTATCACTTTCTACTATATAAATTGTTAGTTCGTCCACAATTGGAATATGCTGTTTCTGTATGGTCACCGAATCTCATTAAAGACATTGACAGACTGAAAAAAGTACAACGGCGAGCCACAAAACTGATTCCAAATATCAAAAATAAATCATACGAAAATCGACTAAAACATATGAATCTGTTTTCCCTAAAAAAGCGTAGACTCACAAGTGACTTGATACAGGTCTTTAAAATTCTAAAGGGAATTGACAACATCAAAAGTGACCAAATTTTTACATTGAATGAGAATCAGACAAGAAACAATGATCTCAAACTGTCCGGAAATAGATTCAATTTGGAAGTAGGTAGAAACAACTTCGCCAACCGTGTAGTTAATGAATGGAATAAACTTCCTGCACAGGTAGTGCAATATAGTTCAGTTCGAAGCTTTAAGAATCATTTAGATAAACACCTAAGCAAGATGCTGTAATGATTATAATTTATTTTATATTATTTGTTTTTGTTTTGTTATCATTTGTCTGTTTGATTTTCATTTATTATTAGTTACATGTCAATTTACCATTATTTACTATTTACCTGTTTGTTTATTATTCAACTATACCTATGCATTTATGTATTTTATTTATTTACATTATCAGTTTTTATTTACTAATTTTTTTTTAGCATCCGAATTAGATATGGACCAAAAGGTCTCCTGTCGGCATGCTCCGCCTTTATAATCCTTTGTAATACTTTCTTTTCACTAATGTCTTTGTTACGTATACGGGTACGATTGTCACTCACAATTTTAGTCGGGAGGCCCCATCCCTCCCAAGAGATAACTTATTCAAGTTATAGACTCAGAATTTGTATATTGCACAGTCACTTCAATATATTTTCTGTTATGTTACGTATAGGAGAGAAATTAAACGGTGGAAAATTTCCTCGATTTTCTTCACAAATTGTACTACAGCTTGGTTCTCTTAGGCACACCAAGGGACTCCCCTCGTGAACACTCGATTTTGGTCCTATATCAGTTCTGCAGTGACGTTATGGTTTCTTTAGTCCAATGATCTTTAACTTTCTATCTAAGAAACTCTCCCAAAGTGCGTGATCTCTCAATTGTGAACCAATTGAATTTTCTCCCCCACACTTTCTCCAAGACCCGCCGTTAGAAGTCCGCATGCAATATTGTTTACTCAAACAATCTCCAATTCACTGCGCACTTAGTTTACATCAGCAATACGTCATACAGCAATGAAATAGGGTCCACAGGCACTTGTTTATAAACATTACGCTGAGGGCGAAGCTATACAATTCCACTCCTCGCCTTCGGCTGTGTTTATAAACTTCTTAACCCATAAAATGCAACCCTCGCCTTCGAACTGTTGTTTACCAAACAGCCTATCCAATAAAAATGAAACTCTCACTACCAGCCCCTACTTCTACTTCACTTGTCTGCCTATATCTACAAGCCTCTTACAGTTACTCGTTGCAACAAAACTGCGGCTTCGGCCGAAGCAAAATTCCAATGGTAGCATTATTGGCACCGGGGTAACACCACAAAAGACAACGAAGCAACTGCAGGGGAAATAGGTTTACTAAAAAGATGGTCAATGAATGGAATAGACTAAGTAACCATGTAGTGAACGCTGAAACTATCGGTTGTTTTAAAAAAACTGTTAAAGACAACTTTTCGGATGGGAATGACAGGTGGTCATGGACATGGAACTGCCTTGTGTAAGCCTTGAGGTCTCTTGCAGTCATCTTTATTCTTATGTCCTTAGGGGAAGGGTCAAAAGGCGAAGACAAGACTACAAGGGAAGGCTGTGGGATACGATACGAGGAAGCCATAGGACAACATACGCGTACTGTGACACTAAATGCTCACCTGCGTTCATCTCCATCAAAGTGTTGTTGCTTTCCGTTCGACATTATAATCAGAGCCTGCATTTCGCACAGGACTGCAAAGGACGTCATATTTGGAGGGTCTTCGTCTCCGTTGGGTTTTGTTAACAACAAGAATTGTCTGAGTTGACTGTCGTATAAATCTTGAAAATTGAAATGCACGTGTACATGGATTCAACACACACATTATACTGGTCAACAAACTCTTTGTTTAAATTTTTAAAATAATTTAGAGTTATTTTGATGTGTTGAATCCAAAAATTACATTGGCTTTGCTCAATCAGTTCAACTTCCTGAAGTTAATTTTTTTTTTTTTACATGTACGGGTATTTTCACGTGATATGATGCAAAATTCTTTCATATTTCTTGCAATAAACGAATTCTGAACTTTTTGCATGTGCCAACTTATGACAAACCTTAGTTGTTTTTTTACAGGTGAATGAAATGGCTTCGACTAGAAGATCTTGCAAAAATAAGCCTGACGTATTCTGCTACATCTGCGGTGAATACACCATTGTACCTAACAGGAATCAAGTCACAAGTTTCATAAAGCGTGCTTACCATTCTTATTTTGGTATTAAACTTGGTGACCAGGATAAAGCTTGGGCGCCACACATGGTATGCAAGTCATGCACCGAGTATCTGCGTCAGTGGACCAAAGGCAAGAAGAGTTGTCTGAAGTTTGGATTTCCCATGGTTTGGAGGGAGCCGACAAACCATGTCACTGACTGCTACTTCTGTGCTATTGATGTGACTGGGATCAACAGAAAGAACCGAAGCAGCCTCAAGTATCCTGATCTTGAATCAGCACGTCGTCCTGTAGCTCACTGTGATGAAATTCCAGTACCTGTCTTTGGAGAACTTCCTGACATCAGTGACGAAGATTCCTCCAGTGTTCCAGAAGATGAAGAAGTGGTTCTTAACGATGATGCTCCACATCCTTTTTCCAAAAAGGAGCTAAATGATCTAGTTCGCGATCTCAGCTTGTCAAAGTCCTCTGCCGAGCTATTGGCATCCAGACTGAAGGAAAAGAATCTCTTCTCTGGCAGTGCTTGCATCACCTTTTACCACAACAGACATCGAGAGTTCCTCCATTTTTCATTGAAGAGAAGGACTTCGTATATTGTACATATATTGCTCAGCTGCACAAGCTTGGAGTGCCTTAGTATGAACCCAAAGATTGGAGACTGTTCATTGACAGCAGCAAACGATCGCTGAAATGTGTTCTGCTTCACAACGTCAACCAATTTGCCTTTACCCCTTGCTCACTCGACTACACTGAAGAAGTATGAAGCGGTGAAGTATGTGCTGGAGAATTTTTTTTATGATCAGCATGAGTGGCTTATTTGTGTTGACCTGAAGATGGTGAATTTTTTGTTGGGACAACAGTCCGGCTTCACCAAGTACCCATGCTTTCTGTGCATGTGGGATAGTAGGGACACTGCTCAGCATTACACAAAGAAGGACTGGCCTGTGCGGGAGGAATTGGTGCCTTGCAGAGCAAGGAACGTCATCAACAATCCTCTGGTAGACAGAGACAAGATACTCTTCCCACCGCTGCACATCAAGCTCGGCTTGATTAAACAGTTCACCAAAGCTCTAGACAAGGATGGTGGCTGCTTCACTTACTTGTGCCATGCTTTTCCAGGATTAACCATAGAGAAGTTGAAAGCTGGCATCTTTGATGGTCCTCAAATCCGTCAGCTCATCAGAGATCCTGAGTTTGAAAACTCAATAAACGAAAGCGGAACTGGAAGCATGAAAGGATTTTGTTCTGGTCGTGAAGAACTTTCTTGGCAACTACAAGGCTAGGAATTGTGTAGAACTTGTCACCAATATGCTGACTGCTTTCAGAACCCTTGGATGCAACATGAGCATCAAAATGCCTTATTCTCATATATGGATCGGTTTCCTGAGAATCTGGGATCAATGAGTGATGAGCATGGGGAGAGATTCCATCAGGACATAAAAGAGATGGAGACCAGGTAGCCTATCAGGGACGCTAGGATACAGTCATGATGGCTGATTACTGTTGGACTCTGAAGAAAGACATCCCTGCTTCTGAGCATTGGAGGGGTTCGAAGAAACGGAAGCTTATTCCATGAATTTTGCACAATGACGACGTAACGTTCAATTTACATGTTCTTACCTTTATCAATGTCTATTATTCAATTTACAGAAATTGATGTTTGTAACACTTATTACATTGTTAGAAAAAATCTAAAACATTTTTTGGATAAGAAATATTAACGAAAATCAACTGATAATGTCACAAAAATGTAATCAATTTAGTCAGAAGATAGGATTTTTCAAAATGAAATTAGCATAAAAACCTAACCTGATTGAGAAAAATTAATATAATTTTTTGATTCAGCGGTGCAAAATTGTCCTAATTCAGTTGAAAAACATAGATAACTTACAATTTTTTGTAACCCAGTGTTTTATATTATATATATAAATATATATATACATATATATATATACATATATGTATATATGTGTGTGTGTGTGTGTGTGTGTGTGTGTGTGTGTGTGTGTGTGTGTGTGTGTGTGTGTGTGTGTGTGTGTGTGTAATCGATCAAATCATATTCTACAGTGTTGAAAAAAAATTAACAACTCATTATTTTATTAGGTGAGTCCGGGATCGCGTGCCGGAGAAAAATCCTTGACGTGCTATATTTGGCACGCGTGCCAATTATTGCCCACCCTTGCACTATGGTTTGTTTGGGATGCCCCTTTACAAAATTCATTGGATTTTATTAATAAATGGCGCGTTAGAGGTTGCGAATAAGGCAGGTGGTTTATCAAAGGATTTATCCATACCAAGGACGGTTTACAAAATTAGATTGGCGATTCACTTTCAATAAAAGTGAATGCCAACACCATTCAGGCCTACCCACGGGCACTCCTCTATCAAGGGCACTGGCATGCTTATACACTGAAATGCTCTAAGCCAATGATCATATGACCATGAAGGGAAGACCGTAAATGGACGAGATGTGTCACTGATATAGTCATAATTGTACCATAAAACACATTAACAATATATTACCATTATTCCTCGTCTCCTTTCTAAACCTGACTTGCCTTATGTTCAACGTACACACACATTTCCACATAATCTTATTCGGTCACTTCTAATTTTGTCTCCCATTTCCCTCCAGGGCTCTCATCTCTCGTGATTTAACTCTGCTTCCATTTCTCATTATTACTGACCAGCTTCCTCAGGCATCTTATAATTAGAATTTATGGGTGTACGGGAAGGAAAATGGGGGAGGGGAATAAAGGACAAAAGAGAGAAGGAGCGGATAAGCGAGGGGAGGAATGAAAATGTCATGGATGTGAGGGGAGGCAGAGTGGAGTAAGGGAAGTGAGAGGAAAGGGGTCGAGAGGATGGGGAGGGAAAGGGAAAGGACGTAGAAGGGAGGGGAAGAAGAGGCCAAAGGATAAGAGAGGAGGGGAGAAATGGGGGAAGGAGGTAAAGTAAACAAAGGGAGGAGAGGGAATGTGTGGGGAGAGAGGCAAGGGAGGGGAGGGTAAGGGAGTGAAGGCTAAGAGGAGAAGAGAGGAAATGATAAGACAGGAGGAGAAAGATAGGGAAAGAAGGGGAGGTAAAGCGAGGGACATAGAGGAAAAGTATGGGGAAAGAGGGAAGAGAGGAGAAGAAGGGGAGAGAAAGGGAAAGGATAGGAGAGAGGAGAAATGAGGGGATGCGAGTGTTAAGGAAAGAGGCGAGAGGATGAGAAGAGAGCGGAGATTGGAGAGGAGGTGAGAGGAGGCAAGGCAAGGGAAGGCGAAGGAGGGGAGGGTAGGGAAGGAAGTGAAGAGGAAGTGGAATGGGGAGGAAGTGGAGAGGAGGGGAAGTGGAGGGGAGGGGATGTGTAGAGGAGGTAAAGTGGGGGAGAAGGGATATGAGGGGGAAGGGAGAATAGGGGAAGGTAGAGGAAAGGAAAAGAGAGAAGGCGCTGAAGAGTGAAGAAAAGAGAAGAGGGAAAAGAGAAGGTGAAATACGGACGGGATGGGAGTATTGTCTTTCGTCATGGATAACCACGAAAAGATGGAGGCATAGATGTGGTCAAGTTTGTGTGTGTGTGTGTGTGTGTGTGTGTGTGTGTGTGTGTGTGTGTGTGTGTGTGTGTGTGTGTGTGTGTGTGTGTGTGTGTGTGTGTGTGTGTGTGTGTGTGTGTGTGTGTGTGTGTGTGTGTGTGTGTGTGTGTGTGTGTGTGTGTGTGTGTGTGTGTTGTGTGTGTGTGTGTTGTGTGTGTGTGTGTTTGCGTTTGTGCTTGTCAGCAATGATATATGTCACAGCTCGACGACAGCTTCGTGATAACCTATTTTACGGTACAAACATTCTATTACTGACAAAGTCACGTCCATCTACAGCCAGAGTTTCAATCCATGGCTGACATTCACTTTTTTCAGGAAAAAAAAAGTATCAGATGCCCCTTCATGTCACTGAAAATCACTCGTTATCTTTAGTGCCCTCTTGCACTCGTCTATTCGTATATTACTTACTAATGCAGACATCTCAATCTGACACATAATACATCATAGCTATGAAAACATGTAAATAATTGTTAAATGTTTGATATGTTTCTAAATGTGTTTCTGTGCTCTCCAGAGAGTCCGTTCAGGGCATGGCATACGTCGTGATTTACTGCTAACCATGTTGCCAAATCAATTTTAGTACATGCCTCTCTCTCTTTCTCTCTCTCTCTTTTATTTCCTATCCATGTACTCTTTGAAATTGCCTTTTTATATTCTGTATATAGTAAAGGAAGCTGTATAGTGCAAAGAGTACCACTTTTTAGGATTATAATAACGATTACCTATCACCCTATCACTTTTTAGGATTATAATAACGATTACCTATCACCCATCTGTCTCACCTGTGACACCACCTCGGCGTGGCAATATGGGGAGAAAAAGCGCTGATGCCACGTGTCATATATTTTATTCAAATCGTTGTTATAATCTTAAAAAGTGATACTCATTGTATCATATAGCTTCCCTTACTATACAAAGAATATATATATATATTTTATATATATATATATATATATTATATATATATACACATATGTATGTATGTATGTATGTATGTATGTATGTATGTATGTATAAAATCAAACGGCACATAGATGGGAAATGAGAGAAAGAGGCAAGTATTAAGGTTGGTTTGGCAGAATGGTTATGTCACACCCTGAACGGACTCCTTGGAGTGTACAGACTATAATTCTATCAGGTTTAATGTCATCTTTTGCAAACATAAATGTGGCAATGTAACAATAGCGCGAAGGTACATCTGCAACGTTATCACATGGATCAAGTTTGTTTATCCTGAACAATAGAAAATGTAAAGTTTCTTTTCCGCACACAACTCGATGCAATTTCCGAGGCTCACGGATACCGTCTGCAAGATTCTTTTGAACCAATTACGGTCTGTGTGAAGACAAAACGTTAATTATTTGAACTTGAGGAACTTATAACGAGTTTGACAACTTTTGCACGGTATTTAACTTTGTCTTTTTCACTTACTCAAGTGGAAATTTTATCTTCTTGAGACAGGAAGATTTGGAATTCACCTTAGAACAAATTGGGACAATACTTTCTTTTTTAAACAACAGGGTAATGACTAATGTTTGAAATTTTCGTATCTATTTCCTAACATCTACACACACATCCACATGGCCTACGTACATTCTATCTCTCCACGATTTAATTAGTACAGCCCCATTTCTAAATAATGCAACATGTATTCATCGCATTATCATCTTCTTTCCAGTGGCTCAGTAACGTTTTGAAAATTGCAGCAAAGAACAGTAAATGTAACTTATTTCTGTCGTAGTTTTGAAAAGTGGCGGAATGCGGACTATTTACCCCCTCAACTGTAATAAATCATTAACTAATAACAGATCATTAGTTATGTAGATTAGTTAAAAATTCATTATAAGTTATTTGCTATAGCTGCTACATTGGTTGCTGTGACAGACGAGTCCAGACGATCAGAAGTTTCTGACCACTGCAAAGCGTCTGGTTGAGAGGTATACAGCATTTTCCGTAACCCAAATCTTGTGAGAAATATGATGCTCAGAAGCCGACGTAACGAAGCGATTACCTGCGTGTTTGGACGCGTCCTTTATTCATGTGACTGTGATTCGGTTTAACGTCACGAAATTCCCCCTGAGCAGGAGGCTAAGATGGTGCCCCCTTACAGTGGACTCTATGGCGCGTGGAATTTAATGAACGTTGCTCTCGGTTCAACTCGCCCGTGGCAGGGTTCGAACGTCATCACCTCGATCTGCGTCGCAAGTAACGACGCCTTTACACGCTTGGCCAGCCTGCGTCTCCTCCAACGGGAGTAATATTAGTGCAATACTACGTTCTAACATGTCGACATTTCGACCTCAATATTACATTTTCCTTGATCCCAACGAGCGGCCTCACTGCCAATTGACTTCCGTATACTTACACGAATATGCTGGATCCGAAACAACACACACCATCGCATATAACGACCGTATTCCCTCTGTGCATAAGATCCACAATAGCAAATATGGCTTGCGGTCTCGTGCCCCGAAATTTTCCTCAAGTGTTATATCCATAATTCCCAAGGTTTCGTGATCAATATGTATGTCTTAACTTATTGGAGAAGGAGATGAGAAAGCGTAGCATTATTGTATTACTGTGTGCCTAATTGCAGGTAGAACTTGTTATCATTATTGTTTAATTGCAGATCAGGTTTAAGGGTTTGAATGGCAATTGAAGAACTTAAAGGGCCTCTTAATTACACGGTGGTTGCACACAATTCTATTACAAAGGATTACATAGGCGGAGCATGCCGACAGGAGACCTTTTGGTCCATAACTAGGTCGGATACGAAAATAAAAACATAATAAAAAATATTAATAATATAAATAATAATAAACAAAATAAATAAATGCATATAGCTAAATAATAAACAGACTGTTAAATAGTAAATAATAATAATAAATTGACAGATAAGTAATAATAAATGAAAATCAAACAAATAATAATAAACATACAATAACAAACAAATAATATAAAAAACAAATAAACAATATAAAATTAGTGATGTAAGCACCACAGTATTATTAGACTTTAGATATTATAGTGGTCTTGTTCCAGGTCCTTAATGCCCTTGAGATCACTATATGCATAATATACACTAAAGTGTTCCTTAACACGACCCAACCACCATCTTTACATTCAATCGAATGTTAGCTTTCAGAGGATGTCGCGCCACCACTGGTGGTGACACTTGTGATCGAGAGGCTATAGTCAGCGCAAGGAGAAATGACCGATAAGGCGGGGCTAGGAGATTTCCCGGTGTTGCCACATATGGGCATCCATGGCGAGAACGTGCGTATGGATGCAATGTTTTCTGAATGCAGTGTGAGGGGGGCGGGGCCAGAGATTAGATGTAGCGGCAACGTCGCTCTCTCATGCACATATGCCATATCTAGACTTAAAGAAACGAAACCTTTGTATAGAAAACATTGCTTTGATTTTTACCTCAGTGGTGGTGTGTGACAAAAAATTATGATATAATCATATGAGGCAACATTATAAAATTATAAAATAGAATTTTAAAATAAAATAAAATTATAAAATAATTATATGTGGCACCACAGGGGAACTCCCAGTGCTCCGCCCTAACGGCCAGATCTTAGTGCAACGGGTATAGTATTTTGTCAGCGATAAATTTGGCGGCGACGTGTGAAGGGCTCCTAAGTGCTACTCTGTTTAGTACACCTATATCCCTTCTGTCTTTTCCAGAAACCCTTCCATTCTTTAATCTGATCTACCTGTTCCTACCTCCCAGACTGTGTACAATATTCTGATCTCTCTTTTGCAATTCTTCTTAAAGTAACATCAAGTGATCGAAGGGATATCAACTACTTACGTTGTTAATAGATGTTTCAGACATCACAACCTACAAGAATTGGAACAGCAAGTGTTTGATATATCATCATAACCATTACCGTCACTTCATTAAATTATGATTATCATCATCATTATCATTACATGGACGCCTGCTTACCGTGTAAGCAGATTTCCTGAAGACTTATTGGACCAACAATTGATCGTGGTGGCTGATTACGCCATAAATCCGCCCAAAGTTCTGTGCGCTATCTTAGCTTTGGCTCCAACAAATCACGGAGGACACAGGAGACCCGAGTATCATCGAGACCCAAAGTTCAAGGTTGTCACACAAGACAACTGGGCAACGAAAAAGAACAAAATACTTGGCTTAGACCGAGAAGAGAAACATTCCAATCAAAACAAAATTTAATGAAGTTATTCTGATAAATAGGTAAGCTACAACAAGTTACAACAAAAGAGCATGTCAAAAGAAGACCTTTCAACCCATGACGAGGCCGGATTGAAATAAACAAATAAATAAAGATACATTAAATTGATTAGGTATTTATCCAAATAAATTTTGAAAAATTATTCTGTACGTCTTGACTGACAAAACTTGTCTTATCTGTTTCTAAAACAAATTAGATAAGTCCATTCGTCTTCATATTTACGTGGCTAATAATCAATAGGTCGTGCACTCTTCTTTGCCTTCTGGGTTTTCCCACGTTTTTATACAATTTTTATACCATTTATATATACCACTTTTTATACCATTTTATACCATTATACCATTTTATACCATTTTATACCATTTATACCATCTTTATACCAATTTTTCTTATAAGTGAGGTAGCCATGTACACATGTACCCATTCCCACCCATTCCACTCCCACCCACCACCCTTTCCTCCCTCTTATCTTAGCTCCTCGTGGATGACGGGTCATCCCTGTATCCCGCCCAGTGCCTTGGGGTCAGAAGCAATTCAGCAGGACACAGTATAACCACATC
>NC_134780.1:58044925-58052425 GCF_046742065.1 Oratosquilla oratoria | reverse complement strand
CCAAGAATAAAAGGATTAGAGCCACAGGTACAGTAAGTGGGAGAGGCAGGGGAGGGAGAGACAGGGTGGAAGGGGAGAACAGATGGAAGGGGGAGATAGAGCGGGAGAAGGATGGACGATGAAACGGAAGGGGGAGAAGCGATGGAACAGGAGGGGAGAGGAGATGGAACGGAAGGGGGAGAAGATGAAAGGGGAGGGGGGGAGGTGATGGAAGAGGAGAAGGAGGGGTAATGGAAGGGGAGGAAGAGGGAGATAAATGGGAAGGTGGAGAGGTGATAGAAGTGGGGGACTGGGACATGGAAGAGAAGGGGTAGTGGAGATGGAAGGGGAGAGGGAGAGGAGATAGAAAGGGAGGGGTAGAGGAGATAGAAAGGGGGACGGGGTTAGAGAAAGATGAGGTGGGGGGAAAGGGAGGAGAGGAATATTATTGGGTCTCGACATCGGCGAGTTATGACGCTGAATAAAAAAAAAAAAAAAAAAAAAACTCTCGGGCCACTACTTGCACAAGCCCTCCTCTAACTGGATGTGTTGGAGTCGATCTTCAAGTGTTGAATTGTCTGTGAACATGTGCCCGATCGTGCAAAGTATTCTGTTGCGCCGCCAAAACCGTGCTAGCGACAGAGAACGACCGAGAATTCTCTTTGGGGGTTATCACACTGGGCTATTTTTCCTCCAACCTCCATTTGAATAACTACGAGTAGAATGTGACTTCGCTTACAGAAATCTAGACTTCTAAGAAAAATTCGAAAGTATGTCTAACATTTGTATAGGTTTACAATATCTTAGTTCATCATTCAGCTTTGCTATATATGGTGGAAAGATAATTTGGTATTTGGAGATCTGAAAAATTAAATACTGTAACCGAAGTCTTTTTTTACTCAAACGAACTCTCAACTTTCGGCGATGAAGAAGCCTGTCGAAGCCTAGTGTGATAACCCCTTTAGGCTTCTGGCGAGCTAGAGCTTTGTCTGCGGTGGTAGCGTGCACTGTGTTGTAGTTGTGTCCATTTAACAGAGCTGGGCGCGTTACTGCTGGACAGGTAGTGCGTTACCGAAAAATCTGGGGTGCATCTCCGTCAACGCGTTAGAGATTTTAATTTCCTTAGAGCGGTTCGAGTTACTGCGTATATGTATATACACATACGCAGTATATATACGCAGATTTTTCGGTAACGCACTACCTGCCCAGCGGTAACGCGCCCAGCACTGACTGTCTCGTGGTCTAAAACGCCTATATGTTGGTAGGTAGTCTATGTGGTGTGACATCCACTGTGGGTTTTGTTTTACTGATGCTATTCCGTGCCGTGCATGTTCAGGTGTTTGTGTAAACGCAGAGCTTTATGGCTCAGTATGCATGTGATTTGCGGATGTTGTCTGCTAAAAGTCTGTGATTGGCACAAAGGATTAAAAAGGAAGACCATGCCGACAAAAGACCTTTTGATGGATAACTAGGTCGAATACGGGAAAAAATAGTTAAGTAAATAAATATAATAGATAATGATAGATAATAGACAAACAGAAAAATAACAATAATTCATGATAAATATATAAATAAACGATAAACATTAATAATAATGAATAAATAAATTATATCAAATAAATGGCAGGCATTAGAGCAGATTGCTTAGGCGTTTATTTATACAAATCTTAAAAATTCAAACTGTACTACATTGCATTTGTTCTTTATGCCCAGTTTTGTGTGACTTACAAATCATGGTGTTGTGTATCCGATGAGCGCTACCCATGCTGGGCTGGCATAGCCTTGCACATCCTGTTTATAGTTTAGCTTGCTGGCGTCGTTGGGAGGAAAGGGAGAGGCAAGAACGATCCCTTGCACTCAGACAGTTACAAGAGCATAGATCACACTAGCCATTCGCTTGAGCTGTAGGTTTGCAGAGACGGGAACCTCGCCAACACCTACCCGATGATTCTCGTGAAGGTATCGTTAGTGCCGTTTTCAAAAATCTGTGTTTGTTTTTTTGATAACAATATTAAGACGAAACGGGTGGATTTGTTGACATGAAACTTCGAGGAAAAGTGGAAACTATTCCCTATTTGAACTTATCAAATCTTATGAGCATTTCTGTCACGGCCACTTTAAATTTGATTATACACACGCACACACATATACACACACAACCTCGTGGCGCAGTGGTTAGCGTTCTCGCCTGCCACTACGGCGGTCCGGGTTCGAATCCCGCCCAGGCCTGAAATAGTTTCAGTATCGCTGCGCTGCGGGTTGTTACTCCAACTTTCGTGGGCGGGGAGTTGGGGGGGGTTGAGTGTAAGGTCACAGTATTACCCAAAGATCGGTCATACGAGCTCTGAGCTCTCTTCCGGGAGGTTAATAAATCTCGATCACGAGTCCAACACGTGATCCAAGACCATGGTGAACCATGGTGAATCACACACACACACACACACACACACACACACACACACACACAAACACACATATTCCAGAAGGGTAGTTGGAGATCCTTAAGCACATTGTTGAATAAAACAACAGCAAAATAATTAGCAACTCATTTTTTGTAAGCTTTCTACCTATCGAAAAGTGGATTTCTATTGGGAGGAGAGAAAAAAGTAAACTTCCGAGATACATTGGGAACTTGTATTGAACAGAAATGTCAAAACATTGAACAAAGGAAAAACAAACAAAACACAGTAAAATTAACGACAACGTTTAGCAGGGCGTTCTGCATCTTCAGTTGGCATGTATCTACATCCTGGTGAGCCTGTATATAATGACATATTACGATTTTGGATATGTCATACTTTGGACTCCCCATCCTGACTGGCGCAGTTTTGTCTTATCAATATATATATATATATATATATATATGTATACATATATATATATATATATATATATATATATATATATATATATATATTTTTTTTTTTTTTTTTTTTTTTTTTTTTTTTTTAGCACGAGTTCTGTGAATCCATAAGTTCCTGGTTGTGGGAGGCCTCGGCACTTTGGGCTCTCGAATCGCTTGCCCCCAACGAACAGTTTTCGTGCTATGAAGGAAAGCGAAATCGTTAAACCTGAACATTAACCCTTCGATGTGAGGACGCCTACGAAGGCGTTATGAGGCTCGAGTATGTATACGAGGATCTTGGCGTCGGCGTTTTGATTATATCTATTTTGTAGATGTAGCTGAATGACCCACATATTCTGTGAACTGGCCTGATCATATTTTCTGTGTTTATTAACATTGAGAATGAAAGAGAATAAGTAATACACCTGTAACTTTATATTTTATAATGCGAGTATTGTGATGCATCACCGAATCATCGTACATCAGGCAGCTGATGCTGCCCGTGAGAATTTGACTCGTATTGAAGAGGTTAATGGTAGGTTGTAATTCTTTTATAACGACGGTATTCAGGATGGTTACGCGTTGGGAGTCCATCTCCTCACTCTCCACTCATGCATAGCCCAAGGTTAGTGTCAGCATGAACACTAGAAGAAAAGGAGCAAATATTCTGTTTAAGAGGGATGTCCAAGAAGGAGAGGGACACATTTTCGTTGTGCTCAAGGTTTCAAAATCTAAATGGTAATCTGTTTGGACAAATATATCAACAATATATGTACAGTTAATGGCAAGTTGACTTGTATGAATACAACAATTTCCTCGACAGTGCCCATGAGAAAAATTAAAAACAACGACCCGAGGGTAGCCCATAGCAACGTCATCCAACTGTTGGTAAAGCATCCCACGTGGACAGCAGAAATGGGCTTTCTCCGTGCACGTAAAAAAAAAGAGAGAGAGAGAGAAAGAAGAGAGAGAGAGAGAGAAAGAGAGAGGAGATGTTTCCCAGGTACGAGTATGTCAAGTCCCGATGCGGGTCTGTATACTTTGTTACAAATAAAGGAGATTGTTCTGTCAACGGGGATATTGGTGAAGAGCGAGATGGCATCCAATGTTGCGATGTTCCTCCGGCTGGGCGGATCTTACCAGATCACATTGAACTACAATAAAGACATAACCCTGACGCAGCCCTACCTTCACCTCAAACCCCTCAATCTCACCATTCCTACCCCTAGCACAAGCTCTGCTATTCGTGTAAAAATTTACATCCCTTAACAGCTTTATTCCCTATCCCGTATATCTGCAATAACCCCCACAATGCCTTCTTGTCGACCTTGTCATTAGCCTTCTTTGCATTCATAGCCTCCCAAGGAAAAAAAAATAACTTTTGCCAAAAGAAATTGTATTTCTGCCTTACCATAATATTTTCTACACATGCACTCTACCTTTCCAAAACTAACACTGTTCCGCACTAATTACTTCCTCTGTTTGCCTTTTAATCCTCTCACTTATCCTCATCCGATATTCCTTTCCGACTCCACTTAATACAATGATACCTCTAAAACTACTGTATATATATTTGTCCCTTTTTCCTTTGTGAAGCGGAACTGTACAACCACTACCCCAGTCCTGTAGTATATTATATCCCCTAATGTATACATTAAACAACCTCAGTATTATATTCACTATAACCGTACCGCCCTTAATCAGATACTTGGCATGACACCCATCCAACCCAGGCGCCTTACCAGCTTTCACTATTTTCAATGCTCTATATACCTCATCTTTACATATATCCCAGTCATTTTCCCCCATCAGTCATTTTCCTAGCACTTTCCACTGTTACAATCAATCCCATACCCACAGTCTGATTAAAATTTCTCAGAAAAATTAGACCTATCAGAAATATTAGACCTAATTTTACCTCAACACCTTCATTTCGACTAATATGAGCCCTTTACCTTTCCTCTACCCTACCCCTTTCTTCCAAACAATATTTTTATGCTTTTAAATTTTTTCTTCCAAACTTCTACCTCATTCTACTTCTGCTCTCCTCTTTGCCACCATCACTTACTGTTTGCCTCCCCTCTCCACTTCTTGTACTTTACGTGTGCTTAAGTTTTACCCCCCCAACTAAACTTCATGATTATGCTCGCTTCTCTTCTAGCACTGCTTTCACATCTTCATCACACCTTTCCTTCTGTCCATTCCATCATCTTTGACCTACAAACCAAAAATAGCTAAGATAAAATAATATAAAATGGGTGATGGATGGATGTGCCATGCCTTGACTACCTACCTCCCTTGTAAGGAGGAAGAGGTATTTTGGTATATAGATAAATAGATAAGTAAATAAATGAATAAACAAATATATAGACAAGAAAACAAATTGAATAAATACAGCAGCCTAGAAGACCTATGAATGAGGTCTGTCTGACTCACTCATCTGCCGGAAATAAGTTCGAGGAGTTCGATGAGATCCCATGAAGCCTTTCTCTGAAGTCACGCACAGCCGGTAGAGACTAAGCCAGGTACCAGAGAAAGACCAGAGGAGCAAAGAACCTCTTCGATAAGGTGTCCGACTGCCTGGCAAACGCTGCCAACAGCTTTACGAAGTCGCTGAAAATGGAACAAGAGGCTTGAAGAGACTCAAACGACCGCGACCCGTGAATGAATTGAACAATTTCAGAAGTCGACCAGAAGCCTGACCACTTCAATACAATGACACATTTTGTATACTATTGTTGCTAATACGTGTTAAGTCAAGAGATGTAGGTGAACGACTCTAAGTGTGGATATATGATTCCACTCTGCCACTCCCTTATAAAAGATCACGACCTTTGTCTACAATAACCTGAGTTTACAAGTTCAGAAGGACTAAGTTTTACAAAAATACATTTATTATGTAACATTCAAATGCATCGTTACTTTTACAAGTCATTCAATGGGGAAGGGGTCAGGGAGGGAGAGAGGGGGAGAGAAGGAAAGCGAGGGAGGAGAGAGGGAGAGAGAGAGAGAGAGAGAGAGAGAGAGAGAGAGAGAGAGAGAGAGAGAGAGAGAGAGAGAGAGAGAGAGAGAGAGAGAGAGAGAGAGAGGGATGGGAGAGAGGGGAGAGAAGGATTGAGAGGGGGAGAGAGGGGGAGAGAGAAGGAAGAGAGGGGGGAGAGGGGGAGAGAGAGAAGGAAGAGAGGGGGGAGTGGGGGAGACAGGGGAAGAGGGGAAAGGAAAGGGGGAGAGAAGTGGGAATGAGAGAGGAGGCTTGAGATGGAGAGAGAGGGGAGAGCTAGATGGGAGAGCGAGAGGGGAGAGCGAGATGGGACAGCGAGAAGAGAGAGCGAGAATGGAGAGAGAGGGATGAGAGTGAGGGTGAGAGAGAAGAGTAAGAGAGAGGGGGAGAGAGAGGGGGAGGGAGAGGAAGAGAGAGAGGGGGTAGGGAGGGGGAGGGAGAGGGGGAAGGAAGAAAGGAGAGGGAGAGAAGGAGGGAGAGAAGGAGGGAGAGGGGGATAGAGAGACCACTCCCGTCTTACATCGTGGGAGCTGCCGTGGTCCCATCCAAAACGGCTTCAGTCTGATGGTGTGTTGACAAGAGTTGAAGCGAGCTGATGGCAGCGTTTGTCACTTCTTTTGGCCCTTCGGGGGAAAACATTTCCTGTGCGGAATGCGACGGCATAAGGTAAACTCGCCTCTATTTCTGCTCAACACCCGAGCAGCGAGTCTGCCATTCGCTTAAGTGTCGAGGACATTGCGGTGTCATTTACGTGTCCAAAATCGCCCGGATCTATATTCTGGGCTGTTGTGTTCCCACTTCTCCTTTTCTCTCCTCGTTTTCCTTTCTTCCTTTCTTTCTTCTCTTTCCTTTTTCTCTTCTCTTCTCCCTTTTACTTTTTATGATCTCACAACAATTTTACGACTTCCCTCTCTCTCTCGCTTTTACATTTTTGAGAGCCGCTGTTTTACATAAACCGCGTATTTTTCCACAACCTCCAGCTCAGAAACCTGAGACATAAACAACAATCATCTTTACTCGTTTTTGTTTTGACTGAGTCATCCTTCTGAGGACATAACTGTGCGTTTCCAGTTTTTTCATTCACTAGCGTTTAGTCTCTTCTATTTTGAGAAGTAGCTGATTGATTACAGAAAAACAATTGAAGTCCCTCAATTAAACAGAGCTAAGGTGAACAGCAACGAACCAGGTGTCCTAGAAAAAGAGATTATATTATGAAAATATACATATATATTATGTTATGGGCTTGGAAACTCAATTAAGATCAAAAGCCAAATCCAAGCTGCAGAAACGAAAAGCCTTTGATTAATACTTGGAATGACGAAATTAGACATGATAAGAAATGCTAACATCAGGAGATGTGGAGCCAGTGTTTAATAAATTTGTTGAAAGAGGATAGGGTACGGCCACATAAAAAGAAAGGTAAAAGAGCAGTACCCAAGGAGATTTTATTAGTGGTCACCTGGAGGCAAGAAACCAGTGGGGAGACGGCATAAACGAATAAGCCCTTCATTCGAGGAGTTTCCCATTGCAGCAGATGGAAGAGAAGTACCTCAACAGGGAGTGGAAAGATGTGGTCAACAGGCACAATGACTGACCGACTTTGTCTAACAGGAGGGTGAGTATATATATATATATATATATTATGGGAAAGGTGGAGGGGGAAACACGGGTCTTT
>NC_134780.1:58024925-58034925 GCF_046742065.1 Oratosquilla oratoria | reverse complement strand
CAGAAAATATGTAATCGGAAAAGTGGAAATTAAAAATTTGGCAAATTGGAAAATTAGTAGTCGTGACGTCACCCGCTCAGAGCTGGGGCTCTTTAGGACCCACAGAGCTGATGTCATGACGTCATGTCTCTTCTGATTGGCTAGTTTTTATTAACTCTCCTTTACTGAACTTCTTTTCCTTCGTCACCCAACTCCAGAAGTGACGATACCGTTGCATCTTTAACTTTGACGAATCCCCGGCCATCCTTCCCAACCACCACCTGTGTGTGACCGAATTACCACCGGACGGCGTAAGCAACCATTAATTTTTTTTTATATTAGATGTAGCTGAGTGACCACCGTACTCTGTGAACTGGCTTGATCATATTTTCCGTGGTTATTAATATTCAGAGTGAAAGAGAGCGAGTAATACAGCTGTAACTTTACATTTTATAACGCGAGTACTGTGATGCATCATCGAATTATCGTATATCAGGCAGCTGACGCTACCCGCAAGAATTTGACTTATGTTGAAGTGGTTAAGAGGGGAGGTTCCACAATTATTAAGCTTAGAACAGTTATCACGAAAATAGCGATTGAAGGGATCGAGCCGAAGCGTTGCCATGGACAGGAAGAGGCTGAATTTAAGATAGCGGCACACTAAGCATCTCTCGCTAGCATGCTACTTGATTTTACGACTTCGTTTGAGTAGAAACGACTTCGGTTACAATCTTTTGTTTTCAGTTTTCCAAATGTCAAATTACTCTTGCGTCATATGGTGAGACGCTGAATGACGAACTAAGAGAAGTTAAACCTAGAATACGAATGTTAGACACATCGTTGAGATGTTCCTACGGAAATCTAGAATGTTGTAACTGAAGTCGTTTCTACTCAAGCGAAGTAGCAAAGTAGCATGCTAGCGAGAAATGCCAAGTGTGACGCCACCTTAAGAAAGGAAAGACGAGTCGCCCCATAATAAGTGTACTCCATACATGGAAGAATACATCCCCTGCGTTGCGCCAATAGCTGAAATATGATTTTTCCAGTCAAGTTGTCTACTGAAACATATATCAAATAACTACAAAGTAATGTCGTAACACATTCGTAAAATTCAACAAGAACCCACTGTGTTGGATAAGAAGAAATGAAATAAATGATATCCATATATTTCGATCACGGACAGTGATCCTCTTCACTGAAGAGGATCACTGTCCGTGATCGAAATATATGGATATCATTTATTTCATTTCTTCTTATCCAACACAGTGGGTTCTTGTTGAATATATAAAATAATTTGTGTCGAAAGAAATCACAATAATGACTCTCCTTAGAAAGACCAATCTAAAAAGAATCCCGAGTGTCATTATTTGATTAATCATTTTTGTGGTAGTTCCGAGAGTTGAGAACGTACTGGTTCATCAATCCAACTTCACAAATTTGAAGATTCTGGCGAGCTGCAGGTTAAAAGAGAACAACAACCTGAACTCTAAACGCTCTAATTTCCCCAAACCAGTCCAGCCAAACTGCCCCCATTCGACGCAAAACTCCTCTCGAATTCAGGCTTCTCGTTTGCCGCAACTAGGCAAACAGCTGTCGTCATTAAGATGGCGGCACGTTTGGGTAGCATGCTATTTGCTTTTGCTATTTCGTTTGGGTAGAAACGGCTTTGATAGCAATATTCGAGACTTCCGTAAGAACATCTTAACATTGTGTCTAACATTCGTATTCTAGTTTTAACTTCTCTTAGTCCGTCAATCAACTTTTCACCATTTGACGCAAGAGTAATTTGACATTTGGAAATCTGAAAAAGAAAAGATCGTAATCGAGGTCGTTCCAACTTAAACCAAGTAGCATGCTAGTGAGAAAAGCTTCGCTCCCTCTCATTCCAGGAAAGATAATTTTGGCTGTGTTCAAGTCAAGACGTATTAACACTTTTTTGCAGTATACCTGCGGTATTCTTCTAATAAGAGGAACGACCCAATGACATCACACGCACACGTACCTTGAACCCCAGTCGTGTACCTCTCACATTTCAGCTCCTAAAGGATGAAGGATCACTACCCACCCACCCCAAACTAGACCCACACAATACCCATGTCAAAGCTCTGACATGTAGGCGGGATTACGCAGCTTGGAGTCCAACCAGACCCTGAAATAAGCCTCCACGATCGATACTTTCATCATCCGAGAAATGCCCCCACACACACACACAGCCCCTCAAGTTAACAAGACTGCCCGTACTTCAGGCACGTCACCATGATAAATAGGTCAGACTAACAAGAACAACAAAAACAAGTAGAAAAGGAAAAAGAGGAAGAAGAGGAGGAAGGAGAAGAGGACGAAGAAGAGAAAGAATAGGGAGAAGAGGAAGAGGAAGAAAAAGTGGAAGAAAAGGAGGAAGAGGGGAAAGAAGAGGAGGAAGAAGAATCTAAAGAACATGACAGGACCAATAGTCTATTCCCTACGGGACGATACAGCCTATCTATCCCAAGCACGGTGGCTTGATAAGATTGTTGGGATGGTTCAGTTGTGCATTTGGAGTGTTGTGTGTGTCCGAATGGCCGAGGTTGTGGCGTCTGAAACAAGTATAATCAGGGTGAGGATATCGATTAACAATCCATGGGCCTGGCCAGATGTCGGTACAATTCATTTATCTCTTTATTTTATTTTATTCATTTACCTATTTCTTATTTTATAAAATTTCTTGTTAAAAACTGTATGGTGGAAAATTATTTGTTCCACATGTATGGATAAGAAAACATATGACAACGTTTCCAGGGTAGCTTTGTCTTTTGTCGACAGGTAAAGTATTGTTTATATTAACCGCCTTTACGTGGCCACACTACGCGGTTTGCTGGGAGGGTAGAGGTAGAGGGTAGCGGGATGCCTAGTGGGTCAAAAGTAAGAACAAACACACTGTGTAACACTACTGGCCATACCAGACGCCGGTAGCGGAGAAGCTTGGAAGGAACCGGCTACCTGCGTTCGGTATGGCCACTCGTACTATATAACACGTGTTTGTTCTTGCCTGACCCGCTAGGCATACCGCTACCCTCTCCCCTCCCAGCAAACCGTGTGCAGTGTGGCCATACATAAATCATGATGACTAGAAAATGGATGATAATGAAAAAATAATACAATAATACTTTGGATTCACATATGAATATTCTAAGCAGAATCAGACGAATTCTGTATTTTCTGTTTTTCTGAGCAGTCAAGAAATGTGGTGCTGAAAAAATACCTTCCTTCTTTGTAAAGCCCTGGTCACATTATCTTGACTCATAAGTTCGCTTGAGTATAAAACGACTTCGTCTGTATTTTTTCTGAATCTCCAAATGCCTTTGTGTCATACGTTGAGAAGCTGGATGACGAACTAAGACGAACCCCGGACACACACACACACACACACACACACACACACACACAAACTGTAATGTGACTAAGCGATAACATAATTGTCTTGAAATTATATTTCCTGCTTTCTTTTGATAGTATATAGCTTAAACCGACTACCTGTAGATGGTATGGCATATGAGTGTTGATTGACAAGAGTAGAAGTGGAACAGAGGAAGTAACTGAGGAAGAACAGTATACGTTTAGGAGGTAGCATGCTTATACCAAATTTATACAATAAGGCTAGTAATAATCTGGGAAAACGCAAGTGTAGGCTTTGTTTAGATATGACAGGCTCAGGTTACAAAGCCATATCAACACCGAAAACGTTTACCAGGTTGGAAGGAAGCCAAGTTTAGTCAAGGAACTGCATAAAATATACAACGGATCATTGAGTACTTCACACGCCATTACGTCGCTTACAGGTGAGCCTATGGTTAGGCTTGATTTGTCTATATTCTTCTACATAAAACTAGTGACACTATGCGTGAAACTCGGTGCGTTTTAATTCAACGGAGAAAGATATAGGTAAATCAAAGGATTCGCTGGGTTCGCCTGTAATAGCGATAATGGAGACTAATGAGGAAACTTTGGAAACTGGTCACTTCCAAAGTAACATGGGGAGACACTGCTTGGTAAAGATATGTGGACGATGTTTTGGTCATAATTCCAAGGGACACAAATATAGAAAATAAATCAAAGATGTTAGATAATGTTCATAAGAACATTCAGTTCACACTTGAACTAGAAAAGGCTAATACCATTTCTAGATATGTTTATTTGGTGATAAATGACACAGGTTTAGTTTCCAGTTTACAGAAAAACGACCAATAGAGACGATCTTACTCATTACATTTTGGGGCATAATATCAGAACCAAGACTACGACTGTATTGGGGTTCATTTTACGTGCAATTAGGACACGTGGCCACAAATTTCTGGAGGACGAATTTAGATATGTTATACAAACATTCAGAAGATTGTGGTACCTTAAGGGTCTTTAATTACGGTTGAAGAGAAGAATTTACAACAGTCCCTACCTCCAACGGAACAATTATCCTTAACTATTTTTATATATCAATTTTGAAGGTCACTACGGCATCGGAAAGAAAAGAAAGTGATATGTTAAAAAGAGACACAAGAAAGTTAAATTACTAAAAGTATCGTAGCGTATCAAATTCCGTGCACTGGGTGGCAGAAGACATACATCGTTTAACATGGACGTAGTATTCCAAGGAATATTACGAACACGATGCACACTTGAAATACCACCAAACATAAAATTCCAAGATCAATCACGTAAACCTATATTCATATTTGCCAAGATGGGGAGGACACATCAGTGATTTGTGTGTGATCGAAAAAAAAAACGGAGGCTGCACACGTGTCAATGATGTAACCAATAATACTCTAGAAAACGTTTCCTCTTCTGAGCGATCCAGCAACGGAAATTGCTTTAACCACTTCAGTACGAAACTTAAATCTCGCGGGCAGCAGCCAATGCCAGCCGTACGACGTGTCGTAATAATACTCGCATCATAAAATATAGTCACCGCTTATATCGATCGTTCTCTCTTTCACCCGCGAATTTTGAAAACCACAGAGAATGGGATTCAGGACACATTTGAGAGAATGTAAAAACACAGGGGCGACTACAATAAATATAATCAAGACGCCGATATGGCAGCGTCGCGAATCCACTTGCTCCTCATGACGCCTACGTGTGCGGCACCGTATGGAATGGAGTAAGGCACGGGATAGCCTGGGACATAGAGGGATGGGTGGAGAGGAAGACTGATACGTTAGCCAACGAGATTATCTGCGTATGTTTGTTCACTCTTCTATAGCATCTCTGAAGAAGGGTTATACTCGGAAAGTTGTATTAAAACTTAATAAGCACACTCTTCAGATTTTTCATTCTACCCTTATTTTATACCTGTCAATATGGACTACTCTCATATATAAACATAAACACACACACACGCAAATACACACACACATACATATACATACAGTATGTATACATATATATAAAACACGTATACACATGCGTACACGCGCATTCACGCATACACGCACAATAACGAGCTCTTACATGCACACGCACACATAAACACACACACACACACACACACACGAGGTCGTACACGCACACGGGCGCGCACATGCACGACTCGGTGGCGCGGTTGGAGTCCCCGTCTGTCACTACGGCGGTCCGGGTTCGAATCCTGCCCAGGCCTGAAATAATTTCAGTATCGCTGCGCTTCGAGTCGTTACTCCAACTCTCGTGGGCGGGGAGTTGGGGGTGTGTGTGCGTGTAAGGTCACAGCATTACCCATAGATCGGTCATACGAGCTCTGAGCTCTCTTTCGGGAGGGAAATAGCTGTCGATCACGAGTCCAGCACGTGATCCAAAGGCCAATGTGAACACACGTACACACATGCGCGCGTACATGCATACATGTGGACATACATGCACACACTACGAGAACCCTACATTAAAAGAAGCCCCTTTCACATGCCCTCGCAGTGAAATGTATAAAAAGTATGGAGTTGTCAGGGACATCCCTCTAGGAGTCTTTTTTGTTAAGCTTTTTTTATGCGGAGCATAGAGAATATCATACTTGCTACCAATCACCCCTTCATAGATGATATTTTCCCCTAAGAACTCCAAAGACTCTGAGAACGTCTTATCAAATCTCTCCCCCTTGATTTTACTTTCGGAAAATCTACCAATGGCTGTTTACCTATCCACGAAGTCCTGGCAGCCCGCCAGGACATGAAGTTCACTACTTCAGTATACGTCAAAGCTACCCCAAAAAATATGTCTCAACGGTAAAACTGAATGCCCCCAGTGCAATCTAAATTTAATCATGCCTACGTGAGTTGCGTGATACCACAATGCTCCTATTAGAAAGAAACACACAGGAAACTAAAAAGACTAACCCAAGTCCTTAACAATGGAAACAGCAATAGTGTATGTAGATGTATGAAACTGACAGCTGCCGACAAGAGTATCGGGATAAACACCAAATGTGAGGACGGAGCCTTTATTAGTGCGACGTTTCGCTTATTACGGCTTCATCAAGTACATTCTGTTTATTTCGACAGTATAAAAACATAAGAAAGAAGGAGACTGCAGGGGACCATAAGGCCTATACTAGGCACTTACGAGTATAGAATAAAAACATAAGAAAGAAGGAGACTGCAGGGGACCATAAGGCCTATACTAGGCACTTACGAGTACATGTCCATTACCACCTATCCCCCCATCCATAAAGGTACCTAACCTTCTTACAACCGACAATTTCAGCGCTCACTACATAGTTACTAAGTCTATACCATTCGTTCACCACTATTGGTAAACCAGTTCTTGCCTATTTCCTTCTTAACCCATTCAACTCCGATGACAAGATGTCTTGTCATTTGGTCAAATAAAACAAAAAATCATAAAACACCAAAATGTTTGATCAAACACCAGAAAAATATGACGTCAGTCCTCGCTTCGCTCGCAGCGAAGCGAGGATTGACGTCATATTTTTCTGGTGTTTGATCAAACATTTTGGTGTTTTATGATTTTTTGTTTTATTTGACCAAATGACAAGACATCTTGTCATCGGAGTTGAATGGGTTAAATCTAAATTTGTCCAGTTTAAATCCATTACTTCGAGTCCTGGCCTGTTGTCTTAAAATAGTGTAGATCAGTTGTTCTTAACCTTTTTTGGATGCTATTCAAAAGCCTGTCCAGATCGACAAAGGCGACCCTTACCTTCATGTGCTTGTAAAAACATGTGACAAACAAAAATCATACGAAGAGATTTTTGTTCATGCAAGTAGTACATCGATATAATAATCCATGAGAAATAAAACAATTGGAAAATAATAAGTCCACAAATCTTTAGGTGACCCGCTCAAATGGCCTGGCGACCCAACTTTCGGTCGCGACCCAAGGGCTAAGAACCACTGGTGTAGACAAAGAAACAAGGCAGCGTGCAGACAACTTGTATTCCAGCAGACCCATCCCATAATGACTGTAAAACTCTATCTTGTACTATAAAGTAGTAATTAAATGTCGGCAGTATACAAGACCAATGAAAGTATCCATCAAAACACCACAGAGAAGGTCAAAACCGACCCAAATATTACAAGAACCGAGAAACTTCACAACTTGTACTAAGAAATCGCCTTTCTAAATCATTATAGTCTTTATAGGAAAACCACGGTACAACTTCATCATTAAGGACAGCGAATTGCATTCATACATCAGAATGACGAAAACAAAGCTTTCAAGACGGTTAACCTGCCATCTAAAGAAAAAAAAATAGCTATTAAGAACCACAACAATACTGAACGTAAGACTTCCCTTTTCACCGCCAGAACTAGGAGAAAAAAAAAAAGTTTTAGATAAATACAGTATACCCTAACCCAAAGGTTCTCAAAGTGGGGGTCCCGACCCCCAGAGGGATCGCAAAATAATTTTGAGGGGTCGCGATCGAGATCGTGCAACCCCTCCTCCTCCTCTTCCTCCCACTACCAATCCAGTGGTGGTCGATGTGCCCGATGTTCGATAACACATCATAAAACCACGTTATGTATGCATGCTTTCTTTGCTGTATTATGTACGCCTCACTAATAATCTTGTAATATTGATAATAGTTACCGTTTTGTAATGTGTGTCCTCACTTCAGAAATTTTTATTTTAGAATTATTCGTGTAGTTACAGGTGGCATATGCACTCAGTAAAGGCGTGTATTTTGTGAGAAGGCCGTTAGTATCGTTTCGAAAGGTTCGTGTAACTCTACTCTCGTGACATAGTTACTCTTTAGCCTGCGCCATGGAACGGCGGCTAATTCATAGATCTACAAGCAAGGACACATCAACAGATATCACTGAAGCATCTGATGATGTTAATTCCGAGCAACCAAGCACGTCAAATGGGAATAAAGGCCATGACGGTCATAACGCAAAAACATACCAGTGTGATCGACCATCCAAGCGCCGAAAACACCAGGAAGAATTCATCCAGATCATGCTCAAAAGACAAAAGACTTTTTCCAACGAAAGGAAAAAGATCTACAAGGACAAAACCAGGTGATAACACAGAGAACTACAACTCCTGCCAAAGCTCAAACGGCATCATATGCAGTTGCATACCTAATTGCACAGAGGAAAGAGGCACACACAATTGGTGAAGACCCCATAAAGCCTGCTGCACTGGCAATGTGTCGAGCTATGCACGGAGAAAAAGTGGCCGGTGACCTTGATACCATCCCTCTGTCAAACGACACCGTAAGGCGGCATATTCATGACATAGCAGATGATATTCGGTGTCAACTAATTGAAAGAGTGAATGTGAGGTATGCTTTGCAGATTGATGAGTCGACTGACATCTCAAATTCTGCTCAGTTACTGTATTCATAAGATACAGTTTTGATGGAAGACTTCATGAAGACATGCTGTTTTGCTCTACTCTGGAAGGAACATGCACAGGGGATGCTATTTTCACAGAGTTAGACAGCAAGCTACGTGAGATGGGATTGCTGTGGGACCAGTGTGTCGGTGTATGCACAGACGGGGCTGGGGCAATGCTAGGTAAAAGGAAAGGATTAAGAGGAAAAATCATGCAGGTGGCTCCTAATGTGAATTTCACTCATTGTAATTATTCATCGGGAAGCTCTTGCCAGTAAGGCTCTTATTCCAGTGCTAAACAGCGTTCTTGAAACTGCAATTAAAATAGTCAATTTCATAAAGTCAAGGTCACTGAACGCCAGATTGTTTGCCATACTTTGTAAGGACATGGGTTCGGACTATGAGGCTTTATTGCTCCACACAGAGGCCAGGTGGCTCTCCCGAGGCAAAGTTCTCACACGCCTGTATCAGGTGAGGGATGAAGTTCGCCTCTTTCTTCTTTCTTGAATGTGGGTCCACACTCAGTGTTCATTTGTGTGACTCCATATGGCTAGCAAGACTTGCATATCTTGCAAGCATATATGAAAAACTGAATGAGCTGAACTTGTCAATACAAGGCCCAAACACAAACATTTTGACAATGTCCGACAAAGTAAATGCATTCAGAAGGAAGCTAGAACGATGGGCTGTGAGATCTGAAGAGGGAAATGTTGAAATGTTTCCCTTGCTGGAAGAATTCGTTGAAGAGAATGAATTACACGCATGTTTGGATAACATGAGAGGAGCCATCGCCACTCACCTTCGAAGCCTCTTTGACCACTTCAAAAAGTACTTCAAGGAAGAGACAACTCTACAACAACATGACTGGATTCGACAGCCGTTCACTGCTACCGGGAGTCACTTACCATCAGATCTGGAGGATGCCCTGCCTGCTTGAACTTTCGAGTGATGGAACCTTACGGATGAAGTTTGAGTCGACAACACTGGACAAGTTTTGGATATCAGTGGCAGAAGAATATCCAGGATTATCCAAGACCGCAATGAATGTACTGACGCCTTTCGGATCGACCTACCTTTGTGAAGTTACATTTTCCGCACTAACATACATAAAAAACAAGTACCGATCACGACTCCGTGTCGAGGATGATCTCCGTGTTGCGGTTTCCAGCATCGCCCCAAGGCTGGAGACGCTGTGCTCCAAGAAGCAAGCCCATACTTCC
>NC_134780.1:57997425-58009925 GCF_046742065.1 Oratosquilla oratoria | reverse complement strand
AATGTCATCCGCAGATCTTAGGTTGTTAAAATACTCGCCTTTGATCTTTAAACCCTTCTCTTCCTAATTCAATCTTCTGAAAATCTCTTCAAAGCAAGCTGTAAATAATTTGGGTGAAATTGTATTGCCTTGCCGTACCCCTTTCTCAATCTTGTCTGTATCTTTGTGTAGTCGAATCACAGCAGTACCTTTCGCATAAATATTTTCTAAAACTCCCATGATCTATTCATGTGGATCCTGCTTGCGCAGCCAGTTTTGTATTGCTCTTTGTTATACCGAGTCGTAGGCCTTCTCGTAATCTACAAATGCTAAACAAAGATGTATACTGTATTCTGTCGTTTTCTTGATTAGTTGATTCATCGCCTGCAAATGATCTAGAATTGAATATCCGCTTCTAAAGCCTGCCTGTCCTCTTTATTGGTTTCCATCTAAAACTTGACTTAGTCTATTTGTAAAGAAACTTGGAGATATACATTTGATATACATAAGATATACATCTTATATACATTTGATAGCAAGCTAATTAGTCGGTATTTACTAAGGTCTTTCTGGTCTTTTTTTATCAAACAAAATCACTATTCCATTGCACCAGGATTCAGAAAAGCTTTACTGATGTAAGCACTGGGTGTACAACTGAGCTAATTTCAATGAACTTCTTCCCCTGCGCCTTTTAGAAGATTTATCGAAATATAATCTTCTCCGAGTGTTTCTTCTCGTTTCATAATTTTTAGAGCAAACTCTACTTCTTCCTTTGTAACTTCTAGTACACTACTACCGCCTACAGATGAATTTACTGACTCAACTAAGGTCTTTGATGAGTAAAGTATTGGTAAAATTCTTCTTCCCGTCTTATTCTGTCTCTGCGTTTAATGATCTCTCCATTTCTGTCAAACATAACTTGTTACCTTCCTGAAACATATTTGCGCTCGGCCCCTACGTTTACCTTTCCGAATAGTTTCCTCTATTTCATCCATGTTTTTCTTTTTTTCCTCTCTCTTTCTCTGCTTTTTGTCGATAAGGTTATTTAGTTCTACTCCTTCTATTTCGTCTCTCCTGATTCTATTTTGCATAGTCCTTTGTCTTTTAATTAGGATATTTGTAGCTTTGGATTATTTGTTTTCTCTAACAAGCCTTGCGAAGGTTAAGGATAACAAGAAGGAATTTCAGTTAAAAAAATAAAAACAGATTCAAAGCCCTAAGAAATAGGGAGGACACAGCCGAAGGTATTAATTTGAATTTAGTGAATTTATATCATTGTATATACACACATACACACTGTGAAACTCAAAAAACATCTGTATTTGTTTTCCTTTCCAGACTTCTGACCTGCTTACTTGATGTCCAACTTTCACAGAGCTTACGTATCAAATTTTCCCCCTTTTCTTCCTCCATTCTTCTCCTTGTTTCCCTTTCAAAGCGTCCACTGCGGTACAAGGCCGCTGCTCCTTTGTTTGCAACCAAATATCCCCCATCTCACCTTTGAGGAAAGTGCCCCTCTCATACCAGTCCTCCATCGGAAGGCTTTTAAGTCCTCCAAAGAATTATGGGCCTTCAATGGGAGGCATTTTTGTAGGAGGCATAATTACATAAACAGTGCTCCATTCAGCGCTATTCCCCTGGGTCATTATCAACAGAAGTGGCTTCTGTAGGGAAGAGGCCAAACGCAGAGTATGGGAGTCCAATATATTTTACGTTTCGCCCAGCAGGGCTTCTTCAGAAATAACATCGATGAAAAACATTTTACTCCTTATATAGCCCGAGCCTTGCGGAGTAAAATGTTTTTCATCGATGTTATTTCTGAAGAAGCCCTGCTGGGCGAAACGTAAAATATATTGGACTCCCATACTCTGCGTTTGGCCTCTTCCCTACAGAGCTGTTGCAGTCATTGCTGCTTTTACTCAGAAGTGGCTTCATTGAACTATTTACTAAACCATTTGTGTATATTACACACCCACACCCACACTCACACACACACACAAACACACACACACACACGGAAAGATCGACGGAGTGGTAGATACTTCTGAACTATAAAGGGTTGAAAAAAAATCTCCAAAAACATGCATGGCAATGAAGAGTATCACCGCAGCTTCTGAGTACGAAATACACACGTCCAAATGTGGCTGATGATGAATTATAAGACATCTGAAGTTCAACTAAGACATCTTCAATGGCCCACTATATCCATGGTCCGGGGTTCTCAACCTAGTGGATGTCTGAAAATTCTATTCAGTGTTTAAGTGGTCTATAGGATATCAAGAAACAACAGTATATCGTCCCTCATAAAGAAATTGCCTACGTCATTTTTCGTCAATTTCAGGATTTTTTTTTTTAAATTAATTTCTCATTGCTCCTTGTGGTACGATTCCCAATGTTTTATTTAGTGTCTGAGTAGGTTAAAACTACGTTAGGAGGACCATTACATACATTTATAAAATAGAAAAACTATTTTTTTTTTTTTCGATTTCCTGAAAAGTTGGACAAATGACTTAGGCACTTTCTTTATGAGGGTGACGATACTGGATTCTTGAGAAAACGAGCCGAGAAGCCCTGCCCTCCACGGTAAAGACGTTATCACACTGGACTATTTTTCCTCCGACTGTTGGAATCGATTTGCAGCCCGCAGTTTCCGGGACGGAATCTGATATGCTGGAGCAAAAAAATCTTCCAGCATATCAAATGACATTCTATGTATTTCTGTTGAGAAAACAAAATAGTCTCCCATAGTGATTTTAAGGCGGGCGTTATCGCAGCTTCGTCAGAGATTGGAAGAAAAATAGCCCAGTGTGATAACCCCTTAATTCAAAGTCCATGTCGCACAGCATTACAGACAGTGATGGAAGAGTCGTGAAGTGCTAGATGATGCAGGGTGGGACAACTGTATCGAATCAATATAAGGTATCAACGACAGTATACGATGAGAAAAAGACTCGTTACAAGCTTTTGCGTGTTGGCAACTCAAGAACCCCCCACCCCACCCCACCCTCACCCCCGTCGCCTCCCACCAATCCCACGCAGACCCTTTGACACTTGTGCCAAAAGCCAGAGATTCTTCTCGGCTCTTAGGACCAAATACGAAGACGTCCCAAAGTCCAAGATTCCACCGCGCGCAACTATGTCACGAACGAGATCTTCAGCGATCTCAGCCAGGACTGGGTCACGGAGGTTGTAGAGTGGATGCTCAAGCCTTTTGGTTCCACCTCGATGAAGCAAACGATGTGGACCAGATCTCAAAGGATAGTAACGACTGTTACTTGTCTTGATTGTAAGATAACGCAAGGTTAGTGAATGAGTGAACTGCAGCTAAACACCTGTAGGTAAGATTTTTATAATAAAACAATGCATTCTTCCCAATTAACAGATCTGAAAACGTCACTACTAGGTTTTGAGAAAGTTTATATATATATATATATATATATATATATATATATATATATATATATATATATTATCCTGTTGAACCTGCCGAACGTTCTTCTGGGCAACAGGTGTTGCCCGTTCTCGTACTGATGCGCCGCCACTAGTAATCCCCGTCTGCCCGCTGTTGTGCCCGTTGGTCAATAATAGTATTACTGGCGGCACGGATGTGGTCGAGAGCACAGAGTGACAGAGTGAGAGAGGGCGAGAGAGAGATAGAGAGAGAGAGAGAGAGAGAGAGAGAGAGAGAGAGAGAGAGAGAGAGAGAGAGAGACGGCGATACTGGAGACGGTTATAAGTTAGCAGGATCACACGATAGAGTACCCATATGTGGATAGAAGCGTTGGTTCAACATCAAGGATAAGGAGAACAAAACTTATCTATTTCGGACTATTTGTGCAACAACATTGGTTAGAGGAAATGCTGTATATAAATGTTTCATTTTCGTCCGGATAGAAATGGTCTTCATCACACTGCGCTATTTCTCCTCCAACTTCCGATTTTTCGGCCGTAAAATCACTATGGCAAACTACTCGCATTTTGTTTTCTCAATAAATATACATAGAATGTCATTTGATACACTGGGGGGAAAATAATTTTTCTCCAGCATATCAGATTCCTTACCGAAAACTGCGGGCTGCAAATTTGCTCCAACAGTCGGAGGAAAAATAGCCCAGTGTGATAACACCTTCATGATACAGAGAAGGAAGCTCAATGGCATGAACCCTATGACTGATTAAACGGTTACAGAAAAAAAAAATCCACACGGTCCTCCCAAAAAGCGACCGGAAGCTTAAAGAAAATATTCTTACTAGTCAAAGAGGTCTTGTTTTCGGAAGAAGAAAGAAGAAAAAGAAGAAAAAGAAAAGGAAGAAAAGGAAGAAAAAGAAGAAAAAAAAAGAAAAAAGAAAAAAGAAGAAAGAAAAAGAAGAAAAAAGAAGAAAAAAGAAGAAGAAAGAAGAAAAAAGAAGAAGAAGAAAGAAGAAAGAAGAAAGAAGAAGTAGTAGTAGTTGAGGAGAGTACAATGGTTCGACTACGCTGACTCATGGAGCACCAAACCAAGCTCGGAACCGAAAAGAACGTCTCTGGTGTTTCCTCCAGGGATGGACTTGATGCACTTGAAACCCTATGGGCGCGGAGGCGGGGGGAGTAAGGGGGGTGAAAGAGAGAGAGGCGAAAGGAGGGAGGGAGAGAAACAAAAGGAGAGAGAGGGAGGGAGAGAAGTGAATGGAGAGAGAGGGAAGGAGAGAGAGGGAAGGAGGAGAGAGGGAGGAAGAGGGAGGGAGGGAGAGGGACGAAAGTAGGGAGAGGGACGAAAGGAGTGAGAAGGACGAAAGGAAGGAGGAAAAGAGACAGAAGGAGAAGGAGAAGGAGAAGGAGGAGAGAGAGAAAGAGAGAGAAAGAGAGAGAGAGAGAGAGAGAGAGAGAGAGAGAGAGAGAGAGAGAGAGAGAGAGAGAGAGAGAGAGAGAGAGAGAGAGAGAGAGAGAGAGAGAGAGAGAGAGAGAGAGGGGACAGAAATAGAGATATATATGTGGATGTGTATGGGCGCAGGCACACGCATGGACACCACACACAATACACACGCGAGAGCCCGCACAAAGTAATAAAAGAAAATTAAGCCATAACAACAATAAAAGGTTACATTCCTGACCATCCGCAGGTGGAAACCAAAAACCGTAAATATCGAATAACACTAGAATGACAGCGATACATTTTTACGCCGGAGAACAATCGGATCTTGACAACAGACGCCGTTCCGAACGCCATCTAACCAATACCGACTGCGAAACCCGACCAGTCCCATCGCCCGCGTGCCCAAAATGGCCATACAAAATTGGACCTCTTTTTCCTCCGCAAAGCACAGAGTTTGACTTCGCAAAGAATGTGGTGATCGTCGCCACGTATCTGGAGTCCGCGCTGTTCCAGAAACTGAAGGGTAGATAAGCGTTTAAACCCTTTGGCTACCAACAGGATGACATACATATACTAAAGGCTTTTTTCCCCTTACACGGTAGGTAGCCAAAAAGAAAAAGGCACAAAAACCACTCCCACCAATTCCAATTCTTATATATTCCACTCCCCTCCACCCTCCTCCCTCCCTCTTATCTTGGCACCTCCTGGATAACAGGATGACACAAAAATATATAAAATCGGCCACCCGGCACATAAGAACATAAGAAAGGAGGCGACTGCAAGAGACCATAAGGCCTACACTAAGATATTCTATGTCCATTACCACCTGTCATCTCCATCCATAAAATTGTCTAACCTTTTCTTAAAACAACCGATAGCTTCAGCGCTCACTACATGGTTACTAAGTCTATTCCATTTATTAATCACTCTATTGCTAACCAGTCCTTGCTATTTCCTTCTTAAATCTAAATTTGTCCGATTCAAATCCACTATTGCGAGTCCTGCCCTGTTGTCTTAATATAATGACCTTGTTTGCATCACTCTTCTTAAAGCCCTAGGTCCACTTGAACACCTCTATTAGAAGGGTTATTTGAAACACTCCTTTCGCTATGAAACTGCAAATGTCAGGACGGTTGGCGCTTCCTTTAGCTCCAGACACAAACAAACGACTTAAAAGAGCTCATTTGAATACCAACGACTTGGGCTATAATCTTTTATTTTTCGAATCTCCAAAAATGAAATCATCTTTACGTCATTTATTGAGAAGCTGAATGACGAAGTAAGAATTATAAAGCCACTGTTGAATTGTAGAATTAGGGAAGTTCAGAACACTATAAGCGAAGATGTCTTGCAGCTTTTCAAATTCACAACATTTGACGAGAATCTTCTCACGCTCAATGGTTTACATAAGAATAAAGGAGACTGCAAAAGACCATAAGGCCTATACTAGTGCAAGGAGACTTTGGTTATCCATTTAGAGTTTGGGGATGGGGGATGCTGTCACCATAGGTAGTTTGGAAGTATTGTGGTGATTTTTATCCTTCTAGTGCTGATGAAGTCAAAATAAGGGCAGCTACGGAGACGAATGAAATTTCGTGCCAGTTCATCCAGGTCACGTGACTCGTTGCGAAGTTTCCTCTACACAGCTATTAAATGGACCCCCAGTCATAAAATTTAAAAATATATATTATAATAAAATAACTGGAAAATTACAGTCATCAGTTTGAACACTTGCGTACACGCAGGGGGGACTAGACAAGTGTGAAAAAACTATTGTTTAAGAAAGTAAAGGTAAAAAGTAAATAACTATAAATGAGAATCAAGCAAATAATTATAAACAGACAAATTATAAAATTAATATAAAATAAATTATAGTCATTACAGCATCTTGCTTAGGTGCGTATCTAAATGATTCTTAAAGCTTCGAACTGAACTACATTGCACTGCCTCTGCAGGAAGTTTATTCCATTCAAAGTTGTTTCTATCCACTTCCAAATTAAGTCTATTTCCAGACAGTTTGAGACAATTGTTTCTTGTCTAATTCTCAGTGTGAAAATTTTGTCGCTTTTGTCCTTTTAGAATCTTAAAGACATGTATCTAGTCACCTCTGAGTCTATGCTTTTTTTTAAGGAAAACAGATTCATATGTTTAAGTCGATTTTCGTAGGATTTATTTTTGATATGTGAAATCAGTTTTGTGGTTCGCCGCTGTACTTTTTCCAATATGTCAACGTCTTTAACGAGATTCGGTGACCATACTGAAACAGCATATATATACTCGTGTGTATATATATATATATATATATATATATACAACAAAAAATAAATACTATCGACGAAGCAACTGTAGAGAAGGCGCCCAAGGCCATCTGTCTCTCTGACGATGGATGGGAAGCCACAAATCATCATCCTCTTTTCTTTAGTAACGTGTCCCCCAATGCCAAAGAAAGGAGAGGAGTTGGAAGAGGTAGAGGAGAGAGGGTAGAGAAGGAAGAGGGAAAAGAAAGGATGGAGGGGTGGGGGGCATAAGCTGGGTTAAACACGCGAAGAGGAAAAAAAAGCGGGGCAAAAAGGGAAGGGGACAAGATATGCGAGGCAAAGGGGGCAGGGCGAGGAGCTCGATTAAAAGTAAGATGAGAATTAAACTGAGGAGGAGGGGGACGTGAAGGAGGAGGAGGAGGAGGAGGAGGAGGAGAAGGAGGAGGACAGGGGAGGAGAAGAAGGAGGGGGTCGTACAGGAGAAGGAGGAGGAGGAGGACGTGGAGGAGAAGGAGAGGGAAAGAATGAAGAGGAATGGTGGAGCGGGCAGGAAGGTCGTTAGGGATTTTTGCCTCCGCTTCCAGCCACAGCCTTAAGCGCCGTTTTTCAGCAATAGCCATTGACCTTTTTATACGCGGTGCTTATGCACTTTATCACACAAACCCTTCGGCCAGAATACATTTTCTACACCTCCGCACGAGGCAGAACACATTTAAGTACTGTCCTTAAAGCTACGAACTGAACTACATTGCACTGCCTCTGCAGGAAGTTTATTCCATTCATTAACTACACGGCTGGCAAAGTTGTTTCTATCCACTTCCAAATTAAGTCTATTTCCCAAAAAAAAACGATCTTTTTCAATTCTAGTGTGACACTTTCCCACTTTTGGCTAAAGCCAGACGATTTCCTTCAGCTGAGGTCATCGTTGCACTGAAGGAGTTCAAGAGGTATAGATAATCATAATCTAACTCTTCGCTGTGGGGTACAACTTAGATCATTATTCGTTCACAGAACCAGGCGATTTCATTCACACGAGGCGCCCCGCGACCGCCAATGGGTTCATACGTCCAGCGTGGGACTCGAAAAGAAGTTCAGGAATTGCCAAAGGGTCTCAGACAGTATTGATACTCACCCGTTTTATAGATATATAAATATATTTATATATATATATGTATACATAGATTTTATGAAATCTGCTTTTCCCTAGGGAAATAGTTTTCAACAACAAATAGTACGAAATTAATAACAGTGATATTGATTTTCGAAAATCATAAGTCTGGTCATTAAATCTCGGGAGCGCGCACCACTGTCATTTTGGGAAAAAAAAAAAAAATCGAGCGGTGATAACCATGCATGGTGAAAAGTCTTATGCTGGAGAAAAGTCATCGTCGTTGTCGTTGTTGTTGTTGTCGTTCTTGCTGTGAAGAGGTTATCACACTGGGCTTCCACGGGTTTCACCAGCACCGACCGTTAAGAATTCGTTTATGTAAAAACGACTTCGGTTACACTAATTCATATTTCAAATCTCCAAACATCAAATTATACTTCCGTCATATATAACAAAACTGAATGGTGAAACAAGAGATTGTAAACCAATATACGAATGTTAGAGATACTGTTGAAATGTTATTAGAGAAGTCTAGACTTGTGTAAGCGATATCATATTCTGGATATTCAAATTGAAGTTGGAGGTAGGATGTGGGAGGAAATATAGCCCAGTGTGATAACCCCTTAAGGAACGCGAGGTGGAGCTAGGCAGCCTATATCAGGATTTTTATGTTTCTTTTTCATTTCAAAAACGTTCAATGATTTCGAAATATAAAGAAATACAACCACTTAATATAGAAACGGTCTCCAAAATATTGTGCCGACTTTCGCAAACAATTGGTGGACATTTGAATGGAGGACATCAATGGTGATCATTCACATTAAACCTGGAAGTGGAATTTTTGCTCTACTGGGAGAAATAATAAATTCTCGATAGAATCACGAAGTGAAATCATTCCAAAATCAAAACGATTTGGTAGAAGTTATTTCCAGTGCGAAACTCTGAGTGAACATAATTATCATTATTAAAAAAAAAAAAAAAACAATGGAACTGCTGTTTGTTCCGAAGATACGTTACTTGATATAATTTTTTAAAACATAAATCCATGAACTTATCATTCAAATCCCTATAAATATTGAAAAATGCATTTAATGGCTGAAGATGAAAGGTATACGTTTCACTCTGATTGGTGTAAAAGGGTTAAATCCCCCTTCATTAGCAGAACTGAAATGAAAAAACCATCCCCATATTTGCAAAGTATAAGTATCACCGAGGAAAAAAGTAAGATATATGATGCATCATGACCAAGAATTAAGTCCGTATTTCCTAATAACTTTATTACACCAAGTTATAACAAGTGAAAGAAAACCCAAGATTAATTAGGGGAAGAGGGAAATAGAATATATCTGCTAAAGCAAGGGAGGCTTTGCACTGTGTTACACAACTTTGGCATCAATTTGACCTCGGATGCCGGGTTGCCGACCTCAGGTCGCGATTTCTGACTGCAAATCTCAACCTGCCCTGTTAAAAAAAAAAAAAAAAAAAAAAAAAGTGTGAATAGCTTTTACTTTTTCGATATCGGAAAGGAATATGCCGATGCAAAACGAGGTGGCCACAAACTTCTTTTCATTGAGCTCTTCAACTTCTATGGTTATCTCAACAACAAAGATTACAGAAGCTCTTTGATATTACTAAATAACAGTATTACCATTTGTTATAGTCTGTACGCTCCAAGGAGTCCGTTCAGGGTGTGGCATGCGTCGTACTAAATAAACTTTGGTACATATATCTGTCTCTTTCTCTCCCTCTCTCTCTCATTGTGCTATTTATAACTGCATTTATATAGTCTGTATATAGTAAATGAAGCTGCATATTACAATGTGTATCACTTTAGGATAAAAACAATGATTATCCACCCCATCCCACCATGTCTAAATCCAAGTTGCCTTGAATTTAGTACGTTTTTTTTTCCAAATGCCTTACCCATCTAATTTTGATAATTCTTTCACAAAATTTAGCTATCGTACTTTTTAGAGAGACCGGTCTATAGTTAGTAGGGTCTTCTTTGTTTCCCCTTTTATATATGGGTACTACATATGCTCTTTTCCAATCTTCTGGAAATTTTCCTTCTTTCAATGAACTGTTTATTAGACTATGTATTTTGTCTGTTAGTTCATTCCTGCATTGTCCATGCGATTTTCTGACATCGAGATTACTCAAGTGTTTCATTATTTCATTCCTTGATACTTCTATCTCTTTCATAGGGGGGACTTTCTCCTCCCACTTGACATCTCTAAGTTGTATGTTCTCCCTCATACAATGCTTGTTCATAATTTCTGACATTTCTATTTCCTCTGTGTATTCAACTCCTCTTTGTAGTTTTACTAATTCTTGTTTGTTTTTCAGTTTGTTGTTTACAAATCTGTAAAATAGTTTTGGTTGATCTTTACATTTTTCTATGACATCCTTTTCATATTTTCTCTTCTCTTCTCTGCACACTTGTATTCATTTCTATAACTAGTATAAATTTTCCATTTTTTCAGGTCTTTTGTCTTCCATTTCATCAAAGCTTTATCCCTTTTGTCTTCTAATTCACTACATATCTTGTTGTACCAACATTATACATATCCTTTTTCATGTTTTTGTCTTGGAACATACTTTTCCACTCCTTTATAAATTTGTCAAAATTTTCCATTTCTCTTCTATTGTTGTTTCCACCTTGTGCATTCTTTCTCAGTCTGCTTTTTGAAAGAATTCTTATTTTATAAAAAAAAAAAAAATTCGTACATCAATCTTCCCTTTCTATATTTTTCATTTTTTTATGTATTTTTCCTCATTTAGTTCCAGTTCAACCAATATGTGGTCACTTTTACTTATTTGTGTCTTCTATTTAATCTTTTCCACTATCTCAGGTTCTGATGTCATTATCAGGTCCAGTCTCGATGGTTCTTCCTCATTTCTATACCTAGTATTCTCTTGTATCCATTGCGTCATTGTATGTTCTATAATCATATCAAGTAGTACATTTCCCCATAGGTTGTCTCCACCCTTCACTGTCATCTCTTCCCAGCAGATTTCTTTACAATTAAAGTCACCCATTATAACTATTCTTCCTCTATCTTCCATTATCTTATTTAGTGTTATCCTTGTGTCTTCTAACATATTTTTGTGTTCTTTCTCTTCCCACGAAGCCGTTTTAGGAGGCACATAATTTACTACAAACTTCCTGCTCTTCCCATCCTTGTCCTCCACTTCCATCATAATCATCTCTACTCTATTCTTTCCATATGTGACATTCCTCACATTTATATCCTTCTTAGTCAGGAACATAACTCCACCCCCTTGTTTTACCTCTCTGTTTCTAGTCCAATAATTATATGCACCATGTCCTACACTGTTGGGTGGTAGTGGACCTTTCAATTTTGTCTCTACAATTCCCATTATGTCCGGTTCTTTTTCCTTCAGGTAATCATTCAGTTCGTTCAAGCCTGTTATTAAGCCATCTATATTTGTGTAAGACACTTTTAATTTTCTGCTACTTCCATCATGTTTTCTGTTTTTCTTCTGTTTTTCTCTACTATGAACCATTTCCTCTTTCATATTCACTACTCTCCAATAGAATTTCTCTTTTTCTGACTGTTCTTTTCTCGTTTTTTCCCTTAGTTTCTAGTCTTTTTGTTTTCTCTTCCTCTCTTTCATCTTTATTCATTTCTCTTTTTCTTCATACCTGTTTATATTGATCACTGTCTGCTAGTTTCCCTGTTTTTGCTAAGATATTCTCTGCTGTCGTTTGTGACCTGAATTTAACCATAATTGGTCTAGTCTTATCTGTATTGTATTTCCCTAGCCTATATATTTCTTCTATTTCTTTCCGTTTCTGATTCATCTTCTTGAACTATTTCTAATATCTTACTTATTTTTTCATTTTCCTCCTTTATTCTTGTAGTCCTATTTGGATTATACTTCTCTTCCATCCCTAATACAATTATACATTTATTTTTATCAGCTAAGTCTCTTACTATACTCTCCTTCTCTCTCATCACTTTAACAACTGTGTCCTTAGTTTGTTCTTTCATCTGCTGTTTCACTATATCTCTAAATTAAATTCTATTGTTCTCTTGTACTTATTTCAAACCACTTACCTCCTTTGCTATGTACTCTTTATTCTTTTTATCATTATTCTTTAATTCCTCATTCTCATCCTTTACTTCGCTTAACTGTCTTTTTAATTCTTTAGTTCGTCCAGCTTATCAACTCTTTGGGTAACTAGTGTTAATTTGTTAAACCTAACCTCCCATGCTTCGTTCATTTTTTTTTTTTTTTTTTAATTTTTTCCTCTAGATTTACTAGTGGGGGGAGGTTG
>NC_134780.1:57989925-57992425 GCF_046742065.1 Oratosquilla oratoria | reverse complement strand
TCCTGGAATACGGTGTTTGCCGAGAGAGAGAGAGAGAGAGAGAGAGAGAGAGAGAGAGAGAGGAGAGAGAGAGAGAGAGAGAGAGAGAGAGAGAGAGAGAGAGAGAGAGGAAGGAGAGAGAGAGAGGAAGGAGAGAGAGAGAGAGGAAGGAGAGAGAGAGAGAGAGGAAGGAGAGAGAGAGAGAGAGGAAGGAGAGAGAGAGAGAGAGGAAGGAGAGAGAGAGAGAGGAAGGAGAGAGAGAGAGAGAGGAAGGAGAGAGAGAGAGGAAGGAGAGAGAGAGAGGAAGGAGAGAGAGAGAGAGGGAGAAAGAGAAAAAAATTGAGAGAAAGATATGGTGAAAGAGAGAGAGAGAGAGAGAGAGAGAGAGAGAGAGAGAGAGAGAGAGAGAGAGAGAGAGAGAGAGAGAGAGAGAGAGACTGTTTCCAGTAGATGATTCGAAGAATAGCATATGATTGGGACATGGAACTCTTCGACCTTTTCTTCGCCTTCCATGTGTCACAAGTCGTTCCACGTTTACTTCGAAGACACTTCGAGTAATATGATGTATTCACCAAGACACGTGCCCTTGAGCATCTTATTATGCCTGTTGCCAATCAATTTACTCCATCCTGAGGACATTTATGACCATAGTTCATTTCTCCGTACTCAAAATAAAAATATTTTCCGTCAAATCAACTTGGCAACAACAAAAGACTGTGTTCATTGCCTCCAGACTGTACGTCAAGACAATAGAAATTTTGAGCTGGGTACACTGAAACAAAAATTGCTGAAGACGAATCCATTCTAATTCAACTTTCATACCGACAGACCAAACTTTATCTCTTGAAGATTTCTTTTTCAATATACTTTGAAATGTAACGAGAAAAACGCTTGAGGCGAACCCACCATCGCTGCTGACGAAGATTGCCTTGGAACTGGCAACAAGCAGAAATCCACGTAACGATCTTATGTGGAAGAAGCCACATTACCGTATACAACCAAAACCATTCACATATGTGGGTCTTTGCATGTTCATACATAAATGCTATACATATATACGTATACAATTATACGTACAAACATACACACACACACTCGCTACAAGATTTTATAGCTGTACTTTGTTTTTAGTCTATCCCTTTCTATTTTAGCACTCTGTCTTCGTGTTCTCTCTTTTTCCCTCTACTCTTCTCGGCATTATTACTATACTCTTTTTTTTTCTTTGCAGTACCTCTTTAATCTCTTTGGTGAGTGATACATGCGCTTTCATTGCGCCAGGCTCTTGTAAACTAACCATAATCATCAAAAACAGCTTTTAAATACAAAACCCTACAATTAACTCTGATTAAAATGATCATTGCATTACGTATATCATAAAGACGTGCTCACATATGACTGCATTCACCTCACACTCCCCACCCGCATCCTCCCAGTCATCTACCACAAGACGATAATAATTATACCGTTTCCAACATAAGGTGATATTAACTTCAAGTTACCCCATCATTCATTACGTGATAATATTACATTCTTTCAACCCTTCTGGTCTGTGACGCGAAGACGTTCTTCAGACCAACTCCAAACTACTTTATTTTGCACAGTGAGAGACTTGGGACTAAATGGGTCTAACTGGGAGTCACTGGGACCTCAACAAGTTGATTGAAATCGCCTTATCTTAACCAGAACAAAATATTAAGAGTCGTCACCGGACTGAAGAGTTTAATTCAATGAACCAATGTACAAGGTTACGTAATACACACACACACACACGTATATATGGAGTAGACATTATATTGGTCTTACCCTAACTAAATTACAAACCTCTTTGCAAGTCAGTAACCTCGCCCTAATAAATTCTCGCCGAGTTTGCGGTACACTTGGCTAGCATGTTACTTGATTTTGCTACTTCGTATGAGTTGAAAAGACTTTAGTTACAATATTCTAAAATTCCGTAACAACATCTCAACAATGTGTCAACGCTCGTATAGGTTTAGCTTTTTAGTCAGTCATTCAGCTACTCCGCAAGAGTAAATTGTCGTTTGAAAATTTGAAAAAACAAAAGATCGTAACCAAAGTAGTTTCTACTCAAATAAAGTAGCAAAAGAAAGAAGCAGGCTAGCGAGAAATGCTTAGTGTGTTTTATACTTTCTCTAAATTTCATACTACACCTTTACAATAAACTTATACGTAAACACAGGTTACATAACAGTACATAGTGATATTCGCATGCAGCTGTTACATAATTCAAACAACTGTTAGTATTGATACCTTCTATACGCACACTACACACATGGCCAGTTTCTTTTACAAAGGGTACGTGAACCGATAAGTCTACGGGATTGTGACGCGTGTGTTCACATCGTAAGTTTTCACCACTGATCTAGATATAACTGGATCACGGATCGGTGTCGAGATTATGAGGTCGGCGGCAGCCATGATGTTAGTACCAAAACAAAGTCACGCCACGCGATCACAGATCTGATACAGTTACAGTTCTCGGCAGCTTTCGCTCCCATATACA
>NC_134780.1:57979925-57984925 GCF_046742065.1 Oratosquilla oratoria | reverse complement strand
TAGGTGACTATAAAAATTATGCAGTGAAAACCTTCATACGAGGTACAATCTGGAAAAAGAAATTCGAGCAGAAACGCTAAGGAGATGCCTTCTATACAATCCGTTGGCAGAGCATGCCATCCCCTCAGAGAGGTCCCACAAAGGGTAAAGTTTAATCCCTGAAAATGTCTACGGACACGTTATGTATGTTTTCACGTCGTAAATTTACAACCCAAAGCTTACAAGAAGACACCCAGTGTCCGGCGCCAGCCAAAAAGGAAATTGCTATGCGATATGCAAGGGATTGTGGAAATTTCTCAATAGCGCACTCTTTTTCAAGGTAACTATTATCCTAAGGACCAACTCTTTTTATTGTTTATTTGTATTCTCTTTTTTTTTTTTACTAAGTGTACGAGTCTTAATACTTAATTTACTACTCAACACAGGGTTTTCCTTTATAGCTCAAAGCTATTTTCTTAGTATATATCAACCCTCAGAAGTAAGAAAACAGACGATTTTGTTTTGTAGATTAGTGGATATAGGAAGACCAGAGACAAATCCCTGGAAAGGAACGACGGAAATAGAAGTCAGAATGAGAGAGAGAGAGAGAGAGAGAGAGAGAGAGAGAGAGAGAGAGAGAGAGAGGGAGAGATAAAGAGAGGGAGAGATAGAGAGAGGGGGAACAGAGAGGGGGAAGAGAGAGAAAAGGGGAAGAGAGAAGTGGAAGAGAGAGGGGGGAAGAGAGAGAGGGGGGAAGAGAGAGAGGGGGGAAGAGAGGGGGAAGAGAGAGAGGGGGAAGAGAGAAAGAGGGGGAAGAGAGAGAGAGGGGGAAGAGAGAGAGAGGAGGGGAGATAGAGAGAGGAAAGTTAGAGAGAGGGAGAAAGATAGAGAAAGAGGGGGAAGATGGAGAGGGAGAGGGAAGATAGAGAGAGAGGGGGAAGAGAGAGAGAGAGGGGGTGAAGAGAGAGAGTGGGGGAAGAGAGAGAGGGGAAAGAGAGAGATAGGGGAAGAGAGAGAGTGGGGAAGAGAGAGATTGGAGAAGATAGCGACATATGGAAGAGACAGCCAGAGGGTAGAGAGACAGAGAGGGGAGAGAGACAGAGAGAGGAGAAAGAAAGAATAGAAAGACAGAGAGAGGAGAGAGAGGGGAGATAGTGACAGAGGGAAAAGATAGAGAGGGGAGAGACAGAGAAGGGAGAGACAGAGAGGGGAGACACGGAAAGGGATAAAGAGAGTGGAGAGAGAGATATGGAAAAGAGACAGAAGGGAGAGAGACAGAGAGAGGAGAGAGACAGGGGAGAGAGACATAGAGTGGAGACAAACAGAGGGAAGAGAGACTCCCCTAATCATCATCCTCCCTAACCACCACTGTTGTTAAGTTGTCTTAAGCATCTAATTTCTGCCTCATTACAGACCAAAGAATCCTTAATATATTTTGCGTTCCATGACCTCTGGAGTGGCACTGAGGTTTCTGCCTCTGAGACTCTCACCTTTCTTTCCTCCTTCGCTTCCTTTCCTCTCCTTATCACTCTACTTTCTATCTTCCTTAGCCCCTTCCCTTCTTCCACTTTGCTCCACCCCCGCTCCTACTTCCTCCACTCAGTCCACATCCCCTCTTCCCCTTACTCCTTCATCTCGACTTACACTTACTCCCTCTGAGGCTGTTCCCTCTTCCCGACTTCAGACTTCGTCCCACTTTATTCCCCCTCTCACTCCACCTCCCCTTCCGCCTCCCATTTTCCTTCAAGTGTATAATCATATTAGCTTGAGAGATCAGGCATGCGCAAGCGCGCCCACAAACTCTCGCCATTTAGTGATCAGACACAGCCCGCCCACTTCTTCACTCTCAATCCCTTACCCCCCTCCCTCCTTTAATCCTTTCACCCACCCGTCTTCCTCCCTCTCAACCCCTCACCCAACCCTCTTCCTACCTCTCAACGCCTCACCCAACCCTCTTCCTACCTCTCAAACCCTTACCTACCCGTCTTCCTCCCTCACAATCCCTCACCCACCCGTCTTCTCCCCTCACAATCCTTCACCCATTCCTCTTTCTCCCTCTCAATCCTTCACTCACCCCCTTCCCTCCCCTTCAATCCCTCACCCATCCTTTTTCCTCCCTCACAATCCCTCACCCACCCGTCTTCCTCCCTCACAATCCCTCACCCACCCCTCTTCTTCCCTCTCAATCCCTTACCCATCTGTCTTCCTCGTTCTCAATCCCTCACCCACCCCTCTCCCTCCCTCGCAATCCTTCACCCACCCCTCTCCCTCCCTCACAATCCTTCACCCACCCCTCTTTCTCCCTCTCAATCCCTCATCCATCTGTCTTCTTCCCTAACAATCCCTCAACCACCCGTCTTCCTCCCTCACAACCCCTCACCCAGCCCTTTTCCTCCCTCACAACCCCTCACCCAGCCCTTTTCCTCCCTCTCTCAATCCCTCACCCACCCCACTTCCTCTCAACCTCTCTCCTACCACTCTCCCCTCCCTCTCAACCCCTCACCCAACCCTTCCTGCCTCTCAATCCCTCGCCCACCCTTCTCTTCTTCCTCTCAGCCCCTCACCCACCTCATTTCCTCCCTCTCAACCCCTCACTCACTCACCATTCCTCTCATTTCCAGAGCCTCACCTCAGCATAGTTGTGACACTCCCCGCTGAGATTCCTTTCTCGTGTCAGGTCAAAGAGATCTGGTCCCAACTGAACGCTTACACAATGGCCGCGTCTATATAACAGCTCACTAAATACGGTAGTTATCCCTAACCTAAATTTATCATTGGAAGGAAGAAGTCTTGTGGAGGATATATACCAATTTTGAAAGAAAAAATGCAATCACAGTAGTACTTTTCATGCAAATAAATGTAGCTAGTTTCATTCTAGTTAGGTCCAATATCAACTTATATCTGATGCATAGATGGGACCATTTTTTATTAAATATTATTTATGGAAATTGTATTAGAAAGAAAAAGTAAAAGTAATAATCACAACAAAATAATAATAATAATAAATGCATTATTATGACAAAACACCAAATATCACCAATAAATATCTCAAACATATGTATATATAGGCAATTCTATTTATTGTTAAACATCTAAAGTACTGCTGACTTTGTAACCAGTGATAAGATTTTTTTTATATAAAAACGTAACAGATGATTATCACATGATTAAGTATCTCCCCATTCCCTTTCCCGTGACCTGACCTGACCTAAGTCTACTTTGACCCACTACTGGGCACAAAGCAACGAGTGTTTTTCTTATAGTAGTTCACTCCTAGTATATCTTTTCATATATCTATATTTCACCGTATTTTATAATAAAATAATCGGGATTTTATCGTGCGTGAAATTTCGTCATTACTATTCTCTTCTTATGAAAACTTTCAACTGTTCTGATCGAATATCATCTTTTATTTACTATCTATATACTATTAACTATTTATTTATAATTTTTTCATGTCTATTATTTGCCACTACTTTTTTTCATCCAGGGAACGAAGATAATAAACGGTGTCAAGGAGAGGAGTATTAATAAGGAATTCTTACTACATCATCGGCTACCTCTTATCATTCTGAATAATTTGAACCCAATATATAAGAACCTCAATTCAACAGTAACTTCGGTAGCGATATAATAATAATAATAATAATAAAAAAAAGACTGGCAAAGATCTTTACATTTACCAAGCGAAAGTACATATTACATCAAGACATTTCGTTTGAACTGGACACTCGTTCCCCTCGAACTCTGGCGAATCGCCCAAGCTATAAGACATTGGAAATGTCAACACTTCGCCGTGAGAGTCATAAAAGACAATCTCATCCTGTGGTGCCTTAGGTACCATCAAAATAAGGCACCCAAAAGAAGCTAACCAAAACATTCGAGAAAATAACGAAACCTGTTCCAGACAGCAGCTTGTAACAAAAACTTTATCATCTACTGCCAACCGACGAAACCTTCGAACCTTGTCCCAAGAACAATAAAATTCCTTGCCTCCCCCTCCCCCCACAGGAAAAACCTCGTATTTTATATCATAAATGCCAAAACGAGAACAGCAGCCCCGTGTAGGCACTTCGACCCCTCGTCTGCCATCACCAGTTAAGATCAATAATGAGCCACAATCTAAGGACACAAAACTCCTACGACAAGAGAACATTAAAAAAAACGACCCACCATCCTAGACTATGATGCATTTCGCCTACCCCTTCTGTATGCACTTTACATTAAAGACCCACCACCTTCTATCAGCATACAGAACAATACCTCCCAAATTATCCCTTCATGCGGATAATTAGTTTACACAATCTCCTCCTTTCCCTAAGGACATCGCACGGCGTTCTACATTTCAATAGCCACAGATTAACTCACGAGTATTCCTTCAGTAGATTTCTATATATCCTTTCAAGACAATATTCACCTATATTTCCTATTGTTATGTTACCTTGATATTGTAACTTGTTATCAAACATCTAGTATTTATATCTTCATGTTCCCTATATACGGCGATATTTTACATTTCTTTAGTAACGATGAAGGAGACACAAGGAAAATTGAGTTTTCATAAAGAACACTACTTATGCCTGATATAATACAGAAACTGCTTCCGATATATTCGAAATGAGAAAAACTATCACCCTCCCGTCTTGTCCGTTTCATGTAAATGTCAGATCAACTGCCATAACCCTGCTGGATCTACTAACAACTCACAGAGCGTCTTCATCTGTTAACAACTAATCGTTTTGTAAATTCACATATCCACAAATTATTTGCATATAATGTCTTTCGTTTTCCTCTGTATTAACAACTGAAGAGGCAGGTTGAACTTTCGAAACACATTTGTATGAAGTTTCTCCACCGACTAAGTTTTAGTTAATGGAAAGTCTTCAGAGCTCTTGAAAAGCTCGCACTTAATATCGCAAGCATAATACTTTAACAAAAATTGAAAAATAAATATGCGCGCGCATACACATACACACACACACACACACACACACACGCACGCACGCACGCACACTCATACA
>NC_134780.1:57969925-57974925 GCF_046742065.1 Oratosquilla oratoria | reverse complement strand
ACACACACACACACACACACACACACACACACACACACACACACTACTCCCACCATCCCCCTCCCGTCTCCCTTGCTCGACAGACATACGGAACAGAATTACGTGGAATTATTACAATGGAAAATAATATCTATTCAATGAAAACCATTAACTTTTAAATTCTACTCGATACCTTCTTTACAATTCTCCTTTACAAACTGTATGACCCCACCTTTTAAATGCGATATTGCCCCCCAAAGGCTTTGAAACCTGGTTATCAGTGACTAAGTAGAACACTTTACGTTGCCATAGTCGTTCAATACACCGACCATTAAAATAACCCTCCAGTGTTCACTGCAAGATCCAAAGATAAAATGTACATTTCAGTATCATGTTTTTATGGATGCTCTTTGAAACGTTATATGGGTTTTTCTTTAATGTGCATCAAGTAGGTGTGTGCGTGTATGCATATATACACATACATATTTACTGTGTACATCTATGTCAGGTCAGGGTATGTCCCTGCTACTGGTAGAATGTAACCCGGTACAACCTGCCGCATGGGGAGATGGGACCCAGCCCAGTAAGGCAACTCATCTAGGAGAAGGAAATCTCTGATCCCAAACCTCCACTGCTTTGTGGATTATCCACCGAGGGAAATGCTTCGGGAGTAAACCCTGAGGAAAAATCCGGAGATGGAGTCCCTAAGGCGGTTCGATGCTGACCTCAGTAACGTTCCGCCAACTCCTGCGACACTGTTGGTGCCCAAAATGTACCAGTTCTTGTTGTTCCTTTGGAACCATCTTCAGTGTGGAGAGGGGGGATCTGTTGCATGGGCAACTGCTTATCCTCCATAATTTTCTGCCCTGGCTTGCGCCCTGGAGAGGTCACTCCAGCTTCGCCTCACAGCGTTGAACCAACACGATAAGCAGCAGTTACCGGTTATAAGTCACAATGTTCGATTGGCGTAGAATGTGGCGCCATGGGACAGTGGGAGATATCCTCGGATCTCATTGGACAGCTACCGCCCGCCTGTAGCTGGGTAGCTCCAGTTAATATGGTGGTGTCCCGCCACAGTCTGCCTTCCTCATTGGGTGCTTGGTGATTAGGATCAAACCGACAAGCAGGCTGCAAAACCCGCACCACGCAAGAACTCAAGAAACTCAAAGAACAGGTGCCCAATCCTAAAACTGGGAAGCTGGAACGTCCGAACGATGACACCCGGACTGTCCGAAGACCTTCAAGGCATCAGCGATGCGAGAAAAACAGCTGTCATCAGCAGCGAGCTGCTGAGACTACAGGTAGACATAGCAGCTTTACAAGAGACTCGCCTTGCCGACAGTGGAACCCTCAAGGAGAAGGAATTCACTTTCTTCTGGCATAGGAAGAGTGCAGAGGATCGAAGTGAGCATGGAGTTGGATTCGCTGTCAGGAACACGTTGCTGAGTATGGTCGAAACAGGAGACAAGGGATCTGAACGCCTGATGACACTCCGCCTCCACACCTCCAAAGGTCCTGTCACTCTCGTCAACGCCTACGCTCCCACTCTGACATCCACAGCAGAAACAAAGGACGAGTTTTACATCAACATCAGCAACATCGTGAAGAACATACCCCCAAGGAACATGCCATCATCCTGGGAGACTTCAACGCTCGAGTGAGTGCCGACCATGACTCCTGGCCTTCCTGTCTTAGACATTTTGGATTTGGCAAGATCAACGACAACGGGCAGCACCTGCTGGAGTTTTGCTCCTACAACAGTCTCTGCGTGACCAACTCCTTCTTCCAGACCAAGCCTCAACACAGGGTGTCATGGTGTCACCCTCGCTCAAAGCACTGGCATCCGCTGGACATGATCCTTATCCATCGTAGCAATATCAAGCTTGTGCAGATTACCCGCACTTACCACAGCGCAGACTGCGACACCGACCACTCTCTCATCTGCTGCAAGATCAGGTTACAACCTAAGAAGCTTCACAAGTCCAAGCAGAAAGGCAAACCTCGCATCAGCACCACGGGTATGCATCTCCCTGAGAAAGTCGAAGAGTTTACCAAGTCCCTTCAAAAAGCTCTGTCCGTCGAACACCAGCACTGCTCTGCAGCTGAGAAGTGGAACCACCTCCGCGATACCATTCAGAAAACAGCCCTTGCAACCTTTGAGAAGAAAGCCTCCAAGAACAACGACTGGTTTGACGCTAAGTTCAGTGAGATGTCCCCTGTTACTGATGCAAAGCGTGCTGCCCTTGCTGAATACAAGCGCTCTCCCAGCGAGAAAAACCTGCAAGCACTCAGAGCAGTAAGAAGCAAAGTGCAACAAACTGCAAGACGTTGTGCAAATGAATACTGGCAACAGCTCAGCGATTCCATCCAGTTTGCAGCTGTTTCGGGTAACATCAGAGGAATGTATGAAGGCATCAAGACAGCTCTAGGCCCAACACAGAGCAAAACAGCCCCCCTCAAGACTATCAGTGGGGAAGTGATCACCGACAAGGGCAAGCAGATGGACAGGTGGTGTGGAGCACTACTCTGAGCTCTACTCCAGAGAGAACACCGTTGCCCCCTCAGCCCTGGATGCCATTGAGCCCCTGGCCATCATGGAAGAACTAGATGCTGAACCAACCATTGCCGAACTCTGCAAAGCAATCGACAGCCTAGCAAGCGGCAAAGCACCTGGCAATGTTGGTATTACCCTTGATCTCATCAAGTGCTGTAAAAACACCCTACTGCAGCCCCTCCATGACGTCCTTTGCCAGTGTTGGAAAGAGGGAGCTGTGCCGCAAGACATGAGAGATGCCAAGATTGTCACCCTCTACAAGAATAAGGGTGAAAGGAGTGATTGTAACAACTACAGAGGCATCTCGCTCTTGAGCAGTGTTGGGAAACTCTACGCCCGCGTCGTGCTTGTGCGTCTCCAGAAACTCACTGGGCGCGTCTACCCTGAGTCTCAGTGTGGTTTCCGAGCAAAACGGTCCAGAGTGGACATGATATTCTCCCTCCGTCAACTTCAGGAGAAATGCAGGGAACAACGCAAGCCCCTCTACATAGCCTTTATAGATCTGGCTAAGGCCTTTGACCTGGTCAGCAGGGAAGGGCTGTTCGACATCCTTCCAAAGATCGGTTGCCCTCCAAAACTCCACAGTCTTATCAGATCCTTTCACGATGACATGAAGGCAACGATCCAGAGTGGAGTCAAGCAAGGATGTGTACTGGTTCCAACCCTCTTCGGCATCTTCTTTGCTATGCTCTTAAAGCATGCTTTTGGAACATCAACAGAAGGACTGTACCTTCGCACAAGATCTGACGGTCAACTTTTCAACCTGGCTCGACTGAAAGCAAAAAGAAAAATGACTGAGATAACCATCAGGGACATGCTTTTTGCTGATGATGCCGCTGTCACCTCGCACAATGAGTAAGAACTCCAGTGCCTCATGGACAGGTTCTCCCAGGCCAGCAAAGACTTAGGACTGACCATCAGCCTAAAAAAGACCAATGTGCTGAGTCAGGATGTGGACACTCCACCAGCTATCTGTATCGACGACTACCAACTCGAAGTCGTACACCAGTTCACATACCTGGGATCCACCATCAGCGAAAACCTGTCCCTTGACGCCGAGATCAACAAGCGCTGCTACGACCCTAGGACGCCTCACCACTCGCGTCTGGAAGAACCAGAAGCTGACAACGTCAACTAAGACGGCAGTGTACAACGCCTGTATTGTCAGCACTCTCCTCTACGGCAGCAAAACATGGACGACCTACTCGAAGCAGGAGCGCAAACTGAGTAACTTCCATCTGCGCTGCTTTCGCCGCATCCTTGGCATCCGCTGGAGTGACAAGATTACCAATGCCCAGATACTCGAGCGAGCAGGTCTTCCTACCATATTCCCATTGCTAAGGCAGCGCAGACTTCGGTGGCTCGGCCATGTGCGGAGGAAGGACGATGGACGCATCCCCAAACACATCCTCTACGGTGAACTTGCCTCCGGCAAGAGGAACCCTGGTCGACCCCAACTGCGCTACAAAGATGTCTGCAAGCGTGACATGAAAGCCCTGGATATCAACACGGAGAACTGGGAAGAGATAGCAGCCGACCGCAGCAAATGGTGCAGTGTTCTTCACAAGCAGCTGAAGTCTGGAGAGGAAAAAATTCTGACCACAGCCAGTGAAAAGAGAGCCAAGTGGAAGGCACACACCCCAGCAGCCACTCAACAAGCCACACCCGCAGCAAATGCGGCCGAGACTGCCACTCCCGCATCGGACTCACCAGCCACAGCCGTCATTGTCGCTAGCAAAATCATGACTCTCTCCGGCGCAATTTCCATAGTCGATATCGACTGACGGAGGCCTACTACTACTACATCTAAGAGAAGGGCCTGGGAGGCGTTTGGTTGACGTGACCCCCTCCGATACCCTGAGGGGGCCACAGGAAATAACAGAGGAGATTCATCCGATACAGCTAGATCTCCTTCGATCTGGAGAAGCAGCAGCGACGGGCATAAAAAAGGGAAGGGGCACTCAGTACGGAAGGAGTCTAGATAAATCGTTATTTTAACAACTTCGAGTATAATTTCAAAGCAACTAGGGTAGGACTTACGAAAATTGAACAAACAAACTAATTAATGAAAATAAGAAAAATAAAATTTTAAAAATAATAAAAAAAAAAATATTAATACAGCAGACAAATAGAACGAAAAATAAAAATTGAAAAAAAAAAAAAAAATGAAAACGGTAATGCCAAGATGCAGATGATGACATTGTCGCTGAAGACAAAACAAATGCTTAGGGAGCCGGAGGCACTGTGACCCAAGATGTCGCCACCTTTGCCATGTGTACTACGCCAACCAGGACACATGGTCGTCGTTCTAATGGAGTTATCACATTGGGCCTTACTAATATTGTATTTTTCAATTCTCCAAACATCAAATTATATTTCCGTCATATATAGCAAATCTAGATGATGAATAGAGATGTTGTAAAACTATACGAATGTTTAGTCATATTGCTGAAATTATCTGACAGAA
>NC_134780.1:57942425-57959925 GCF_046742065.1 Oratosquilla oratoria | reverse complement strand
ATCTCCCACTATTACGCTGCTAATTTGGTGCTCATTATTTGTTAGAATTAAGTCCAGGGTATTTTGTCCCCTCGTAGGATCGGTAATCATTTGTTTTAGGAAATTATCCTGCACTACATCTAGGAATTTCTTCGCTTCATGATCTCCTATTAAAGTTTCCCAGTCAATGTTTCTATAGTTAAAATCTCCCATGATTACAACGTTTTTGTACTGGGACGCTCTGTGAATTTCATGAATCAGGGAATCAGTCTGCTCAATGCTGAGGTTAGGAGGTCTATACAAGACGCCAATAATAGCTTTCTTATTCTTGCCTATAATCTCTACCCAAATAGATTCCGTACAGTCCTCTTCCTTAATCGAATTGTTGACAATACAGTTTAAAGTATTTTTAACGAAAAGTGCTACACCTCCCCCATTCCTGCCGACCCTATCCTTATGAAAAAACTTATATCCTTCTATTTCGATTTCCGGAAGAAAATGTTTATCAGCCATGTTGATCCAGGATTCAGTAATAGCTATAATATCGAAATTTTCTACGCATGCTTTACCTCGCAGCAAATCAATTTTGTTAATTATGCTCCTGCTATTTGTATAGTAAACTTTAAGTTTATCTTCCCTCCACCTGCTTTGGTGATTTTTTACACAGTCCTCCAAGTTGTTTCTATTGCCTAAACTATATTCCGATACTTCCCCCCCTTCTCCCACATAATCTACCCGAAAAAACCCTGTAGGATGCCTACTTCTCGCTCAAGGGATTCAGCAAGGAGCCGAAATCCTCTGGGAGACAAGTGCACTCCGTCCCTTGTGTATAGGTGATTCTTACCATAAAAGCGGTCCCAGTTGTCGACAAATGCCCATCCATTGGCCTTACAATGTTTTGCCAGCCTGCAATTCATTGCAATAGCCCTGGAATGCCACATGCCTCCAACTCTGCGCCTCGGAAGGATTCCACATACTACAGGAACACCTCCCCTATTCCTGATCTTGTCTAGCGCATCCCGGTACCGCGCAAATAATTCCTCACTCCCTAGCTTACCTATATCATTTCCTCCGGCACTTAAGCAAACTACTGGGTCCTTACCTTCTCCTACTAGACACTCCTCTATCCTATCTCTAACATCTCCTATGCCCGCGCCAGGGAAACACACCTGCATCCTATGTTTCCTATCTTTGTCGCAGAAAACCCTGTCTAAATACCGCACTTGACTGTCTCCAACTACCAAAATCTTACCTGTGGGCAGGGATCCAGCGTCTGCCCTTTCCTTCTTCTCTTGGATTTCATTAGTTCCTTCTTCCTGCAGATTCGCCAGCACTTGAAACGAGTTTTTGCATTTCAGTGGGGCTGGTGAAGACTTTTTTTTCACTTTTCCGCATCTTATTTCTCACCGTATTCCATCCATGCTCATCGCTAATTTTGTCTTCCGTATTATGGGCCTTCGAGCGGAGAACTCGATTCTCCTCTTTAAGGCACTTAACAGCATCCTCCAAGGCTTCAATTCTGCTAAGTAGAGATTGAACCTCTTCGGCGCTGAACACAGTGACACATTCACTCGCCATATCGCTACCTGAAGCAGCTACCCAGTTGACCTGACCTGAGTGACGACTACTGCTCGACATATGTATATATAATTATATATATATATATATATATACATATATATATACATATACATATATATACATATACATATATATATACATATATATATATACATATACATATATATACATATACATATACATATATACATATATACATATATATATATACATATATATATATATATATATATATATACATAAATATATACGTAAATATATATACATAAATATATATGAACACATATATATATATATCATATATATACATATATATATATAATATATATACATATATATATACATACATATATATACATACATATATATATATATATATATATATATATACACATATATATACACATATATATATATACACACATATATATATACACATATATATATACATACATATATATATACATACATACATATATATATATACACACATAAATATACATACATATATACACATATATATACACATATATATATACATATATATATATACAGCACATATATATATATATACATATATATATATATACAGTACATATATATATATATATACAGTACATATATATATATATATATACAGTACATATTATATATATATATACAGTACATATTATATATATATATACAGTACATATATATATATATTACATATATATACATATATATATACATATATATATTACATATATATTACATATATATATTACATATATATATACATATATATTACATATACTGTATATACATATATATTACATATATACTGTATATACATATATATTACATATATACTGTATATACATATAAATATACATTTATATATACATACATGTATATATACGATGAATCACAATGGCAAAAGCCGACAAGACTGTGAGAATAAACACCTTGTGAGATCGAAACCTTTATTAGTACTACGTTTCGCTTGTTAAAGCTTTTTCAAGTACAGACATGACACACACTCTGAGCACATATAAGCCAACAGGGAAGGAACTGGGAGAGGTTATCAGGGAGAGGGGTTGGTAGGTGGAGGGGGAGGAGGGGGACGGGTGGGACTTGGTGGAGACAAAGGAGGACATTTCGGACAGTTTGTTGAAGTGGACTAAGGGGGACATTTCATACATTTATTTAATGCGGGTAACAGATGGATTATAGGAGGGGCGATGTTAAACATGCCTCTGTTCTGCTCAATGGTTTTGAAGCTTTGAATGGCGGCCGCTTCGAGGCATTTTCTCCTCATCCTATCTGGTTCACTAAACAGAAGTTCTGCGTTATCCCAATCCATTAGGTGGTCGTTGGTGTTCCGGTGGATAACACAGGCGTTGGTGGTGATGTTGTTCCGGGAATCGTAGCGATGCTCCCGGATCCGGGTCTTCAGGTCACGGGAAGTCTCGCCAATGTAAACTTTATCACATCCAGCACAGGGTATGCGGTAGACACCAGCGTTTTTTCCCCACATCTCGTCCTGGCTGTCATTCCTTCTTGAAAGCTCTTTGATAGTTCTGCTGGACTGGCCCACTACCTGAATGTTGCAACGCCCAAGTGTCCGGGTGAGGGTGGCGGTGACGCTGCTGGCTGGAAGGATAAGCCTCCTAGCTGGATCTTTTGCTGGTTCCCGCCCTTCCATTATTTTGAGTGCCTTTTTCTTACACTGGTGGATGATGCACTCTGGATATTTTAATTTATGAAAAACCTCCTTTATGTGCCTAAAACTCGTCCTCTAAGAATTCAGGGCTACAAATTCTGAGAGCTCTGAGGTAGAAACCTATGACTACACCTTTTTTAATACTGAGGTCATGGTGGGATAGGAAGTGAGTCAAATCGTCCTTATTGGTTGGTTTCCTGTAGACTGTAAATTTTAAAGAATTATCATGTTTGATAATAAGGGTATCCAAAAATGGAAGGGAATCGTTAATTTCTTCCTCCAAGGTGAACTGGATGGATGACTCAACCTCGTTCAGAGCCGCTTGGAGTTTGGGGATGTCAAACCGTCTGGGGGAAATTAATAGTATGTCATCCACATAGCGAAGCCATACTACGTTGCCAGGAACGATATCTGAGAAAGGCCCTGCTTCTAAAAATTCCATGAACAGGTTGGCAAGGACAGCGCTCAAAGGAGAGCCCATGGCCATGCCAAAACTTTGGTGAAAATACTGGTCCTGGAATTTGAAGTAATTAAATTGGACACAAAGCTGTACTAAATCCACAAAGTCATTGGGGGGAATAGGGAGGTCAGTGTGGGAACTAGTGATTTTAGCCCTAAGGAGGTCAATCGCTTTAAGGGTCGGGACACGGGTGAATAACGAGGTCACATCCAGGCTGGCCAGCTTTTTGTTGCGAACAGGAACGTCCTTAATTCTATTCAATAGGTCCCCTGAGTGTTTCAAATGAGCACCGCTGATGGTACCCAAAAGGCGAGACAAATGTTTGGCCAGCGCACCTGCCAGTTTGTGTGGCGCACTCCCGATCCCTGATGTAATTGGTCTCATGGGTATATTGGGCTTGTGGGTTTTTGGGAGCCCATACAGGGTGGCTGGACGTGGGAGGTTTGGCAGGAGGTGAAGTAAACACTTACCAGTTTCTGATTTCCTAAGAATCCTCCTGGCTGCCTTAAGGAAGTTACTTGTCTCGACGTCCACTTTCGCCTGGGTGACTTTGGTGTAAGTATTTTCATCGCTGAGGAGGTCAGTCATCTTATGTAGGTAGGACGATGCGTCCATCACCACCACTCCTCCACCTTTGTCCGCGGTGGTGATCCTGACGGCGGGGTCCTTGGCGAGTGCCTCCAACGCTCGAAAGTATCTCTTGGGTAAAGTAGGATTGGGAGGGTCGCAAAGTGCCGAGGTTAGTAGTCCTTGTATGTAGCCCTGCTGGAATTCGCTGTCTTTGTACCTGTAGTTCTTCGTGACGAGGTCGATGTTCTGGTTAGGTTTCGGGATGCCGGTGGCGAATTTAAGTCCCAAGCTGAGCACTTCAGTTTCGAAGTCGGACAGCGGCCTGCTGGAGATGTTGGTGATGATATCTGGTCTACCCATGCTCTTCCAACGGCTGTTGGTACATAGACTGGACAGTTGACGCGCGAGCCTCTCCTTCTGTTGGAAGTTGCAACTCGCTACGTCGTCTCTAATGGCCTCAGCGTGAGAGTTGGACATGATACCACGGAGCTGGGAACCTAATTTCCTGGCTTTCTCAAAAGCCTGGCTGGACTGGGAGGAAAGGAGGTTACAGCACTCTGTGAGGTAGGTCTGTGCGGGGGGAGGGAAAGGATGGTCAAACTGGAGAAGCTGCTTCGGCGTGGATCTCGGGGTGACCATTTCTTCGATACAGCTGCGTAGGAAATCCCGTCTATTCCGAAGGCTATAAGCTTTTCTCAGAGCGCGTGCGTAACGTCCGGATAAAGGTTCCATGTTGATCTCGGTGTCGTGACAAGATGAATCACAATGGCAAAAGCCGACAAGACTGTGAGAATAAACACCTTGTGAGATCGAAACCTTTATTAGTACTACGTTTCGCTTGTTAAAGCTTTTTCAAGTACAGACATGACACACACTCTGAGCACATATAAGCCAACAGGGAAGGAACTGGGAGAGGTTATCAGGGAGGGGTGGGTGGTAGGTGGAGGGGAGGAGGGGGACGGGTGGGACTTGGTGGAGACAAAGGAGGACATTTCGGACAGTTTGTTGAAGTGGACTAAGGGGGACATTTCATACATTTATTTAATGCGGGTAACAGATGGATTATAGGAGGGGCGATGTTAAACATGCCTCTGTTCTGCTCAATGGTTTTGAAGCTTTGAATGGCGGCCGCTTCGAGGCATTTTCTCCTCATCCTATCTGGTTCACTAAACAGAAGTTCTGCGTTATCCCAATCCATCAGGTGGTCGTTGGTGTTCCGGTGGATAACACAGGCGTTGGTGGTGATGTTGTTCCGGGAATCGTAGCGATGCTCCCGGATCCGGGTCTTCAGGTCACGGGAAGTCTCGCCAATGTAAACTTTATCACATCCAGCACAGGGTATGCGGTAGACACCAGCGTTTTTTTTTTTTTCCCCACATCTCGTCCTGGCTGTCATTCCTTCTTGAAAGCTCTTTGATAGTTCTGCTGGACTGGCCCACTACCTGAATGTTGCAACGCCCAAGTGTCCGGGTGAGGGTGGCGGTGACGCTGCTGGCTGGAAGGATAAGCCTCCTAGCTGGATCTTTTGCTGGTTCCCGCCCTTCCATTATTTTGAGTGCCTTTTTCTTACACTGGTGGATGATGCACTCTGGATATTTTAATTTATGAAAAACCTCCTTTATGTGCCTAAACTCGTCCTCTAAGAATTCAGGGCTACAAATTCTGAGAGCTCTGAGGTAGAAACCTATGACTACACCTTTTTTTAATACTGAGGTCATGGTGGGATAGGAAGTGAGTCAAATCGTCCTTATTGGTTGGTTTCCTGTAGACTGTAAATTTTAAAGAATTATCATGTTTGATAATAAGGGTATCCAAAAATGGAAGGGAATCGTTAATTTCTTCCTCCAAGGTGAACTGGATGGATGACTCAACCTCGTTCAGAGCCGCTTGGAGTTTTGGGATGTCAAACCGTCTGGGGGAAATTAATAGTATGTCATCCACATAGCGAAGCCATACTACGTTGCCAGGAACGATATCTGAGAAAGGCCCTGCTTCTAAAAATTCCATGAACAGGTTGGCAAGGACAGCGCTCAAAGGAGAGCCCATGGCCATGCCAAAACTTTGGTGAAAATACTGGTCCTGGAATTTGAAGTAATTAAATTGGACACAAAGCTGTACTAAATCCACAAAGTCATTGGGGGGAATAGGGAGGTCAGTGTGGGAACTAGTGATTTTAGCCCTAAGGAGGTCAATCGCTTTAAGGGTCGGGACACGGGTGAATAACGAGGTCACATCCAGGCTGGCCAGCTTTTTGTTGCGAACAGGAACGTCCTTAATTCTATTCAATAGGTCCCCTGAGTGTTTCAAATGAGCACCGCTGATGGTACCCAAAAGGCGAGACAAATGTTTGGCCAGCGCACCTGCCAGTTTGTGTGGCGCACTCCCGATCCCTGATGTAATTGGTCTCATGGGTAGATTGGGCTTGTGGCTTTTTTGGGAGCCCATACAGGGTGGCTGGACGTGGGAGGTTTGGCAGGAGGTGAAGTAAACACTTACCAGTTTCTGATTTCCTAAGAATCCTCCTGGCTGCCTTAAGGAAGTTACTTGTCTCGACGTCCACTTTCGCCTGGGTGACTTTGGTGTAAGTATTTTCATCGCTGAGGAGGTCAGTCATCTTATGTAGGTAGGACGATGCGTCCATCACCACCACTCCTCCACCTTTGTCCGCGGTGGTGATCCTGACGGCGGGGTCCTTGGCGAGTGCCTCCAACGCTCGAAAGTATCTCTTGGGTAAAGTAGGATTGGGAGGGTCGCAAAGTGCCGAGGTTAGTAGTCCTTGTATGTAGCCCTGCTGGAATTCGCTGTCTTTGTACCTGTAGTTCTTCGTGACGAGGTCGATGTTCTGGTTAGGTTTCGGGATGCCGGTGGCGAATTTAAGTCCCAAGCTGAGCACTTCAGTTTCGAAGTCGGACAGCGGCCTGCTGGAGATGTTGGTGATGATATCTGGTCTACCCATGCTCTTCCAACGGCTGTTGGTACATAGACTGGACAGTTGACGCGCGAGCCTCTCCTTCTGTTGGAAGTTGCAACTCGCTACGTCGTCTCTAATGGCCTCAGCGTGAGAGTTGGACATGATACCACGGAGCTGGGAACCTAATTTCCTGGCTTTCTCAAAAGCCTGGCTGGACTGGGAGGAAAGGAGGTTACAGCACTCTGTGAGGTAGGTCTGTGCGGGGGAGGGAAAGGATGGTCAAACTGGAGAAGCTGCTTCGGCGTGGATCTCGGGGTGACCATTTCTTCGATACAGCTGCGTAGGAAATCCCGTCTATTCCGAAGGCTATAAGCTTTTCTCAGAGCGCGTGCGTAACGTCCGGATAAAGGTTCCATGTTGATCTCGGTGTCGTGACAAGATGAATCACAATGGCAAAAGCCGACAAGACTGTGAGAATAAACACCTTGTGAGATCGAAACCTTTATTAGTACTACGTTTCGCTTGTTACAGCTTTTTCAAGTACAGACATGACACACACTCTGAGCACATATAAGCCAACAGGTGATGGACGCATCGTCCTACCTACATAAGATGACTGACCTCCTCAGCGATGAAAATACTTACACCAAAGTCACCCAGGCGAAAGTGGACGTCGAGACAAGTAACTTCCTTAAGGCAGCCAGGAGGATTCTTAGGAAATCAGAAACTGGTAAGTGTTTACTTCACCTCCTGCCAAACCTCCCACGTCCAGCCACCCTGTATGGGCTCCCAAAAACCCACAAGCCCAATATACCCATGAGACCAATTACATCAGGGATCGGGAGTGCGCCACACAAACTGGCAGGTGCGCTGGCCAAACATTTGTCTCGCCTTTTGGGTACCATCAGCGGTGCTCATTTGAAACACTCAGGGGACCTATTGAATAGAATTAAGGACGTTCCTGTTCGCAACAAAAAGCTGGCCAGCCTGGATGTGACCTCGTTATTCACCCGTGTCCCGACCCTTAAAGCGATTGACCTCCTTAGGGCTAAAATCACTAGTTCCCACACTGACCTCCCTATTCCCCCCAATGACTTTGTGGATTTAGTACAGCTTTGTGTCCAATTTAATTACTTCAAATTCCAGGACCAGTATTTTCACCAAAGTTTTGGCATGGCCATGGGCTCTCCTTTGAGCGCTGTCCTTGCCAACCTGTTCATGGAATTTTTAGAAGCAGGGCCTTTCTCAGATATCGTTCCTGGCAACGTAGTATGGCTTCGCTATGTGGATGACATACTATTAATTTCCCCCAGACGGTTTGACATCCCCAAACTCCAAGCGGCTCTGAACGAGGTTGAGTCATCCATCCAGTTCACCTTGGAAGAAATTAACGATTCCCTTCCATTTTTGGATACCCTTATTATCAAACATGATAATTCTTTAAAATTTACAGTCTACAGGAAACCAACCAATAAGGACGATTTGACTCACTTCCTATCCCACCATGACCTCAGTATTAAAAAAGGTGTAGTCATAGGTTTCTACCTCAGAGCTCTCAGAATTTGTAGCCCTGAATTCTTAGAGGACGAGTTTAGGCACATAAAGGAGGTTTTTCATAAATTAAAATATCCAGAGTGCATCATCCACCAGTGTAAGAAAAAGGCACTCAAAATAATGGAAGGGCGGGAACCAGCAAAAGATCCAGCTAGGAGGCTTATCCTTCCAGCCAGCAGCGTCACCGCCACCCTCACCCGGACACTTGGGCGTTGCAACATTCAGGTAGTGGGCCAGTCCAGCAGAACTATCAAAGAGCTTTCAAGAAGGAATGACAGCCAGGACGAGATGTGGGGAAAAAACGCTGGTGTCTACCGCATACCCTGTGCTGGATGTGATAAAGTTTACATTGGCGAGACTTCCCGTGACCTGAAGACCCGGATCCGGGAGCATCGCTACGATTCCCGGAACAACATCACCACCAACGCCTGTGTTATCCACCGGAACACCAACGACCACCTTATGGATTGGGATAACGCAGAACTTCTGTTTAGTGAACCAGATAGGATGAGGAGAAAATGCCTCGAAGCGGCCGCCATTCAAAGCTTCAAAACCATTGAGCAGAACAGAGGCATGTTTAACATCGCCCCTCCTATAATCCATCTGTTACCCGCATTAAATAAATGTATGAAATGTCCCCCTTAGTCCACTTCAACAAACTGTCCGAAATGTCCTCCTTTGTCTCCACCAAGTCCCACCCGTCCCCTCCTCCCCCTCCACCTACCACCCACCCCTCTTCCTGATAACCTCTCCCAGTTCCTTCCCTGTTGGCTTATATGTGCTCAGAGTGTGTGTCATGTCTGTACTTGAAAAAGCTGTAACAAGCGAAACGTAGTACCAATAAAGGTTTCGATCTCACAAGGTGTTTATTCTCACAATACATACATATGTATATATACATACATACATATGTATATACACATACATACATACATATGTATATATACATACATATATATACATACATATATACATACATATACATACATACATATATATACATACATATATATATACATATATATACATACATATATATACATATATATATACATACATATATATATACATATATATATACATACATATATATACATACATATATACATATATATATACATACATATATATAAATAAATATATACATATATATACATATATATATAAACATACATATATATATACATACATATATACATAGATATATATATTACATACATATACATATATATATATATACACATATACATATATACACACATATACATATACACACACACATATATATATATATATATATATATATATATATATATACACATATATATATACACACACACACATATCTAAGTTTCGCGCGCGCGCGTGTGTGTGTCTATCATAAAAAGGCGGTATTCTATCAGACTATAAATATCCACCACTGTGGCGCGTTGGTATCGCCTCCACATCGTAAATCGCGCTGCGACGGCCGTTTCCCTTGGACGTCTGAGTGCGTCAGGTACATGCGATGGCTCCGGCCGCAGCGAGGAGTTGTCTGGTTACGATAATTCCAAAGTCATTTGCCGCGATGACGAACCAGCATGACGTCACTCCATACTGGGGCATATGCAAATGGAGGGGGGAATGAACGAAAGAAAGGTTTAGAGGAAGAGAAGGGTAGAGGGGAAGAATAGGGAAAGGAGGGAAAGGATGGAAAGGGAAAAGAAGGGAAGCTAATGGGAAAGGGAAGAGGAGATGAAAAGGAAAGGGACGAAAATGGGAAGGAAGGTACAAACGCGCACGCACACACACACACACATTTTATATATATATATATATATATATATATATATATATATATATATATATATATATATATATACACATATACATTGCACACCAGTAGATGAAAGTATCATGAGCATTAAATAATCATACAATATAAATCACACGTCCATCATTACTGTATGATTGTGAAGTATGGTTACACACAAGCGCTTTGCAAAAGAGATTCGATGTTTCTTAAAACAAGTTACCGAGACAAATCACAAAATGGCTCTATTTTATCAAATTGTGTTGGAATGGAGGACAGAAAATAACTGGGAGATTATGGAGGAAACAGATCACCCACACACGAGCGAACTCATAAAATCAATGCGGCTTCAGTGGACAGGTCACGCGGCTAGAATACAGTATATACAGTATATATATATATATATATATATATATATGCTAATAAGAACACGGATACGTGTGTTCACTTATGCAAAGTAGACCACTTGGAAAAAGAAACTAACGAAGCAGAGCGCTTTCGTATATTACATCTTCAGTGAAAATGTAATATACGAAAGCGTTCTGCTTCGTTAGTTACTTTTTTCCAAGTGGTCTACTTTGCATATATATAAATTATATATATATATATATATATATATATAGAGAGAGAGAGAGAGAGAGAGAGAGAGAGAGAGAGAGAGAGAGAGAGAGAGAGAGAGAGAGAGAGAGAGATCAATTAACACTACTGTCGGACGAAAGAAAGAGTTGAGTAAGCGAAACTATATATTTCGATTGCTAACAGCAGGATTGCAGTTAGCAATCAAAATATATAATTTCGCTTACTCAACTCTTTCTTTCGTCCGACTGTGGTGTTAGTTGTGATTTTCAAATGTGTTACTACATTTCTCACCAGTGAGAAAAATAGATAAATAAATCCCCCTTGTTGATATGATTGGACATAGATTAGTCGATTGATCCCCAGAGTCTGAGTACAGGTTCTAAGAAAATGGAGGAAAATCCTTAAAAATAGATTAAGAAAAAATAAATGTAGAACAAAATATAACAATAACAACAATAACAATAACTATAATAATAACAATATTAACAATAATAATAATAATAATAATAATGACACACACGCAGCTGGAACTGTACATGAATGTGAGGCTAGGTATAATGAATAGAAGATTACGAGATGGAATCCAGCGTGCGTTGCTCCTTTTCTGCATACTACAATTAGGTAAATACAATTAAACAAACACACACACACAGGGTTCACAAAAGAGCCTAAAATTACCTTAAACCCAATGACAACTTTCCCTTCACTCAATGTTTTGTTTACATTCTTATTCTGGTTGTCGGCAAGCAATTTTCATTAAATCATGACTGCAGCAAGACTATAGTCATCTGAGAGCTGTTTGGAATGGGAAAGGGGGTTCCATGGGGACCTTGCTGGGGGCAATCGTCGATATTGGCGTCGGTGGGTGAGAGATCCGACGTGTCCCCAGGTATAAACCCCCCAATGACTGACGCACAATAGAATAACAGAGACAGACAGACAGAGAGAGAGAGAGAGAGAGAGAGAGAGAGAGAGAGAGAGAGAGAGAGAGAGAGAGAGAGAGAGAGAGAGAGAGAGAGAGAGGGGGGGGGAGATGACCTCGGCTGAGCCGTATTGGTCTTGGTCAACTGTGTGTGTGTGTGTGTGTGTGTGTGTGTGTGTGTGTGTGTGTGTGTGTGTGTGTGTGTGTGTGTGTGTGTGTGTGTGTGTGTGTGTGTGTGTGTGCGCGCGCGCGCGCGCCATGCTACATACCTCCACTCCTCCGTATTCTCACTTATCCGTGTTTCACGGCGCCGATGATTCAGTTTCCGTTGCAGGGGGTGGGGGGCAGCTTTCATTCCTTCATCTCCTATGACCCCGATAGTGCAACCCCTGGTGCCAAGTCCAGATCCTCTCTCCTCCCGTCCGCCCGCCCGCCTTCCTGCTACACTTACACTTACACCTGGCAGACAACAATACAACATTTCTTCCCACAGAGGTCTACGACAGGGTCCGAAGACCGTTACCAGCTATAAGGATTACGAGTTTCCGGTAAGAGAAAGTCCAGGCACCAACTATCATTTATCATTGAAATTAATTATCATTCAAAATACAAGGCCCTGCATCCAGACGCCAACCGACTACAGAACACACTGGGCTAAGGTGGAATCCTTAGGAGCATATGAGATCCATTTGGGTTTAGCATAAAACCACAATTACACGATGAATTGCAGGAAGCTGGCACGATTCCAAAGGAAATGTCTTTAGGCTGCAGGAGCCTTTGGCCCGACGACAACGCGGGATGGACACTTATCCTGGGAGCCATCAGGTTGGGCCATGAAATCCAGCCAGTCAGACCGCGCGCCACTGCCTCAACATCTGTCGGAGCAATTATCCAGTGTTTGACGATGTACTTATCCCAACTACAAGCAACGCCCCCTTCGAGCAGATGACGTCATCGGATGACGTCAATTTCCCCCGATAGCTTGATTCCGTTAGAAAAGCAGCTTAGGGAATAAAGGAGTTTAAACAAGCCAACTTCCCTCCTACCCTCCCCTTTTTAATCCCCAGTGCTCGTTTCCCCATCTTTCCCCACTCCCATCATTCCCTTCCCCTTCCCCTCACTTTTCTCTCTTCCCCTTCGTTTCTTTACTCCTCTCTGCTCTTGACTTTCCCTTCCCCTCCATGCCCTTCACCGATTTTTTTTCCTAATTTGTTTATCTTCCTCTTCCCTTCTATTTCCCTGACGAACGACGACGACGACAAGTAAAAAAAAATTGTCCGTGATCATATACGACACTGATTGGTAATAACGACAGTGTTAATTGAAAAGAAAATTAGAACATTAATGATGTTGACAATGATGATAACTGATATGGGTAGTGATGTGTGTTGATTGTAATATTAAAATGATGATAAAGTATAGCCAATTTTCGGTGCTACTTTAGCGTGTGATCTACATTTGAGGTCAAGCATGTCACGTAAATTATAGATGTTAATTTCCAAACAATCTACGAAAGAGGGACTTAAATGTGACCTGTTGTAGATCACATTCGGCATGCACACAAACAGACATGGCTGGTATTAATAGATGTTGTTATATATCACATACAGCATGTAAATCAGACGCTAGATTAGCACTCAATTTTCTCTTGCTTCTTTACTGGTATTTGAATTGAAAGGCGACGCAACTGTACAACCCTACAAGATCAAACAGAATTCTAATTTACGATTACGAGATCCAGGTTGACAACACAAGAAACTAGCAGTTTTCTCGGCCGCCAGGTCAGTCGGGTCGCTTATGTAGCTATCGTGACGTCATGTCACTTGCCAGAGGAGATGACCTCGGCCGAGCCGTATTGGTCCACTTCTCCAGAGGGATAGAATGACAGAGGGATAGAGGAGAGAGAGAGAGGGAGAGAGAAGGAAGAGAGAGAGAGAGAGGAGAGAGAGAGAGAAAGAGAGAGGGAGGGAGAGAGAGGGAGAGAGAGAGAGAGAGAGAGAGAGAGAGAGAGAGAGAGAGAGAGAGAGAGAGAGAGGGAGAGAGCGAGAGAGGGAGAGAGGGAGAGAGGGAGAGAGCGAGAGAGCGAGAGAGCGAGAGAGAGAGAGAGAGAGAGAGAGAGAGAGAGAGAGAGAGAGAGAGAGAGAGAGAGAGAGAGAGGGGGGAGAGAAAAAGAGAGAGAGAGAGGGAGGGAGGGAGAGGGGGAGGGATGGAGGGGGAGAGGGAGCAGGGAAGCACAAATGGCGTGGAAGACGAGCCAGCGTTACGTCACACGTGGGAGACCTGAGCACAAATCGTGGCTGCCTTGCTTTGGGGGCTCCCCAAGCTCGAGTCTCGACTTGAAACACGGCCAATGACATTAACCATGCTGCATATATCAGTATTACAGTTTTAGGCTTAAGATTAATGTTAGTTATCTGTCACTCTATTGTCTGCATACTGTACGCGTTCCGTTTTCCGCTCTCAGCTAAACATTACCATTTTTATTTGTGTAAGTGTAACAATACGACAGAGTTGATGATCAAATTTCAAGGAGCTTGACCGTGTGAGGCTTCATTGGATGCCCTCTTAATTAAGAGGCGTCAAGGTGCATGGTGCATCTGTGTGTGTGTGTATGTGTGTGTGTGTGTGTGTGTGTGTGTGTGTGTGTGTGTGTGTGTGTGTGTGTGTGTGTGTGTGTGTGTGTGAGTGTGTGGGTGTGTGTGGGTGTGTGAGTGTGTGTGTGTGTGTGAGTGTGTGTGTGTGAGTGTGTGTGTGTGTCTGTGTGTGTGTGTGTGTCTGTGTGTCTGTGTGTGTGTGTGTCTGTGTGTGTGTGTGTCTGTGTGTGTGTCTGTGTGTGTGTGTGTGTGTGTGTGTGTGTGTGTGTGTGTGTGTGTGTGTGTGTGTGTGTGTGTGTGTGTGTGTGTGTGTGTGTGTGTGTGTGTGTGTGAATGTTTGAAAAAATTACAAAAAATTACAATTCACTTATCCAACCCTCGACTACTCCTATGTATGCTTGAAAAATAAACAAGTAAAAATAATTATTAAAATCACGATAATAAGAAATTAAATTTGTCCACGATACATCATTGTTTCAAGAATTTCTGAAATGGGTGGGAATGTTTTTGTGCCTTGTCCTTTTTGGCTACCCCCCTGGTAAGGGGGAAAAAAGCCTTGGTATATGTATGTATGTATGTATGCATTGGCGTAAACTGGTCACCCTTGATGCGTTTCTTGTAACGAATGAAGACTTCCCATCCAGATGCGACGAACCACAGACAACTGAATCACGGTGTCCGGTCAGTTAGTCTCGTTTCATTTAGTCACACTGTCATTTGACCTTTCATTTCGACCACCCCGGTCATTCAGTCACATACTAAATAGTCACCCTGGTCATTTAGTCACATACTAAATAGTCACCCTGGTCATTTAGTTTCCTAAATAGCCACCTTGATCATTTAGTCACCCACTAAAATATTACCAGTGTTGATGAAATACATATAATTGAAATTATATTTTATTATATTATATAATAAATAGCACCAACTCACTATCAGAGACTATTACTGAAGGATACATATTTCAGCTACGTCATACAACACTTTACCCGCATCCTCTATACGGAGCGTCAATGTAACCAACAGGTTGCCGTAGTTTTTCTTCATTGAGAAATTAAAGAGAGAGAGTCCCACATTCTGAATTCAATCATATCATCAATTCCGATTTGGCAGATTCTGCTATACACAAGTTGCCGTGCCTCAAAAGTCTGATCTGTATATACCAAGAGATTTTTCCTCCTTGTAAGAAAGATACAAAGCTATTCAAATGGCACGGTTACGTGGATTAAAACTTCTTCCTTTCGCTGTGCACTAGGATCAAGTGACATTCGCGCCTCTTCTCCGTACCACGAGTTCCCTTTCCAATAGTGAAGCTGGTCTCGAATCCCAGGCCTCCAGCCCACGCTTCCTGAGCCACGGCACAAAAACTAATAAATATCCCTTAAAACGCATAGTGACAATAACCCCCTTTTATAAATAACTATCTTAAACAATGAAGCGGCCTTGCAGTAGATGTACTATGTCTTACTACGTTGCGTTTGATCCAGGGCCGTTGACGGATACAAGGATGACCCATCATCCATGAGGAGCTGACATGGAAGGAGTGGAGGAGGTGGTGGAAGGGAGGGAAATGAGTAGGAAAAGGTACGTGCCGCTGACTTGGCTACGTCCCTTATAAGAGGGGGGGGGGGAGAGAATCTCTTGGTACATAGAGAGAGATTTTTATTTTCCTTCAGACTTCTCTTACCCTCCCACACACAAACACCGATCCCGCGAGAGTGGGTGGTCCGTCCTCGGTAGTCCATAACCACGCATACTAACGACGCTGGGGACACACTTTGCACCACGGCTGGAGACGCTCCCGTGACGAACTTGAGAACCCTGGACCCCAAACAGTTCCACCAACTTGACCTTAGTTAACTTCGACCTAACTTCGGACCCACCATTTCCAAGTCGATGGACCCGTCTTGGAGGGGCAGAGGGAAATCCATATTTCTGGTTTGTTAACGTGAAATATATGAACTGCGTGACAAGCATTTTCGTTTGACATTTTATAGAATAAAATAAACAAATTAAATAGAACAAAATCTAAACTAATTGATGATTTGTTATTACGAAACATTTTAATCAAGTGAAAGAAGAATCTTGTTGAGATACATTACCATACAAATAAACCAATGGTGTCAAGCACAATAAACTTAATAAATCTCACCCGTCAATGATTATTCTAGTGCAGTTAAATACATATTTTCTCAACCATTGGTAAAGGCCACGTCATGGCATGGGCAACTTCCTGCGGGTTGATCATCGGAATAGCTTGTTTGCAACCATCTAGGAAAAACAAAGGACCCTGAGGTTGACCTAGAATGCTGAAGATATGATGAAGGTACAGAATGGGTTGTTCAATCTTTCACATACGTTGTTGATGCGGTCACCCTATTCAAAGGTACATTCGCAAACATTCTACACCTCGGGAGGAGGTGTCGCAAGCAAAGAGGTGGTTTTCAGATGGAGGTTGAATCCGTCTGAAGTTCCCAGATACATAGGTTGAATTAAACTAAGTTACTAGGCCTTCTAGTCACTTCCTGCATATTATCCTTGTCCATGCCAGCATACACACATATACATAAAACAGTTTTGTGCATGGCTAGTGAATAGTGCATGTCTGCACAATTACCTACAAAAGCCCGCTTCTCGCTCCACTGTTTCGAATCAAAAGTTGATAACCCTCAGCGGCGTCAGTTAGGTAGCAATTCATCAGTATTAACCGGCGCTTCTAGCCTTTGGGACAATATCGCCCCGAAGACACGTAATCGTAAAGATGGTTAAGAAGAGATTTAAGAGTGGAGGTGGGGCAGCAGCATGGAGGGACAGAGGTAAAATGATCAACATTCTCCGAGTCGAGAATAGTCT
>NC_134780.1:57922425-57937425 GCF_046742065.1 Oratosquilla oratoria | reverse complement strand
GAGGGATGAACTAACAGATATCCCGTCAACTTTCCCCATATCCCACACAGTGGAAGGAGGGGGGGGGGTGCCGAACCCAATCACATTCAACTGACAAGTCGACCTAATCTACGTACAAGTTACGACTGTAATTTATATTTCTTTGCCACAGAGTGTTGTCTTGAGTCCCACACTACATTTTTCTTTAGTACCAAGACAAAGACAACGGCCTTACAACAGCCGAAACAAAAACTGGAAACTGAAGATAGAATGTTTAATCTTAGTTTCATGTTCAATCTAGGTTATCTTCACGCCTTAAGCCCTTAACTCGGGAGCGGGGGGTGGGGAGTTTTAACTGCTCTGAATACAGTAAGAATAAAATACATACTGATATCCTCAATCTCGGGGACAAAGTTAAATCTTTACCAGTCTCTTCTCAAGGAGGTAGAAAACAATTCATTAAAACTAAAATCCTCAATATATTTCTTTGCCGAGACCTGACGTTTGCTTAACTTGTTAAATATTAAACACTAAAAACGCGCTCCAACACCCTAATCACGTCTGCATCAAGAACATTAATTAAATTATTTTTACCGGCGTGTTGGAAATTACCTAAGGAGTGAACTCTCTACTACCGTGAAGACTACAAAAGCTACGTTGATTAAAACTCGGATCAGACACACGACGACGTTGCTACAGGGATTAACTTCAATAATCTGGTGGCGAACTTCGCTCGTTTCCCTTCCTGATCCTGTCGTCAGACGATTATATTCAGGTGAAGGGTAAACTCCAAGCGAACAAGAGTCTAAACACACACATACACACACACACATATGCGATCTATTCAAAGAACCGTTTAGGAAAATAAAATGAAATTCACTTCTATTTTCCTAATGAAAGTTCAAATGTGAGTGCGTGGGTGTGTGTGTTAGCATGCGTGCGTACCACCATAATAAAAAATAATAAAAATAATGTGTCTGTTGAGATAACAGTGATACAATGATACACTAACAATGTACAGTTTGAACTAATTTTAGGACTAGGCTAAATTTAGTTAATAATGAGCACTGTGGACAGAATGGCACTCTTCTTGTAGCGATCAGTCCTCGGCGCTCTGATGGGCACAAGTATGTGAGTTAGCATGCGCGCGCGTGTGTGTAAGCGTGTGTGTGTGTGTGTGTGTGTGTGTGTGTGTGTGTGTGTGTGTGTGTGTGTGTGTGTGTGTGTGTATGTGTTTGTAAGCATACGTGTGTGTGTCTACACGTGCATGTGTGTGTGTGTGTGTGTGTGTGTGTGTGTGTGTGTGTGTGTGTGTGTGTGTGTGTGTGTCTAAACGTGCATATGTGTCTGTGTGGGTGTTTGTAAACATGCGTGTGTGTGTCTAAACGTGCATGCGTGCGTGTGTGTGTGTGTGTGTGTGTGTGTGTGTGTGTGTGTGTGTGTGTGTGTGTGTGTGTGTGTGTGTGTGTGTGTGTAAACGTAAGTGTATGTGTGTGTGCGCGTCCACGCGCGGGTTAAAGCTACCGAACTAAAAAATTACCAACAGCATTCTCCCATTTTACGCTTATTCATTCGCATCCAATGGTAACTACGAACCTGCCTCCACAGTCAGAGACCCTCTCTCATCACCTCTCCCTCTCGAAACCTAATTTCCTTCGACATATGTCGACCAGAGTTTGGGTGCTTTGTCACAGCCGCATTCGAAACGAACAACGACCCGACCGGACCTCCCAAGGATTAACTGTTTCGTTTATTTACACAATGGCTAATAGAGGATTCGCCTCACGCGGCTCCATTGTGCGTCGGCTGTACTAATACGGCTTCCATTGGAGCGAGATCGGTACGACCCAAAGTCTTCAAGTCTTTTGGACACGGCCCTTAAGAATGAACGAGTGAAAGAAAAAAGAAAAAAGGGAAAAAATACACGTTACTTTTAATTTCAGCTACTTTTTTTTTATCTATTTTTATTTTTATTTTCATTTATTTATTCATTTTATTTATTTTTTTATTATTATTATTATTATTTTTTTTTTTTGCTACCCTTCCCTGGGGTTCTCTTTTACCACACTTACGCTTATGTACACATCGCAGACCACTCGTTAACGACTCTATGCTGTAATCCATGCATTGACTCAGGGTAGATTGTGAAGGCGGTTTGGTCTGGTCAAATTTAAATTCAAGTTATCCCAGTGTTTATCTTGACAGTTTTTTGCGCGATACTGTCCTCAAAGCGCTAGTTATCACTGACAAAAACACTAATAACGATGAACTAAAAAATTTACTATGACAAAAAAAAAATAAAATAAATAAAATAAAATAAATAAACAAATTAAACAAATTAATAAACAAATACAACTATATATATATATATATATATATATATATATATATATATATATATATATTAGTAATAATATTAGTTAATTAGTTAAATAAAACATCTTAGGTTGAATGATGACATTTATAGACTCGCTTCTTTCTGATTTTGCAAACCTTCATCAAATTACACAAGTTCTCATAAATAATGGATCAATGGTTACCATAAATCTACCAGCCCATTCCCACAAAGTGGTAAGTGAGAAACCTCTGTTAGGGCAAGCCCCTTCAGTTGCAACCGTCCGATTTTTTTTTTTTTTTTTTTTTTTTTAGGCCAGTGTTTGGGTCGCCTCCCCGCCTGGCCAAGGCTGTCGGGAACCAACGGAGGAAGCCCATAGTGGGCCCTGTGTACCGAACTCACGACCACCTGCTCATGAGTTCGATACGGTATCAGCTGGGCTACCGCGCAGCCCGGATCAATAGTGTTGCAATAAATAGATGGATAAATACATTCTTCTGGCAATTTTGACCAATTCTTGCCCTACGCTGGTTCTCTACTGTTCAGGCTCCTCCACAAGTTCCCGGGTCGTGGGTTGTTCTGCAAGTCAAGGTCATCCATTGGGTCGTGTACGAGGAGTTTGTAATTCGGCGGGGAACGCTAAAACTCCCCATTTCCAATAGTCTTAAGTCATGGGTGGGCAACCCCTGGCACGCGTGCAAAACCTAGCACACTAACGACTTCTTTCCGGTGCGCGAAACCTGGAGCTCATCTTAAAAAAGATAACTAGTAAATCTCCAACTTATTTTGTATGACCATTGGTCATCGCGTGCTGCGATGGGCAGTGGATTGGGAGCCTTGGGGGTGAAGGGGGGGGGGGCGTCCTCGTATGTAGGCCTAAAATTGTATCAAAGATTTGGCTGATTTTAACACCTACACTTATAAAGGTTGCCCACCCTTGTCCTAGGTTGACACTATACTAAAAGAAAAAGATAAAATGAAAAAGGCGTGAAAAAATCACGCAAATAAAATATAATAATTAATTAGACAAAATTAAAAAGAAATAATGTGTTTCCCCAAAATCCTTGGGAAGTGGAAAGATCCCCATAAGATCTGAAACTCCCCGAAGTAGGTCAAGGGGTTTTGTCAACTCAACCGCTTTGTCCTCTTCAGTTTTGCTTCATGTTGTAGGAACAGAAAGAGGAGGAAGGGGAGTGGGAGAAAGAGGAAGAGAAAGGAGGAGGAGGAACAGGAAGAGAAAGAAGAGGAGGTCGATGTATCTACTATGTGCTTCGGCACCAGCTGAGAATAATTAACTTGCATCCCCTAGACAACACTCGTCCATCAGAGATCGAAGCTTTGGAGTCCTCACCGCCAGAGGAGGCTGTGATCAGGCAGAAGTCTTCCGACTCGCCGAACTTCAAAAGACCCCCTCCCCTGTCTGTCGAAGATGAGGACCAGAAGGACCTCTGTGAAATAGAAACGAGAGTAAAAAAAAAAGTACCAAAGGAATTTAGACAGACAGAGAGAGAGAGAGAGAGAGAGAGAGAGAGAGAGAGAGAGAGAGAGAGAGAGAGAGAGAGAGAGAGAGAGAGAGAGAGAGAGAGAGAGAGAGAGAGAGAGAAGAGAGTGTGCGGGTGGCAGAAGATGAGTAGAGAGTCTTCCAATGGAGACACGGTCTTCCCCTTGACCATCAATGCAACAAAGTATCGCCGGCATCACCATGAACAAGGATCCTTACATTTTGACCGGTGTCTTTAACTATTTATAGTATACGGGTTGGAGCAGTGCTCATAGGGTCCCGTCTATTTGCTTCCACTAATTTTGCATTTGTGTGTGTGTGTGTGTGTGTGTGTGTGTGTGTGTGTGTGTGTGTGTGTGTGTGTGTGTGTGTGTGTGTGTATGAGTGTAGGGGTCTTCCTTCATCCGAATAAAATATCCTGTCGGAGACCAGAATAAACAAAACATGAATCTTCAGCGCATGCGCAGTTTTCTTCAAAATAAATGAAAGAACAATTTAATGGAGAAAAAAAAAATCCGAAATTTCCCAATAACCGACGCAATGTAATCAGGATCTGCCGAACAGCCCCAGCGATTTTTGCACACATTTTTTCATTTGCAACTAAGCTCTACTTTTTCCTCCTCCGTGTCCAGATTTCCCAATAGGGGTGGGGGGGGGGATTAGGGCCGTGGGTTCCGATTTCCCATTACAGGATTTCGGGATTCTGACCGGAAGGATTCAATGGTCACGTGTAACGAGCCATATCCAGAGCTAAATGAAGATGAATTTCAACAAGAAGTGACTAACTATAGCCAAAACAGTCACCTTTGCCCTTGGAGTTTGGACAGCCGGGGGCAGGTAGCATTCATTTGGGACTCTATTTCGGTCTGGTGTAAAGGAATGGTGGCGGCACACTAGGTATTTCTCGCTAGCATGCTACTTGCTTTTGCTACTTCGTTTGAGTAGAAACGACTTCGGTTATGACTTTCTGTTTTTCAAAGTTCCAAATGTCAAATTACTCTCGCGTCATATAATGAGAAGCTGAATAACAAACTAAGAGGAGTTAAGCGTACACGAATGTAAGACACATTGCTGGGATGTTCATACAAATGTCTAGAGCATTGTAGCTGAAGTATTTTCTATTCAAAATAACAAAAGCAAGTAGCATGCTAGCCACCTTTACTCCTTCCTGTCCGTACTGGAGGCTTTTATGATTTTATTCTATCTACCGTTAACACGGTTGCTTCACTTCTGAAATACCTCTCGGCCAAAGAAGAGCTGAAACCTGAAATTCAGTCTTCCAATGAACTACCGCCTCTTTGCGTGTGCCAATATATCTGTCATCCACATCAACAAATCGAAGAAGTTTACCCTCGAGAAAGGCAAAGGGACTCTCCACAGCTGAATAAATTCTCTTGCTGTTCACCAGAATAAAATACACGTCACGTCTCCTGACTGAAGGGACCAAAGCCTCTGCCTCACATAAACGACTCAAGGGAGTTCGTTTGAGTAGAAACGACTTAGGTTACGCTCTTTTATTTTTCAAATCACCAAATGTCAAATCACCTTTGCGTCATATATTGAGAATGAACTAAGGGAAGTTAAACCTATACGAATATTGGACTCATTGGTGAATTGTCCTCAGGAATGTCTTGAATACTGCAAGCGAAGTCGTCTTCCAGCTTTTCAAATCCACAACATTTGACGAGAATCTTGAATGTGGGACGGGAACTGAACCCAAGTGATTTTTATATCCTCCTAAAACACTATTCCTCAACTGCATAAAGAAATCTAGCACCAGGACAAATTATACCAATATTCTAACTAAAATGATAATCTTATTCGTATATACATCTCATAAGACATTTAACCCATGATAAGAAGAACGCGTCGACTTGAAGCACACACACAGACTCGTTCAATTAAGAATTTATCGTATTTGTGGGAAGGGGTGTATAAATAAAAATACTCACAAAGAAACATAAAACAGTATTAATCAAAAAAAGACTAGAGAAAAAAAAAAAGATCAGAGAAACTGATACAACTCCCTTCCATTCTAAAATCAAGCAATATGAAGTGTGGGTCATAATACAGGGTGTTATAAAAGTAACATTCTCTTTCTTATTGAAAGAAAATTGAATTGTTGCATTTTAAGTAAACTGTTGGTAATCAATTTATTTTGATAGGACAATTCAATTTTCTTGAAATACTGTAATTGATTTATTATAGGCGGCTGGCAAACTGGGCTGATCAAAGAATGCTGATTTGGTTTGGGCATATGGAAAACACGAATGGGGAAATGTGTGGAAAGCAGAGTTGGATGGAGGGAACTTGAGGGGAAGAGCAAGAATGATAGATAAGGTGAAGGGGACACTGGATGGAGCAGGGAAGAAAGAGGGCAAAAGATGCAAGTGGAGTACAGTCACACCTCGCCGAACACGAGTGTTAGGTTCCTTAGCCGTCGTGCAGGACGAAATTCGTGTTGGTCAAATAACAGGTCTTATGGGAAAGAATAGGTTAGGTTTCCAGACCCTCTCCAAACACTGGCGCATAACACAACCAAGCAGGTTATTCAAACCGTGCTATCGTGGATCATGATCGTGTTCGGCAAATGCAGGGATATCTTACTTATTTGTGTAAACGTAAAATTTCGTGCACGGTGAAGTCGTGTTGTGTGAGGTCTGATAGTACTTGTAAATGGATGAAGAAAAGACATGATTCGAATGAATGGTGTTTTTGTCCGCTCCCAAGAATTCTTGGGAGGAAAATCTGGTGTACTCGAGTATGGTGTAAACGGTCTGTCAGACCCTGGTGTACCGAATGTGTGGATATTTGAACGGTTGGTCGAATATTATATATATATATATATATATATATATATATATATATATATATATATATATATATATAATAGCTCGGCTGTATTTTACCATGCCGGCAATCACAACCACCGAACTGTGTAGAATAAAGCCAAACTTGTATTCAAATCCAGATGCAGTTCTCTGGAGGAAGATTGTTGAATCAGCTCTGATCGAAGAAGAAAATTCCATGCTTGGTATTAAGATTTCTTGTCAACAGTTATCTCCCTCCTGACCCCACAATTCCGGTCACTTGGTCAATCTCAATAAATGTTTTGGTTCTCCCCCAACTCCAGTCAGTTGTTAGAGAGTTTACAGCCTTGACATCTGATGCAAATTGCACTCTACCGCCGAAAAGACTGAAGATGGCAATGTGAATATATATTGTTCTTTTCTTCATTTTTTCATTCCGACAGAGTAGTGTTTTCGTGAGATTATATATATATATATATTATATACATATATATATATATGTACATATATATATATATATATATATATATACATATATGCAGAAAGATCACTAAAAACATCACGTGATCCACAAAATTTTGCTGGTAACCACTAAGGAAATCGGAAGAAAACAGTAATTCTCAAGCGCTTTCGTGTAATTCACATCTTCACGATGTAAATTACAAGAAAGCGCTTGGGAATTTTTCTTCCGATTTCCTTAGTGGTTACCAGCAAAATATATATATTATATGTATATATATATATATATATATATATATATATATATATATATAACACAAAGACACACAGGTACAGAAGTTAAGATCCACATCAGTCTAACGTACATTAAATCCCTTGATCATTATCACATTTCATTGTGACATAACTACGATTTATGTCTCAAAGTAAGCGTACTTTGTAGTAACAATTTGTTCTATCGACCATATTGTGGAAGGTTGTCGTTGAGGCTAACTGCAGGTCGTAAGAGGAAATGAAATCAATAAATAAACAAATAAATAAAATATATAAATCGATAAATAACAAACACCAATAAACGTGTACATACTTACATATATAAACATATGCATCTTTGTGTAAAATAACGTATCTTCAAAAACACAAAGGATTCTATGGATTTCCATATGCAACCTCCCTTTGAGCTGCGAAAACTACAACGTTGACTGAAATCACTCTGAAAATCTAAAAGAAGGGAACTCTTTGAACCAATGCGTGTAAAGGGGTTATCACACTGGGCTATTTTTCCTCCAACTCCCGATCGATCGGCACTACCGCCAACCTCTAGAACTTTTTCCGCCGTAAAATCACTATGGCAAACTATTTTCTTTTCTCAACAAAAATACATAGAATGCCATTTGATATGCTGGAGGAAACATATTTTTCTTGAATACATTTGATGCCTTCCCGAAAGCACCGACCTGGAAATCTGCTCCAAAAGTCGAAGGAAAAATAGCCCAGTGTGATAACGCCTTAAGGCAGCTTCCCTGGCAAGCGAATCACTCCTTATTATAGGTATCATACGCTTATAAAAACATTGTAAATAGACGCATTTCCATCCATGTGTACTAACTCCTTTAAACAATGCGACGCACTTCACATATTTTCTTATGGTAAAGGTCATTCAATTTCATGCAGTTGTGGGGTGTGTGGACACCAGTTTGAAGAGGCTTTCGACCGATCGAGACCTCATGGAAATCCCCTGTCACACATACACGCAACTCAAGCGAGTTCGTCTGAGTAGAAATGACTTGGGTTACAATCTTTTATTTTTCGAATTTCCAAATGTCAAATCACCTTTGCCTCCTAGGTTGAGAAGCTGAATGACGAACTAAGAGAAGTTAAATCTAAAATACGAATATTAGACACATTGTTAAATTGTTCTCAGGAATGTCTTGAATACTGTAAGCGAAGTAGTCTTCCAGCTCTTCAAATTCACCACAATTGACGAGGATCCTGAACATGTGACGGGGGCTTTTGAGAAATCTATCATCTGTTCTTAGGGGAAAAAAAGAGGGTAGGCAGCCAACGGCACAACGGACAAAAGACATTTCATAATTATTTCATTTTCCGTCTCTAAGTAGCCGCCGTGCTGCTGGTATGACCTCATATCTCACCTCACCACCCCACCCCCATGAAGTGGGAAGTGAGAAACCCCTGGTAGGGCAAGCCCCCGTCAGTTTTTTTTTTTTTTTTTTTAAGGCCGACAAGCACCCGGCTTCGCCGGCTCTGGCTTCGCCAGGGGTGCTTGGCCTGCGGTGCTGCTCGCTTCGCTCACGCTACGCCCCCTGAGATACCCTCTGTCCCTGAATTTTCTTGTAATGAAGGTTTTACAAATAAACACACGATCAGAAAATTCAGAAGTTCCGTCGTATAGGCTTTTAACAGTCTTGTCTTTGATTTCTGATGGAATAACAGCCGCGACTTGCCCGTTATTACAACAAACTGTCCTGGGCTCTTTTTTTCCACATTTTCATTTACAAAGGATTACAAAGGCAAAGCATGCCGACAGGAGACCTTTTGATCCATATCTAGGTCGGATGCAAAAAAAAAAAAAAAAAAAATAATAATAATAATAATAATAAATTAAAACTATAACAATGTAAATAACAATTAAAATACATGAATAAATGCATTGGTATAGTTGAATAACAAACAAACAGGTAAATAGTAAATGATAATAAATTGACATATAACTAATAATAAATGAAAATCAGACAGACAAATTATAACAAAACAAAAACAAATAATATAACATAAATTATAATAATTACAGCATCTTACTTAGGTATTTATCTAAATGATTCTTAAAGCTTCGAACTGAACTACATTGCACTACCTGTGCAGGAAGTTTATTCCATTCATTTCCTACACGGTTGGCAAAGTTGTTTCTACCTACTTCCAAATTGAATCTATTTCCGGACAGTTTGAGACCATTGTTTCTTGTCTGATTCTCATTCAATGTGAAAATTTGGTCACTTTGGATGTTGTCAATTCCCTTTAAAATCTTAAAGACCTGTATCAAGTCACCTCTGAGTCTACGCTTTTTTAGGGAAAACAGATTCATGTGCTTAAGTCGATTTTCGTATGATTTATTTTTGATATTTGGAATCAGTTTAGTGGCTCGCCGTTGTACTTTTTCCAGTCTGTCAATGTCTTTAATGAGATTCGGTGACCATACGGAAACAGCATATTCCAAATGTGGACGAACTAACGATTTATATAGCTTGTTAATGAGTGATGGACTTTTGAAATCAAAAGATCGCGCAATCAATCCCAGAATCTTATTTGCTTTCTCAGAGGCTGAAATACACTGTTTGGATGATTTGAGGTCGTTACTGATAATTACGCCGAGATCTTTTTCACTATCCACTTTTGTTAACGAATTTCCAAATAACTTGTAATCGTATTTGCTGTTATTTTTACCTATGTGCATTACCTTGCATTTACTTGTGTTAAATTTCATTAGCCACTTTTCAGACCATTGCTGTAATTTATCTAAATCTTCTTGAATATCTAATTGGTTTGAGTGATCATTTGCCACTCCGCACAGTTTTGTATCATCAGCAAATTTGGAAACAGTAGATTTTAGTCCATGGTCTATATCATTTATATATACTATGAATAGAAGTGGCCCAAGAACGGAACCCTGAGGAACTCCACTTGCAACACTTTTCCATCCAGAAGTTTTTCCATTTAAAACAACTCTCTGTTTTCGACCTTTCAACCAATTACTAGTCCAACCTAATAGGCTACCACTTATTCCATGCAAAGCTAATTTAGTAAGTAGTCTTTCGTGTGGGACGGTATCAAAAGCTTTTGCAAAGTCTAGATATATTAAATCTATATTTCTTTTGTCATAATTCGAGACAACTGTGTTGTAGAATTCGAGCAAGTTAGTCACGCAAGAACGTTTCCGTCTGAAACCATGTTGGCTATCATTTATCAAACGGTTACTTTCTAAATGATATTCGATAGCATCTCTGATGATAGTTTCCATTATTTTTCCTACGATCGAAGTCAAACTAATAGGCCTATAGTTATTTGGTTTCTTTTTGTCACCTTTTTTGAATATGGGAGTAACGTTAGCTAGCTTCCATTCTCTTGGGACATCTCCGGATATGATGGATTTCTTGAAAATAATTTCTAATGGAATAACAATCTCATTTTTCATTTCCTTTAAGATTCTTGGATGCCAACCGTCAGGCCCTGGTGTTTTATTAACTTTGAGTTTGTCTATACACCTTTTAATTTTTCTTTTGTTATATTTACCGTAGTGAGTAAGTTTACCCCAGACTTTTCACAGGTTTCAGTTTGGAATTCACTTTGAGGTGTTTCGTTTACGAATACCGAGCTAAAATAATTGTTTAAGAGATTACACATTCCTTCATTTGAATATTCAAGTTGACCGTCAGCAGATAATAGTGGACCAATGTGATTCCTAACAACCTTTTTATCTCTAATGTAACTATAGAATTCTTTGGGATTCTCTTTGGATTTCTCAGCGATGTTCATTTCGTATTGTCGTTTTCTTTTTCTTATTGTCTTTTTTAAATCTCTCTGTATTGATACATAACTTTCATAGTCATTAGATGCACCCGAGCACTTATATTTCTTATAAGCCTGTCTCTTTTTAGCAATACTTTTTTCAGTTTCTTTGTCGAGCCACTTTGGGCGAGCCTGATTTGGGGGACGTCTGTCCTTAAAAGCTTGCCGAGATTTTGAGGTTCAACTTTATTTTCATCGGTTATCACTCCTTTTAGTTTGTCTATGGAAAATATGTCGATTGACGGTTTTTCACGTCTCTCTTCCATATCTTGTTTTCTTTCTGCTCTGTCTTCTTCTAGCATTTTCTTTTGCTCTTCTTGTAGTTTAGGGAATAACAAAGAACCCATATTTCTTTTCAGATTTCTCAAATCATTCCTTTTTTTTTAGTTCTTCTTTCGCCAGCTCGCGTTTTTCCATTCTTAGACGTAGTCTCTCGTCTTTTCTTTGTTCTTCGAGACGTTTCTTCTCTAATTTTTACGGTGTTTCTCCTCTTTCAATTCTTGCTCGTCTTAACACGCCTCTCATCCCTTCCCTTTTTAAGTTCCATCAGTTTTTGCTTTCTATCCAGCTTTTCTTGCTTTTTCCGTTCCTCTTCCTCGGCGGCTTTCCGCTTTTCTTCTTCAATCTTTTCTTAGAGCCTCTTTTTTTCAGCCTCTTCTTTGACTTTCTTTATAGCGTACTTGTTCTTCTTCTCTTGACGCTTGTAACTCTTAAAAATTTAGTCGATGTAGTGCATTTGGTAATTTCTGTGATCACCCCTGCCTCCATGTTTTATGAAACTCTTGTAGCCCGCGAAATAGTGCTTGGAAAAAAACATCGAATTTACTCTTTTCGACGTCTCCGTTAAACAATTGTAAATCGTCAAACATTTCATCTGAATACGAAAAGTCTTAATTTTCACGTATGGTGACATTAAACTGAAGAACTTTTAAATGGAACTCCTTTAAAGACTCTATCACAGAAAAGCTTTTGGGTTTTCCGTAAAGACCCGGAAAGTTTCTAGCGTGTTCTGCCCGAAGCTGTCCAAGAAGCTCAGAGTTGTTTTTGGTGTCTTTCTTTTGTATCTTTTTTGAGCACGTCACCCATTTCCAGAAGTGTCGATAACGTTTCATCCTAGAAGAAACTTCCTCAGACATTTTGGAAAAGTAATGAAAGGGTGTGTGTTAAAACGAAAAAAGCTTACTGGCTCTGGCTTGAGAAGCGTTACAAAATCACCACGTCAACACAGGGGCGCGAGGCGTTTTGCAAAACCACCCAAAAGTCAGAGAACCCATCCAATTAATTTTTTAGTAGTACTAAGATATTTGGGTCGCCTCCCAGCCTAGCTAGGGCTGTCGGAAACGAACGTAAAAAGTACGGAACGGGTCCAACCTCACGACCACCTGAGGTTGTAAGTCCACTGACTTACCGCCCCCACCCCCTTTTCTTTAACGTTGGCCTACATGGCGTTATCATTTTATGTCCACAACAAGGCCGATGTTTGGGTCGCCTCCCCGCCCGACCAGGGCTGTCGGTAACCAACGCAACCATCATCATGATTTCCAACAACAAATCATGCCCCAATATAATCGGTCTATAACGAGATCAAATAAGATACAGAATAACAAATGGGTAAAACAGATGTAAATACAAATAAACAAATGAATAGTCTACAAACAAAGTATATATATAATACATAACCAAATCAAAGAAATATACACCCAAATAAAAAAAAATAAAAACTTATACATGACTTCATAAGACTACGCTGTTTGAGAAAATGGTTAATCAAACGCGTTCACCAGGCGACACACTTTACATATCTTACTCTGGTTAATCTACACCTATTTCGTTCAGCTGGAATGAGATAACAGACGTCTCGATAATGTTCACTCTGCTCGTGTACCTAACGTGGCGGCACACTTGGCGTTTCTCCCTAGCATGCTACTTGCTTTTACTACCTTGCTTGAGCAGAAACGACTTCGGTTACGATCATTTGCTTTTTCAAAGTTCCAAATATGAAATTACTTTTGCGTCATATAATGAGAAGCTGAATGACGAACTACGAGAAGTTAAGCCTAAAATACGAATGATAATCACATTGTTGAGATGTTTTTACGGAAGTCTGGAATATTGTAACCGAAGTCGTTTCTACATCATACGACGTAGCAAAAGCAAGTAGCATGCTAGTCTAGTGTGCCGGCGCACACTACAGGACAGGTCAGAATGGTTAAAGTTAAGTACCTACAGTTTGCAAATAAACTAATAAATATAAATAAACAAATAAATTCATCAGTTAACAAGACGACTCACTGGAATAGAGGAGTTCATGGCACTACTCATCTTAGTTCTATAAAAATACATTAAATAGAAAAATAAAAACGCAGCTTAAAATAAATAACATGCATGGCCCCTCATCCGCGAATGGTATAAAAAGAGAAAGTCGCTGTGACTTATTACTCACTGGCAAAATTGTCATGCAAAAATACAACACCGAGAACACACAATGGCGAGAGAGAGAGAGAGAGAGAGAGAGAGAGAGAGAGAGAGAGAGAGAGAGAGAGAGAGAGAGAGAGAGAGAGAGAAAGAGAGGAGAGAGGAGAGAGAGAGAGAGAGAGAGAGAGAGAGAGAGAGAGAGGAGAGAGAGAGAGGAGAGAGAGAGACAGACAGAGAGAGAGACAGAGAGAGAGAGAGAGAGAGAGAGAGAGAGAGAGAGAGATAGAGAATGAATCAGGAGCTTTTGTCCCGTTGGGGCAGATATCGCGACTTAATGTCAGTCCCCTCCCACTCCTATTCCCTCCGTCCATTTGGCTCTGATCTACTCACTCGTCTATTCAAACACTCCCCCACTCACCGACTCATCATTACGTCCCCCTTCTCTCTTTCTCTCTCTCTCTCTTTTCGCACGGGTGGATCTTCCTCCGTGTGGTTTTCCATATGTTGTATGCTTGCGGTCACTAGTCACGGAGTGGGAAGTGAGAAACCCCTGGTAGAGCAAGCCCTCTCAGTTGCAGTAAGCCGCCGTTTTTTTTTTGTTTTTTTTTTCAAGGCCGATGTTCGGGTCGCCTCCCCGCCTGGCCCTTGAATAACTATCACGATAGCAAAGTACCCCTCTCACTGCTAATGAAGCCTAGCAAATTTTGTTGTATCCTATCTTTATTCACTCGAAAGAACTATTTCTCTTGTGGACTAACACATAGAGAAAATGGGTTTCTATAAAGAGGGACAATGGATTACGATAAATAATACAAAGTAAAACAAAGAACTTTGAAAAAATCAGGAACACAAAAAATATCTATGCAAAGGACAAGCTACCATCCAATAAAAATACATTGCTCTTGATAAAATACAAAGAACTTATACGTAAACAGAATATGTGAACATAGCAACAAGGTAAAAAAATATATACATATACACACATATATATTGACACAAAGCTCCGTATACGAGTCCATTCCCATTAATCTCCTATACAGACGACTGCACTACGTTTACACAAAAACGGACCAAAATTTTACGAAAAACCACGAGTGGTCATACATCATAGTTCCAAATCGCAGAAATGTCCCCTTCGGTATACAGTAATGGTTTATACTCATCATGTCCAGCGTGTTTTCCACAGCTATGTTTCCAGTTTGATATAGCTATCATAAGTACATCATCTTTTAAACATTACTTTCTCAGGGACCATTGGCAAGGACCTGTAAGTGGTGGTCCCGCGAGATGGACGTCAGATAGAATCATCTCCCTGCCACCTATCTTAAAAACGGATCAACACCCTTAATTCCATCTAGAAGTGCAACCCCAAGGGGCTGACGCTCGGTCTACAGACTGGATTCCCGCTTCTGTCCCAC
>NC_134780.1:57869925-57917425 GCF_046742065.1 Oratosquilla oratoria | reverse complement strand
GATTCACTTTGGATTTATCAGCGATATTCATTTCATAGTATTTTTCGTTTTCTTATTGTCTTATTTAAATCTCTCTATATTATAACTTTGATAGTCATTAGGTGCACCCGAGCACTTGTATTTCTTATAAGCTCCTGACGTAGTCCTATGAACTGAGATTTACTGAAATCGGGTATTTTAGAAACACGATGATCTATTCTAAAATTTCTTAGTAGTTTGAATCTAAGTTGTGATCGCTATTTGCAATAGTTTCACCAACTTCTACTTCGGTTAACATGCTTTCGCGGCTAGTGATCAATAAATCGAGTAAGTTTCCATGTCTTGTGGGCTCTTTTACATGCTGAACTAAGTAGTTGTCTCCGAGAAAATCTATCAAGCGACTACCTATATGGCCATGTTCTAGGGTCATCCAATCAATTTCAATAAAGTTGAAATCACCCATTATCAATAAGTCTCGGTTGCAGAAACTAGACAGTTCTTGAAACAACCATTTGTCGTCTGCTAATGATAATGTCTTTGGCATGAACTTTGCTTTTAACGTACAACAGAACACCCCCACCTTTCTTGTGGTTTCTATCCTGATGAAAGTGTTTAAATCCCGCGATATTAAGTTCAGCCTTAAACTCTCGGTTATTCCTATCATATCGAGATTTTCGCTTTTGACATACGCCCGTATTTCTTGGAATTCATATATGACCGATCTATGGGTAATGCTGTGACCTTACACGCACACACACGCCCAACTCCCTGCCCACGAGTTGGAGTAACGGTTCGCAGCGATACTGAATTATTTCAGCCCTGGTCGCGATTCAAACTCGGACCGCTGAAGTAGCGGTTTCTAACGCTACTACTACGCCGTCGAGTCGCGCGCGCGCGCGTGTGTGTGTACGCGTGTGTGTGTGTCTCCTCCGGACGATTTCCTTCGGTTAAGAGAAGACCTCCTTGGTCAAACATCGAACAAACGAATATTAGTTCCCAAGTAGTCGCCACGAACGGAAGGACACAATTACCTGGTACAGCAGTTCAGTTTAGAGACGAAGGTCGCAGCCTCCTCAGCGCTCGTTAAGGAACACCATGGAAAGACCAGGAGGGGAGGTAGACCAGCTGTGGCACAAGAAAAGTCCCGATCTGAAGGGAGCCTAGAGCTGACATGGTCTGACTGGCTGACTGAGTGAATGAATTATTAAGTGACTGATTATGTGATTGACTGAATGAATGACTTATTAAGTGACTGATTAACTGATTGACTGAGTGAATGACTGATCTAGTGACAGACTGACTGACAGAGTGAATGGCTGATTAACTGACTGAGCGAATGACTAAATGAATGACTGACTGACTGATTAACTGACTGAATGAATAAATGACTGATTAATTAACTGACCGACCATCAACGCAGGTCGACTGGTCGACGAGACCTTGTTACTTAGTAGGTCATTTATAAAATCCTATGTATTGTGAATTTATATATGAATTTGTAAATGGACACTTGTACATTTATATATTTTTTAAATCGTCTAAAACTAAACCAATATATTTCTAAATTGATAAGTACGTAGTTTTAGCTATCTAATGATTTATAATTTTGTAAGGTTAATAAAACATAGATTTGTAAATACATCAATGCAAATCGATAAATTCAATGTACATGTTTAGGACGTTGTTACTTGCGACAAAGTTCGAGGGAATGGCGATTCGAACCCTGCCACCGGCGAGCTGAACAAAGAGTGTTAATCAAATTCTGGCTAAAAAGTACTCTGTAAGGGGCACCGTCCTAGCCTCCTGATGACGTTAAATCAAATCAGTCAACTTTAATATATCAATTGATTATTCTATTTTTATTTGCAAATATTTTCTATATTTCCATGTATGAAGTTTTCAAACAAATATTTTCAGAGTTTTATTTTGACTGATTTATCCATTTTTTATGCATTTCATTTAGTTTGAGATTTTTTCCAACTTTCAAATGGCTTAAAGAGTCTAATATGGTAAATAATTTCATATGTGGTAACACTGAAAAAAATATGGGTGTCTCCACGCAATTTTATTTAATTTTATTTATTTATTCATTATTATTATTCGTTTATTTATTTATCTATTTATTATCAATTATTCTTATTTATTATTTATCTTTATTTCACTTTCCATGTATGAAAAACTTAAACAAATATTTTAAAACATTAATTTTGTTTCACTGACTGACCTATTTTCTGATAGATATATTTTATTTGGTTGAACTTCTTTTAAATTTTCTCTTGTTTAACGCGTTTAAATGATAAATAATTGTGTGGAAACATAAAATATAATTTGACTGTCGCCGGGCGATTTTATTCAGCTGAGGGGAAACCCCTCGTCGCCTTTTCTTATTTCTACTTCACTGTCTTTTCTTTCTTCATTTTCCTTAATTTACAAATTTTCTCAATTTTCTATTCTCTTCTATTCTTATATTTCAATTTCTTCTTAATTCTTCATTCTTTCTCTTGGCTACCAACTTCTTCTTCATTTTTCTTCTTTCAACTTCATTTCTATTTTTTCTCAATTATTTCTCCAATTTTTCTGTTTCCTCGATGTGTTGCATTTTCTGGGGGCTTCGGCAGCTGTTGGCGGCGGTTTCGGGTCGCCCTCCCACTGGGACCTGAGCGAGGGGACACGCCGCTGTCCCCTGTCGTCCTCCCTATGAGGGTGACCTCCGCCTTGGGCCCTTCTGTTGCCCCTCGGTGGTGCTGCCGGTCTCCTCTCGTAGCCCCTTCTGTTCCTCCAGTCCCTCGCTGCTGCCGGAGGTGGCGTTATTCTCGCGGTCTCCTTCTTCGGTCCCTCCAGCGGCGTCCTGTCGGCTCTCCAGTTCCTGCATGCGCTCTGCAGGTTCCTCGCGTAGGTCGTGGGTCGTTCCCACACGACGGTCCTGGGGACGACGGCCTCTGTGGAGGGACGGGGTAGAGGTCTTGGCGCTTCTTGCCTCCAGCCCGACCTGGGGTGTCTCCAAGCGCCCCGGGTAGCCATCTGGGCGTATGATGGAGGGGTCGGTGGTGGGGAGCCTCTTCTCGTCACACAAGCTTCCGAGGTAGGCACGAACGATTTGGTGGGAGAAACAGGGTCCGCAGCCTTGACTTTGGGCGTCTGTGGCCACTTGACGTTGACGTCTTCAGCTGGGCCCTGGGAGGACGGTGACTTCTCGTCGTTCTTGTCCCGGACCGAACTTTCTTGTAGTTCTTCTTCTTGGTCCTCGGAGGACGCAGACCACTCGTCCATGTCCCGAACCCAGGCGTCTTTGGGTTCCTCTTCTTCATGGGACAGAAGTGCGCTTGTGGTCTGGACGAGGTCTTCCTTAAACTCCTCAGGCGTGTCCTTGGCCTCTCGAGGGTAGTCCTCTTCCTCCTGAGTGACTCTGGAAGTACTTTCTTCTTTTAAATTTGCCTCTGTAGAGGTCTTTCCATCGTCTGGCTGCAAAGGCGCTTTGGCTTCTTCCTTCTTCAGGAGCTCCGCCTGCAGCTGAAGGACCTTTTCGCTCAATTCGTCGTTTTCTTCTTCGAGTTCGACGATCTCCAGTATGTAACCTTTACGCAGGTCCTTCAGGTAACGTTCCACATGCTCAATATATTCGTCTCGGTCCCTTTCGGTCTCCTCCAACCGTTCTTCCAGAAGACGATTGGCTATCCGGAGCCGGTTCACTTCCTGTTCTTGCAGCCTCAACATACTACGAAGTTGGGTCGCTCCCTCGCAGTCGTCGTCCTCTTTATGGTTGCCTGCGTTCCTAAGGTTCTTCATTCCACCGACAACTCCCATTGGCATGGTGGTGGCGAACTTATGACGTCATCAAGGTGACGTCTTGTCAGACGATCTTTACTTCCAAACCTCTGTTTCTGCCATTGTATGACCTTACTTCCCTTCTCTCTCTCTTTCTCTCTCTCTTTTAGTAAATTTGATGGCATCCCTACGGACCACAGTCACGCAGCCTTCTATTGTATTTAGATAATAACCTCAATTGAAAAAAATAATGCTAACCATTGTTCAATTTCTGTTACCCTTCCTATCTGCTGCCCTCCCTTTATGTCCCCCTCCTCTCTCTCTATGCCACCATGTCTTAGGCGCGTTACTGCCCCTCCCCTTACAGGATAGAAGCGCTGGTTATTGCTAAATGAAGTACTTTCTCCCTCTAGTTCTCTAGAAGTAGAGTTTATTTCTCTTCCGCTCTGTTGTGCAACATGGGATTAAGTCAAGCTGGTCAAATTTGGGTTTAAGAAGTAAATAGACAAGAATTGGTTTACCAACAGAGTGGTTAACGAATGGAATAGACTTAGGAACCATGTAGCGAGCGCTGAAACTATAATTGGTTGTTTTAAGAGAAGATGAGACAACTTTATGGATAAGTATGAGAGGTGATAAGGGACATGGAGCTGCGTAGTGCTGCTTATGGTCTCTTGCAGTCTCCTTCATTCTTGTGTTCTTCATGTGTTCTTCATTCTCGTACATACAGCAGCTCCCTATTTTCCTCATTTTAAATTAAAGTTGTGGTTCACTTTTTCTTCTTCCGAGTAGGTAGGTAGGCCTGCATCTTCACCACATCCAGTGAGGCCGAGAAGGAGAGGATGTTGGGCGCTCAAATCTGTGTGTGTGTGTGTATGTATGTGTGGGTGGGTGTGATAGTGTGTATGTATATGTGTATGCATGTATGTGTGTGTGTGTGTGTGTGTGTGTGTGTGTGTATTCACTTGGTCTTTGGATCACGTGTTGGACTCGTGATCGATAGCTATTTCCCTCCTGGAAGAGAGCTCAGAGCTCGTAAGTCCGATCTATGGGTAATGCTATGACCTTGCACACACACACACACACCCAACTCCCCGCCCACGAGAGTTGGAGTAACACCCCTCAGCGCTGCGATACTGATATTATTTCAGCCCCGGGCGAGAGTCGAACCCGGACCTCCGTAGTGGCAGGCCAGAGCTCTAACCACAGCGCCATGAGAAGTGTGTGTGTGTGTGTGTGTGTGTGTGTGTGTGTGTGTGTGTGTGTGTGTGTGTGTGTGTGTGTGTGTGTGTGTGTGTGTGTGTGTGTGTGTGTGTGTGTGTGTGTGTGTGTGTGTGTGTGTGTGTGTGTGTGTGTGTGTGTGTGGTGTTTGTATTTGTGTGTGTGTGATTTACTATGGTTTACCATGGTGAATCACACACACACAAAGGATTACAAAGACGGAGCATGCCGACAGGAGACCTTTTGGTCCATAATTAGGTGGGATGCGAAAAAAATGTAATGATAAATTATGACAATATAAATAATAATAAATAAAATAAAGAAATACATAGGTATAATTAAATAGCAAACAGGTAAATAGTAAATAATAATAAACTGACATATAATAATAGATGAAAATCAAGCAAACAATAATAAACAAAAAGGCAAATGATAACAATATAAAATAAATGGCAGTCATTACAGCCTCTGCAATAAACAATATACAATAAATGGCAGTCAGTACAGCCTCTGCAGGAAGTTTATTCCATTCATTAATTACACGGTTGGCAAAGTTATTTCTACCCACTTCCAAATTAAATCTATTTCCTGACAGTATGAGACAATTATTTCTTGTCGGATTCGCATTCAATGTGAAAATTTTGTCATTATTTATGTTTTTAATTCCCTTTAGAATCTTAAAGACCTGTATCAAATAATTTCCGAGTCTACGCTTTTTTAGAGAAAACTGTTATCTCCGCTTCTACCGACACTTTCTGTTCCCTTCTGTAATATTGTAATTCTTCATTCACTTTTAACTTTCTTCACTGTCTTTTTATCATTGTAGTATTGTAAGTCACTCGTCTATAGGCCCCATGCCTCTTCCGTAACGTAGACTTTTAGTCAAGTTCAATTACTCAATAAACGAAGGGGAATTAAATTCACTTAACTTTTCTTCATTTTCTTCACGAATTCTGGTACAACGTATTGTCTTAGGTACACCTGAAAAATTACACCTGGGATCCTCTTACACCCACCAAGCCAAGTCTGCTCCAACGTCACAATTTAATTCATCCGTTAACTTTGAAGGTTACATATAAGTGCCACCCTTTTAGGGCGTGACTTTACCTCCATGCACCAATAATTTTTTTTCCTCCACTCTATTCTCCAATCAGAGAGACTGCTATACTGCCCCAAGCATTACTGTTTACGCAAGCACTTCTGACACAAGCAGAACAAGCTTTGTGTTTACATTTCGTCACATCAGCACCTTTGGTCGCTACCTTAATCAATGTTTATAAACTTTAGGCGGTAAGCGAAATATCCAACTCTGCAACTTACAGTCGCCCATTGTTTCATAACCGAATATAAAATTAATATAAAATTTACATATAGTTTCACCTACCCCTCTATCTACTTAAATGTCTACCTCTATCTACCGGCCTCTTACAAAAACAGATTCATGTTATAGTCGATTTTCGTACGATATATTTTTTTATATTTGGAATAAATTTTGTGACTCGCGGTTGTACATTTTCCAATCAATATCCTTAATCAGATTAAGTGACCATACGGAAACAGTATATTCCAAATGTGGACGTTAACAACATCAATGACAAAATTTTCACACTGAATGAGAATCCGACAAGAAATATTGGTCTCAAACTGTCAGGAAATAGATTTAATTTGGAAGTGGGTAGAAACAACTTTGCCAACCATGTAATTCATCAATGGAATAAACTTCCTGCAGAGGCTGTAATGACTGCCATTTATTTTATATTATTTATTCATGTTATTATTTGCCTGTTTGTTTATTATTGTTTGCTTGATTATCATTTACTATTAGTTATATGTCAGTTTATTATTATATACTATTTACCTGTTTGTTTGCTATTTAACTCTACCTATGTATTTATTTATTTTTTATTATCTATATTGTTATAATTTTTATTCTTATTTATCTATATGTTTATCATTATTATATTTTTTCGCATCCCACCTAGTTATGGACCAAAAGGTATTCTGTCGCCATGCTCCGTCTCTGTGATCCATTTTGTGTATGTGATTCACCATGGTGAACCATAGTGAATCACACGCACGCACACACAAATACAAACACACACACACACACACACACACACACACATACACACGCGCGCGGATGCACACACATACATGTATACATATAAACATACATACACACTGTTGGTAAATCAATTCTTACCAGATTCCTTCTTAAACACAAAATTGTCCAGCTTCACTTAATCCCGTGAGGCACAACAGAGCGGAAGAAAATAAACTCTACTTCTAGAGAGCTAGAAGGAGAAAATACTTCATTAGCAAAAACCGGCGCTTCTATCCTTGGGAGAATGGGGGCAATGTCGCGCTCAAGAGAGGAGGGGGGAGATACAAGGAGGGCAGCAGGTAGGAAGGGTAACAGAAATTGAACAATGGTTAGCATTATTTTTTTAATTGAGGTTATTATCTAAATACAATAGAAAGCTGCGTGACTCTGGTCCGTAGGGATGCCATCAAAATTCCTAAAAGAGAGAGAGAGAGAGAGAGAGAGAGAGAGAGAGAGAGAGAGAGAGAGAGAGAGAGAGAGAGAAGAAGTAAGGTCAGACAACGGGAGAAACAAAGCTTTGGAAGTAAAGACCATCTGACAATGACGTCACTTTGATGACGTCATAATTCGTCGCCACCTTGCCACTGATAGTTGTCGGTGGAATGAAGAACCTTACGAACGCAGGAAACCACAAACAGGAGGACGACTTCGAGAGAGCAACCCAACTTCGAAGGATGTTCAGGCTACAAGAAGAGGAAGTCAACCGCCTCAGAATGGCCAATCGTCTTCTGGAAAAGCGGTTAGAAGAAACGCAAAGGGACCTTCAAGAAATAAAGCGGCACGTCGAGCGTAACCTCAAAGACCAGCGTAAAGCTTACATACTGGAGATCGTCCAACTCGAGGAAGAAAACGAACAGTTAAGCGAAAAAGTCCTTCAGCTGCAGGCGGAGGTCCTCAAGAAAGGAGCCGTACAGTCTCTGCAGCGAGACGCGCCTGAGAAGTCTACCGAAGACCTCGTCCACACCACAAGAGCACTTCAGTCCCATGAAGAAGAGCAACCCGAAGGCGCCTGGGTTCGGGACATGGGTGAGTGGTCTGTGTCCTCCGAGGACCAAGAAGAACTACAAGAAAGTTCGGTCCGGGACAACAACGACGACGAGAAGTCACCGTCCTCCAAGGGCCCAGCCGAAGACGTCAATGTCAAGTGGCCACAGGCGCCCGAGGTCAAGGCTGCGGACCCCGTTCTTCCCACAAAATCGTTCGTGCCTACCTCGGAGGCTCGTGTGACGAGAAGAGGCTCCCCACCACCGACCCCTCCGTCATACGCCCAGATGGCTACCCGGGGTGCTTGGGGACACCCCGGGTCGAGCTGGAGGCCACAGGCGCCAACACCTCTAACCCGTCCCTCCACAGAGGCCGTCGTCACCAGGCCCGTCGTGTGGGAACGACCCACGACCTACACGAGGATCCTGCAGAGCGCATCCAGGAACTGGAGAGCCGACAGGACGCCGCTGGAGGGGCCGAAGAAGGAGATAGCGAGAAGAACGCCACCTCCTCCTCCACCTCCGGCAACAGCGAGGGACCGGTGGAACAGAAGGGGCTACGAGAGGAGAACTGCAGCATCACCACCGATGGGCAACACAAGGACCCAAGGCGGAGGTCACCCTCGAAGGGAGGACGACAGGGGACAGCGGAGCTTCCCCTCGCTCAGGTCCCAGTGGGAGGGTGACCCGAAGCCGCCAACAACTGCCGAAGCCCCAAAGAAAGGCAACACATCGAGGAAACAGAAAAAGTGGAGAAATAATTGAGAAAAGAATACAAATCAAGTTGAAAGAAGAAAAATGAAGAAAAAATTGGTAGCCAAGAGAAGGGATGAAGAATCAAGAAGAAATTGAAATATAATAATAGAATAGACAATTGAGAAAAATTGTAAATTAAGGAAAATGAAAAAAGAATAAAAGAAAGTGAAGTAGAAATAACAAAAGGCGACGAGGGGTTTCCCCTCAGCTGAATAAAATCGCCGGCATCAAATTATATATTATGTGTTTCCACACAATCATGAAATTATACATCATTTAAACGCGTTAAACAATAGAAAATAGAAAAGAAGTTCAACTCCTAAAAATATATCAATCAGAAAATGGATCAAGTGAAATAGAATATTTGGAAATATTTGTTTTAGGTTTTCATACATGGAAAATAAGATAGAAATAAAATAAGTAAATAAAAATTAACAATGATACATAATTAAAAATAATAAATAATAAACAAATAAAAATGAAATAAAATCGCCTGGTGACCGGTAGATTATACTTAATGTTACCACATATCAAATTAATTATTTATCATATTGGACATATCAAACCATTTGAAAGTTGAAAAATCTCTCATCAACTAAATAAAATAAAAAGTTTATATATTGAAATAAAGAAAATATTTGCAAATAAAAATAGAATAATCAATTTATATATAAAAGTTGACTGATTTGGTTTGTCATCAGGAGGCTAGGACGGTGCCCCTTACGGAGTACTTTGTAGTGCGGAATTTAATCAAGAATACCCTTGGTTCAACTCCCGGTGTCAGCTCCCAGGCCCCCCCCCCCTTCAGACCGGGACTTTTCTCGTGCCACATCTGGTCTAGTTCCCCTCCTGGTCTTTCCATGGTGTTCCTTAATGAGCGTTGAGGAGGCTGTGACCCTCGTTATCAAGCTGAACTGCTGTACCAGGTAATTGTGTCCTTCCGTTCGTGGCGACTATTTGCGAAATTCTACTCATTTGTTCAATCTTTGATCAAGGAGGTCTTCTCTTAACCAAAGGAAATCGTCCGGAGGTACACACACACACACACACACTCGACTCGGTAGCGCAGTTGGTAGAGTTCCCGGCTGCCACTACGGAGCACAGTGGTAAAAATGTCCCATTTTCTGGTCAAAAGTATGTCACCACATTTTTTGGGGTTATGGGTATTTGCGCAATATTTAGATGCTGCTGCATGTGATAGTAAGTAATTATGGAAGAATTGTATTTTAAGCGTTATTTTTGAGGGTTCAATATATGATGCGATTATCTGAACCTCAAAAAAAAAAAAATTATTTGACTAGTTCTTATATATCAATTGTTTATTTTTTTATCTAGAACAGATGAAAATCTATATATTTTAATTACTTGCAATTGCAAATCAGTGATATTTTTCACTGAAAGACATTTACAAATCCCAACATTTCTTACAGAGAACTGCCAAGATGTCTCATAATAAGATAATTCCTATAAATAAACATCTTGACCATTATTTGCAACTATATTTAGCTGCACATATTTGCAACATTCCGAGTAACGTCCTTATAAAGAAAAACATTTGAGACATCAGATGCCGCAAACACTGCCTGTGGTTTAATATTCCCGCTGCTATTCCCGTTTTCTTTCATCTTTATTTGTCAACAGTTCTGGAAGGAGGCAGTTCAGTTGAAAAGATTTTCCCGTATTGTCATGTTTATTTATATTATTTTAAGTAGTTTTATTTTCATTTCTTTTATGTTAACCGATGATCTAGGTCACCCACTAAAAAACACTAGAAAAGCAGGCATTAGATTTAAGAATATGGTGAAAATGAAACCCCTCTCAGTAATTGTTTTGCTTTAATTTATAATTGTTTCCCCTGCTATGTATCCATAGAAAACACAATTAGGTTAACTGTGCTATATTTACATAGTAAAAATGACTACACAACTATCATGATATTAACCCTTTCATTTTTTTTCTTTATGTATCATGTCATCTTTGTTTACTAGACGAGAGTGCATAAGAGAATATTTGGATAAGAATGCATGCAGTTTTGAAGATGCTATGGTTATTGCCCTTAAAAAACATCAAAGTTTATATAACCATACTAAGGCTCCAACTCACTCGCAAATTAAGGTTTTGAAGCAACAATTCTTTGAGAGATGGCGCAAAAATCATCGTATTAGAGCAAGGTTTTTCAAGGAGAATAACACATGGTTAGACAAAGAACTTAAACTTGAAGTGGATTTGGGTACAAGTCAAACTAGTACTGAGGACAGTGAAAGTGAGAGTGTAGCAACAGTAATGATCTTAGCGAGTGTCCAAAAGTTCAGTTGCAAACTTGTATGGGAAGACCATCATCAAACTTTTCTTGTGCTAGTGACAGAACAAAAAGAGGGAAAACTGAACAAATACGGGCGAAAAAATCAACAGCAACATTAGTTTATGCCACAGAGATGAAATTACGTGAAACAGGGGAGCAAGATGCTGCAAAGTTGCTAAAGCAAGCAACATCTATTCCAGCTAGAGCAACAGAAATGATAAAAAAAAAACTAGACACTCCACGAGAAGTTTCATTCACATCCCTTGAGGCATTAAATATCATAGTTAAAACGAATATGAGTAAAGCCAATTACTGTTTTTTGAGAGAGGCACACAAAGAAAAAACTGTCATATGTATCCATCCTACGATAGGGTTCTATCAGAAAAATTGAAATGCTATCCAGAAGTAATTAATGTTAATGAATTTAGCGCAGATATTCCTCTTCAGTGTCTCCTAGATCATACTGCTATGCGCCTACTTGATAATCAGAAGGATGCAATTGACATACACTTGCAAAGTTGTTCTACTCGTAATAATGATGATCATATGGTAGAGGGAAGTGACATTAGTGATGTAATAAATTTAGAACTGCTTAGTAAATGTGGTTATGATGGTAGTGGAGACCAGTCTATCTATGATATCAGATTTAATCAAGATTTGTATGAAAGCATTTGCGAGGACCATATCCTGTCAATGCTTATATCTCCAATTAGGCTTACAATCCAAGAATCAAATTATAAGATAGTGAAAAAATCCTGTCCCATCATCATCGGTGTACTGTAGACCACTTAAAATTACTTTCTCTAAGGAAACACCTGAGGTGACAAGGTTAGAAATCTCTGCTCTCAAAGAGAATATTGAAAATCTTACTCCAACAGTCTCTAACAATGTCAAGGTAAATCATAAAGTTATAATAACAATGGTTGATAGCAAGGTTTGCCAAGCAATTACTGAAACTCCTTCTGCTGCCTCTTTGTATCAACCTGAAACAAATCCCTCCCAAATGAATAATCTTGAACTCATTGAAGCTAAAAGTGTTGCTAGAGAGGCACTTTCCTATGGAATTCTTATTAATTCCATGGAATGTTTCCTTCACATTGTTTATCGCATTACCCTTAAGAAATGCATGGTAAAAGGTTCTGAAAATAAAAACATTGTCAGCCAGCAAAAGAAGAAAATACAGAATGACCTTAAAGCACGTTTAGGATTAAATGTAGATAAGCCAACACATGGAAGTGGCACAAGTAATCATGGTAATACAGCAAGAAGGTTTTTTGCTAACAGTGAACTTGTCTCACAAATAACAGGACTTGATGCAAATTTGCTATATAGGTTTCATATAATTCTTACTGTTCTGAATTCCCATTATGAAATAGACAGTATCAAATACCATACTTATGCAAAAGAAACTGCAATGCTTTATGTTGAGGTTTATAAGTGGTTTAATATGCCCATGTCTGTACAATAAAATGCTGATGCATGGAAGACAAATAATACACGAGTTATGTATACATGTAGGTCAAGCGTCTGAGGAAGCTTTAGAAGCCACTTATAAAACAATAAGAAAGACTAGGTTACATCATACTCGCAAAATATCGAGAACTAGATCAAACAAAGACCTAATACACTGGTTACTTTTAATTTCAGACCCTATAGTGGCTAGTTTAAAAAAGATTGAAAATCCTAAATCTAACAATTCACTCCCTTTGCATGTAATAAATATGCTCAGACAGCCTGCTTATGACTATTAGCATTACTGTATTAGTAAAGTTGTTTATGAATTATATTATTACATTTGCATATATATACATTATACAAACATTAATCTATTTTTCATTATTTCTCTCCTGTGTACAATGAATTACTGACAATTAAGTTTCTGTTATCAAAAGTTTAAGAAATACATGTTTTCATACACCTGTACAAATTTTTCCTATCCCTGTGATACATGCATTTTGCAGTAATTCTTTGCATGATACCTTAAAGTCACATCTCATTTCTTTCTCTACTATAATAGTAACCACTGGATGCTTTTTACTGATCAGTTTAAGTACAATTTTATCACTAGTAGTAATTTTGCTACTTTGGTGAAGAAAAACAAATTATACTATAACTTCATGGTGGATTTTCTGTTGATAATATTTTCGATTTAAACTGTATGAAATGATGATATCTTCTATGGTGAAGGCACTGTTTCAAACTTTTTTTCATTTTTTTTCAACTGCCTGTACTGAAACTTTGTGTTTCATATCCTTAGACTTTTGACCACGATTTTACCCATTTCTATCGCTGACCGACGACCACCTGGTCACCGGTGGTCGGAAACAGGTCGTAAGCTTGGCATGACTGGAACCTTACTCTCCAATCTATCGTACCTAACTTGGTCCCAACTTGGACTATATCCTCATTTTCTAATTATCATACTTTGGTGTGTGTGTGTGTGTGTGTGTGTGTGTGTGTGTGTGTGTGTGTGTGTGTGTGTGTGTGTGAATGTGTCTATGTCTATGTGTGTGTGATTCACCATGGTTCACCATGGTCTTTGGATCACGTCTTGGACTTGTGATCGACAGCTATTACCCTCCCGGATGCGAGCTCAGAGTTCATATATGACCGATTTATGGGTAATACTGTGACATTACACGCACACCCAACTCCCCGCTCACGAGTTAGAGTAACGACTCGAAGTGCAACGATACTGAAATTATTTCAGCCCTGGGCGGGATTCGAATTCGGAGAGCTGTAGCAGTGGTTGCGAATTCTACCACTGTGCCGTCGAGTCGTGTGTATGTGTGCGTGCGTCTACCTCCGGACGATTCCCTTCGGTTAAGAGAAGACCTTGGTCAAAGATTAAACAAACCAGTAGAATTTCCTAATCCCTCCTCTGATCCTGCTACAAGCGCAGTGTCGTCAGCAAACAACAGCTGGCTCACCTCCCACTTTTCTCCATTTTCTTTAATCGTCTCCAATCCCTGACCCACTACCCTTGCATTCACCTCTCGAACCACCCCATCCATGTAAAGATTGAACAGCCAGGGCGACATAACACATCCCTGACGAAGTCACACCTTTACCTCAAACAATTCACTCTCTCCATTTCTAATCCTAATACAAGCTCTACTACTCTCGTAAAAACTCTTGACTGCTCTTAACAGCTTTCCTCCTATCCCATATATCTGCAGTACCTCCCACAGTGCTTTCCTGTATACCCTGTCGTAAGCCTTTTCCAGACCCATAAAAGCCAAAAAAAACATTATTACCTTTTCCTATGGCTTTCTCATATAGTTATTATTTGTTTATTGCAGAGACTGTAATGACTCCCATTTATTTTATATTATTTTGTATTTGTTTGTTATCATTTGCCTGTTTGTTAATCATCATTTCCTTGATTTTCATTTATTATTAGTTATATGTAAGTTTATTATTTTCTATTTACCTGTTTGTTTGCTATTTAACTATACCTATGTATTTATCTATTATATATAGTTATAAAAAAAAATATTTATATATTCATCATTATTACATTTTTTCGCATCCCTAGTTATGGACTAAAAGGTCTCCTGTCGGCATGCTCCGTCTTTGTAATCCTTTGTGTGTGTGTGATTCACCATGGTGAACCAAGGTGGATCACACACACACAAACACACACACACTCACACACACAAACATATATATATACACACGCACAGACACACATACATGCATACGCATATACATACACACAATCACACCCACCCACACATACACACACAGATTTGAGCGCCCAACATCCTTTCCTTCTTGGCCTCACTGGATGTGGTGAAGATGCAGGCCTACCTACCTACTCGGAAGAAGAAAAACTGAACCACAAATTTAATTTCAAATGAGGAAAGTAGGGAGCTGCTCTATGTATAAGAACACAAGAATGAAGGAGACTGCAGGAGACCATAAGCAGCACTATGCAGTTCCATGTCCCTTATCACCTGTCATACTTATCCATACAGTTATCTCATCTTCTCTTAAAACAACCAATTATAGAACCAATTATGGTACCTAAGCCTATTCCATTCGTTAACCACTCTGTTGGTAAATCAATTCTTACCAGATTCCTTCTTAAACCTAAATTTGTCCAGCTTCACTTAATCCCGTGAGGCACAACAGAGCGGAAGAAAATAAACTCTACTTCTAGAGAGCTAGAAGGAGAAAATACTTCATTAGCAAAAACCGGCGCTTCTATCCTTGGGAGAATGGGGGCAATGTCGCGCTCAAGAGAGGAGGGGGGAGATACAAGGAGGGCAGCAGGTAGGAAGGGTAACAGAAATTGAACAATGGTTAGCATTATTTTTTAATTGAGGTTATTATCTAAATACAATAGAAAGCTGCGTGACTCTGGTCCGTAGGGATGCCATCAAATTTCCTAAAACAGAGTGAGAGACAGACAGACAGACACAGAGAGAGAGAGGGAGAGAGAGAGAGAGAGAGAAAGTAAGGTCAGACAACTGGAGAAACAAAGCTTTGTAAGTAAAGACCATCTGACAATGACGTCACTTTGATGACGTCATAATTCGTCGCCACCTTGCCACTGGGAGTTGTCGGTGGAATGAAGAACCTTACGAATGCAGGAAACCACAAACAGGAAGACGACTTCGAGGGAGCAACCCAACTTCGAAGGAAGTTGAGGCTTCAAGAGGAGGAAGTCAACCGCCTCAGAATGGCCAATCGTCTTCTGGAAAAGCGGTTACAAGAAACGGAAAGGGACCTTCACGAAATAAAGCGGCACGTGGAGCGTAACCTCAAAGACCAGCGTAAACGTTACATACTGGAGATCGTCCAACTCGAGGAAGAAAACGAGCAGTTAAGTGAAAAAGTTCTTCAGCTGCAGGCGGAGGTCCTCAAGAAAGGAGCCAAAGAGTCTCTGCAGCGAGACACGCCTCAGGAGTTTAACGAAGACCTCGTCCACACCACAACAGCACTTCAGTCCCATCAAGAAGAGCAACCCGAAGGCGCCTAGGTTCGGGACATGGACGAGTGGTCTGTGTCCTCCGAGGACCTAGAAGAAGAACTAGAAGAAAGTTCGGTCAGGGACAACAACGACGACGAGAAGTCACTGTCCTCCAAGGGCCCAGCCGAAGACGACAAGTGGCCACAGGCGCCCGAAGTCAAGGCTGAGGACCCTGTCCTTCCCACAAGATCGTTCGTGCCTACCTCGGAGGCTCGTGTGACGAGAAGAGACTCCCCACCACCGACCCCTCCGTCATACGCCCAGATGGCTACCCGGGGTGCTTGGGGACACCCCGGGTCGGGCTGGAGGCAAGAGGCGCCAACACCTCTGACCCGTCCCTCCACAGAGGCCGTCGTCCCCAGGCCCGTCGTGTGGGAACGACCCACGAACTACGCGAGGATCCTGCAGAGTGCATGCAGGAACTCGGGAGTCGAGAGGACGCCGCTGGAGGGGCCGAGGGAGATCGCGAGAAGAACGCCACCTCCTCCTCCACGTCCGGCAGCAGCGAGGGACCGGGGAAACAGAAGGGGCTACGAGAGGAGAACGGCAGCATCACCACCGAAGGGCAACAGATGGGCCCAAGGCGGAGGTCACCCTCATAGAGAGGACGAAAGGGGACAGCGGCGTGTCCCACCGCTCAGTTCCCAGTGGGAGGGCGACCCGAAACTGCCGCCTACAGCTGCCGAAGCCCCAAGAAAAGTCAACACATCGAGGAAACAGAAAAATTGGAGAAATAATTGAGAAAAAAATAAAAATAAAGTTGAAAGAAGAAAAATGAAGAAAAAGATGGTAGCCAAGAGAAAGAATGAAGAATTAAGAAGAAATTGAAATGAGAATAGAAGAGAATAGACAATTGAGAAAATTTGTAAATTAATGAAAATGAAGAAATAATAAAAGAAAGTGAAGTAAAAATAACAAAAGGAGACGAGGGGTTTCCCCTCAGCTGAATAAAATCGCCTGGCGACAGTCAAATTATATTTGATGCGTCTCCACACAATTATGAAATTATTTATCATTTAAACGCGTTGAACAACAGAAAATTTAAAAGAAGTTCAACCAAATATAATATATCTATCTGAAAATGGGTCAATCAGTGAAACAAAATTAATATTTGAACATATTTGTTTAAGGTTTTCATACATACATACATACATATACCAAGGCTTTTTCCCCCTTCCAAGGGAGGTAGCCAAAAAGGGAAAGGCATAAAAACACTCCCACCCATTTCATCCCTAAATACACTCCACACCCCTCCCACCCTTCCTCTCATCTGAGCACCTCCTGGATGACGGGTCATCCCTGCACCCTGCCCACCGCCCTGGGTCAGAAGCAGTGTCGCAAGACACAGTACATCCACAGCGAGGCCGCTTCATTTAATCGGCGACCCCCCCTCTCCGTCCCCCTTTGCATATAAGGCGAGGACGGGGAGAAATCCCTTCGGGCTGCGTCAAAATTTACTCACACATACTACCCCACCCCCCACTTTCCCGCCCATTCCTCCTCATGCAGTCACAACATCATCCATATACAACCATTCTCCACTCACCTCTGTCTTCCGTCCTCTCCCTTCCTTCCTCAACAGACATTCCCCTCTTCCCCAAAGCCCCCTTCACCCCATCCATCCACCTCATCCTAGGACGTCCCCTCATGTTCACTCCCTCCACCTCTGCCTTCCATACCTCTTTTACTAGTCTTTCTTCACTCATTCTTTCCATATGTCCAAACCATCCTAATATTCTTTCATCAACCCTATCTCCCAAATCCTTTTTCACCCCTGTTCTCCTCCTCACCTCCTCATTTCTCACTCTATCTAGCCTAGTAACCCCCACCATACTTCTCAGACACCTCATCTCAAACACATTCAAACTCCTTCTCTCTTCTTCTCTTATGTTCCACGTTTCTGCCCCATACAGTGCTGTTGGCACAATCACTCCTTCATACAGTCTCCTCTTCGCATCCATTCCCAAATGTCTATTCCTCATTACACTCTTTAAACCACCAAGGCATTTACTCGCTTCTTTCAATCTACATTCTACCTCCACCTTCACTCCACCTTTTCCTGCTACACTTGCACCCAAGTATCTAAAACTATCCACTTCCTCCAGTCGCTCTCCCTTAATGTTCACTTCCAGTCTACTGCCACTTTCACCCCTTGTACATCTCATCACCTTACTTTTACCCACATTTATCTTTAGCTTTCTTCTATCACATACTCTCCCAAACTCTGCCACCAGCTTCCTCAATCCCTCCTCTGACCCTGCCACAAGCGCAGTGTCGTCCGCAAACAACAGCTGGCTCACCTCCCACTTTTCTCCATTTTCTTTAACCATCTCCAATCCCTGACTCACTACCCTAGCATTCACCTCTCGCACCACCCTATCCATGTATAAGTTGAACAGCCAGGGCGACATAACGCATCCTTGACGAAGTCCCACCTTTACTTCAAACCACTCACTCTCTCCATTTCTAATCCTAACACATGCTCTACTACTCTCATAAAAACTCTTGACAGCTCCCAAAAGCTTTCCTCCTATCCCATAAATCTGCATAACCTCCCACAGTGCCTTTCTGTCTACCCTATCATAAGCCTTTTCCAGATCCATGAAAGCCCAAAAAACATCCTTCCCCTTTCCTATAGCTTTCTCACATATCTGTCTTACCACAAAGATCTGATATACACAACCTCTACCCGTCCTAAATCCACACTGTTCCTCACCAATTACTCCCTCTGTTCCTCTCCTAATCCTCTCAATTAAGATCCTCCCATAAGCCTTCCCTACTACACTCAACAGGCTAATCCCTCTGAAATTACTACATTCACACTTGTCCCCTTTTCCCTTGTAAAGAGGAGCTATACAGGCACTACTCCAGTCCTCCGGTACTCTACCCTCTCTCCAGCAAACATTAAATAACCTCACCAACCAGTCCACCATCACTGCACCTCCCTTTTTCAGACATTCTGCATGACATCCATCCAGACCAGGTGCCTTACCTGCTTTCATCATCTTTACAGCTGCCTTCACCTCATCCTTCCTTATTTCTCCTCCATTCTCCTCACTCATCACTCTCATTTCCTTCGCATTTCCCACTGCAGCTATCTTTCCTTCCCTATCCTCCTTCACATTCAGCAACTCCCTAAAATATTCTGCCCATCTTCCCCTCACTGCCATCTCTTCCATTATCAACTCTCCATCTGTACCTTTTACCTTTTCTTCCCTACTTGATTCGCCTCCTCTTCCTCTCTTAATTTCTTTCCAAAACATCTTTTTATTACTTTCAAAATTTTCTGTCATACTCCTACCCCATTTCACATCTGCTCTCCTCTTTGCCTCCTTTACCTTTTGCTTTACTTCTCTTTTCTTTTCTTTGTACCTCTCATATGACTCCCCTGTCCTCTTTTGTAACCAATCTGTGAATGCTCGCTTCTTCTCTTCTACAGCCTTCTTTGTTTCCTCATCCCACCATTCACTACCCTTTCTTCTATTTCCCCCTGTCCTCCTTGTTCCACACACCATCCTTGCACACTTTAAGACTTCCTCCTTGAACCATCCCCATTCCTCCTCCACACCCATCTCTGCTCTATCCTTTACTCCCTCCCACTCCTCCTTCAGCTTCTTTTCGTACTCCTTCTCCTTTTCCTTTTCATTCAAGGAGTTCACTCTAAGAACCTCCCTACCTTTTGTCCCTTTCCTCCTTCTCCATCTATCCTCCACTCTCAGCTTACCTTCCACCAAAAAATGATCCGATATTCCCCCACCCTCTCCCCTTAGCACATGTACATCCTTAACTCTTCCTATCATAATCCTATTTACCACTACATAATCCATTAGCGCTCTATCTACCACCCTTCCCTCCACCACCCTCTCCCATGTGTACTTATGCTTGACTTTCTTCCGAAACACTGTATTTGCTATCATCAACTCTCTTTCTAGACACAATCCACCATCAACTCTCCACTACGATTCTTTCCTGGAACTCCACACTTCCCAACCACTCCATCGATTGGACCATTTCCCACCCTAGCATTAAGGTCTCCCAATACTATTACATTGACATTTCTTCCTAAACCCTCTATGCACTCATTTAAATCTATCCTTAAGGCCTCCCTTTCTTCCATGTTCTTCTCACTGCCCGGCCCATATGGACTTACAAAGACCCACATCTCCTTTCCCAGTTTCACCTTCATCCACATTATCCTTGAGGAAACCTCCTTCCACTCCACTACCCCTTTACCTATCTCCTCACTTACTAGAATAACCACCCCTTCCCTCCCTCGCCCTCTCTTCACTCCAGATAACCTCCCACTTACACTCCCAAACTTACACTCACCCTTCCCTTTCAACCTGTTTCACTCAAAGCCAACACATCCATCTTTCTTCTCACAAACATACTACCTATCTCTTCCCTTTTACTCTCATCTGTACCACATCCACGCACATTAAAAGACCCAAACCTTAGGGTGCTGGCCCGAGGCCCTCCAGCCCCCCTTATGCCTTTCCTTTGATTTTTAGGTTTTTGCCCCTTGGGGCTACAGGGAGAAGGATGCCTAGTCCCTCTCCCCGTCCCTTTCTTCTCGCCTCTTACGATCCAAGTGGGAAAACTTGGTGGCAGTATTCTTTTCCCCCACCACAGGGAAATCCCCCAATCAGAAAGAGAATACTCAGAGAAATTGTTCAGGACAGTAACAAAGGGTTGGGGGACAGCATAACGGAGGGATAGTCGTTGTATAAGTGTCATCATCTTTCTATGAACAGAGATTTCATCAATCATAGACAAAATTATGTGTGTCTCTGGTCCGTAGGGGCGCCCCATATAGACCATAAAGTATGAACTTCATGCTATTTTGCCACAATAACATACAGTCAATACCCCAAGTAAATAAATACATAATAAACAATTAAATAAAATCGCGTGGAGACAGCCATATTATTTTGAATGTTACCACATATTAAATCATTTATCATATTAGACTCATTAAACTATTTGAAAGTTGGAAAAAAATCTCATCAACTAAATGAAATATATAAAAAATGGATAAATCAGTCAAAATGAAATTCTGAAAATCTTTGCAAATAAAAATAGAATAACCAAATGATATATCAAAGTTGACTGATTTGGTTTAACGTCATCGGGAGGCTAGGACGGTGCCCCTTACAGAGTACTTTGTATCGCGCAATTTATTTAACAACACCCTTAATTTAACTAGCCGGTGGCAGGGTTCGAATCGCCATTCCCTCGAACTTTGTCGCAAGTAACAATATCCTAAACATGTACATTGAATTTATAGATTGCATTTATATATTTACAAATATATGTTTTATTAAGCTTAGAAATTTATAACTCATTAGATGGCTAAACCTACGAACTTATCAATTTAGAAATATATTGGTTTAGTTTTATACGATTTAAAAAATATATAAATGTACAAGTGTCCATTTACAAATTCATATATACATTCACAATACATGGATTTTACAGATGACCTACTAAGTAACAAGGGCTCATCGACCAGTCGACCTACGTTGATGGTCGGTTATTCAATTAATCAGTCATTTATTCATTCAGTCACTTAATCATTCAGTTAGTCATTCACTTAGTCATTCGCTCAGTCACTTAATCAGCCATTCACTCTGTCAGTCAGTCATTCAATAGGTCAGTCATTCACTCAGTCAATCAGTCATTTAAAAAGTCATTAACTCATTCAGCCAGTCAGACCGTGTCAGCTGTAGGTTCTCTTCAGATCGGGACTTTTCTTGTGCCACAGCTGGCCTAGTTCCCCTCCTGGTCTTTCCATGGTGTTCCTTAACGAGCGCTGAGGAGGCTGCGACCTTCGTCTTTAAAGCGCTGAACTGCTGTACCAGGTAATTGTGTCCTTCCGTTCGTGGCGACCATTTGGGAACTAATATTCGTTTGTTCAATCTTTGACCAAGGTCTTCTCTTAACCAAAGGAAATCGTCTGGAGGTAGACACACACACACACACACGCGTACGCGTACACACACACACACACACACACACACTACTCGACGGCGTAGTAGTAGCGTTCTCAACCGCTACTTCAGCGGTTCGAATTTGAATCTCGACCACGGCTACAATAATTTCAGTATCGCTGCGAGTCGTTAATCCAACTCGTGGGAGGGGAGTTGGGCGTGTGTGTGCGTGTAAGGTCACAGCATTACCCATAGATCGGTCATATATGAATTCCAAGAAATACGAGCGTATGCCAAAATCGAAAATTTCGATATGATAGGAATAACCGAGAGTTTAAGGCTGAACTTAATATCGCGGGATTTAAACACTTTCATCAGGATAGAAACCACAAGAAAGGTGGGGGTGTTCTGTTGTACGTTAAAAGCAAAGTTCATGCCTGTGGTTTAGAGGAAGTGAAACAGGATGGATATGATAGTTTGTGGGTGGAATTAACTCAAAGAAATGGACAAGAAATGAATGTAGGTGTAATATATAGGCCAAAAACTTTATCATTAGCAGACGACAAATGGTTGTTTCAAGAACTGTCTAGTTTCTGCAACCGAGACTTATTGATAATGGGTGATTTCAACTTTATTGAAATTGATTGGATGACCCTAGAACATGGCCATATATCAACTCGCTTGATACACTTTCTCGGTGACAACTACCTAGTTCAGCATGTAAAGGAGCCAACAAGACATGGAAACTTACTCCATTTATTGATCACTAGCCACGAAAGCATGGTAACCGATGTAGAAGTGTTGGTGAAACTATTGCAAATACCGATCAAAACTTAGATTCAAATTGCTAAGAAATTTTAGAATAGATCCTCGTGTTTCTAAAATATCCGATTTCAGTATATCACTTCATAGAACTACATCAGGAGGTTATAAGAAATACAAGTGCTCGGGTGCACCTAATGACTATCAAAGATATGTAATAATATAGAGAGATTTAAAAAAGACAATAAGAAAACGAAAAAGACAGTATGGAATGAATATCGCTGATAAATCCAAAGTGAATCCCAAAGAATTCTATAGTTACATTAGAGAAAAAAGGGTATTGGGAATCACATTGGCCCACTATTATCTGCTGACGGTCAACTTGAATATTGAAATGAGGAAATGTGTGATATCTTAATTATTTTAGTTAAGTATTCATAAAACAAAACATCTGAAAGTTGAAACCTGTGAAAAGTCTAGAGTGAACTTACTACGGTAAATATATCAAAAGAAAAAATGAAAAGGTGTATAGGGAAACTCGAAGTTAATAAAACACTAGGGCCTGACGGTTGGCATCCAAGAATCTTAAAGGAAACAAAAAATCAGATTGTTGTTCCATTAGAAATTATTTTCAAGAAATCCATCATATCCGGAGATGTCCCATGAGAATGGAAGCTTGCTAACGTTACTCCCATATTCAAAAAGGTTACAAAAAGAAACCAAATAACTACAGGCCTATAAGCTTGACTTTAATCGTAGGAAAAATGATGGAAACTATCAGAGATACTATCGAACATCATTTAGAAAGTAACCGTTTGATAAATGACAGCCAGCATGGATTCAGACGGAAATGTTCTTACGTGACGTACTCGAATTCTACAACACAGTCATCTCGAATTATGACAAAAGAAACAATACGGAATATATTTAGACTTTGCAAAAGCTTTTGATACCATCCTTCACGAAAGACTACATACTAAATTAGCTTCACATGGAGTAAGTGGTAGCCTATCAAGTTGCACTAGTAATTGGTTGAATGATCGTAAACAGAGTTGTTTTAAATGGCAAAACTTCTAAATAGAAAAATGTTACCAGTGGAGTACTTCAGGGTTTCGTTCTTGGGCCACTTCCATTCATAGTATAAATATATGATATAGACCACGGGCTGAAACCTATTGTGTCCAAATTTGCTGATTATACAAAACTGTGTGGAATTGCAAATGATCACTTAAACCAATTACATATTCGAGAAGATTTAGATAAATTACAGCAATGGTCTGAAAAGTGGCTAATGAAATTTAACACAAGTAAATGCAAGGTAATGCACTTAGGTAAAAATAACAGTAAGTACGATTACAAGTTGTTTGGAAATCCATTAACAAAAGTGGATAGTTAAAAGGACCTCGGAGTAATTATCAGTAACGATTTCAAATCATCTAAGCAGTGTATTTCAGCCTCTAATAAAGCAAATAATATTCTAGGACTGATTCCGCGATTCAAAAGTCCACCTCTCATTAACAAACTATATCAATCGTTAGTTCGTCCACATTTGGAATATGCTGTTTCCGTATAGTCACCTAATCTCATTAAAGACATTGACAGATTGGAGAAAGTACAACGGCGAGTCACAAAATTGATTCCAAATATAAAAAAGAAATCATACGAAAATCGACTATAACATGAATCTCTTTTCCCTAAAAAAAAGCGTAGACTCGGAAATAATTTGATACAGGTCTTTAAAATTCTAAAGGGAATTGACAACATCAATAGTGACAAAATATTCACACTGAATGATATTCCGACACGAAATAATGGTCTCAAACTGTCAGGAAATACATTTAATTTGGAAGTGGGTAGAAAATACTTTGGCAACCGTATAATCAATGAACGGAATAAACTTCATGCAAAAGCTTTAATGAGTGCCATTTATTTTATATTATTTGTTTATTTGTTTGTTATCATTTGCCTGTTTGTTTATTATTTGCTTGATTTTCATTTATTATTAGTTATGTGTCAGTTTATTATTTTTTACTATTCACCTGTTTGTTTGCATTTTTAACTATACCTTTGTATTTATTTGATTTATTATCATATATGTTATCATTTTTATCTATTTATATATTTATATATTTTTTCGCATCCCACCTAGTTATGGACCAAAAGGTCTCCTGTCGGCATGCTCCTTCTTTGTAATTCTTTGTGTGTGTGTGATTCACCATGGTGAACCATAGTGAATCACACACACACAAATACAACCACACACACACGCACGCACACAGACACACACACACACACACGTCGGTCAAAGTGGCAAAGAAGTTCGGACTCCGGAGTTATCAAAGAATTTCGAGGATCACAACGACAAGGAACTACAAGGGGAAAACCCGTGGTGTAGTGGGAAGGTGATGAAAAAGGGGAAGGGGAGGGATTACTGAGGAAAATGGAAGGAAATGAGGAAGGGGAAGACTGGGTCCAGGAAAGCAGACGTCATGTCAACAAACGGCGACCGCATGATAATGATGACGAAAGGATTAGCAAAAATGTAAAGATTAGAAATATAGATAAGAGCAGTGCAATGGAAGGTGACGATAACTATTTCCATGGATTTAATGAGGGAGGAAATAACCTCCCTCGACTAGTAAATTTAGAGGAGAAACTAAAAGAAATGAATGAAAATTGGGAAGCTAAGTTTAACCAAATAAAGTTAATTACTCAAAGAATTGATAAGATGGAAGAATTAAAGAAGGAGAATCAAAACCTAAATAAAGAAATAGTAGAATTAAAGATAGTTAAGAGAAGTAAAGGAAGAGAATGAGGAATTAAAGAGGAGTAATAAAGAGAATAAAGAGTTCATAGCAAAAGAGGCAAGTGGTTGGAAGAAAGTACAAGAGAACAATAAAATTGAATTTAGAGGTATAATGAAACCGCAGATGAAAGAACAAGCTGAAAACAGTTATCAAAGTGATGAGGGAGAAGGAGAATATAGTAAGAGACTTAGCAGATAAAAAGAAATGTATAATTATATTAGGGATGGAAGAGAAGTATAATCTAAATAGGACTACAAGAATAAAGGAGGAAAAGGAAAAAGTAAATAATATGTTAGAAGTAGTTCAAGAAGATGAACCAGAAATAGGGAAACAAATATAGGGAATGTATAGGCTTGAGAAATACAATACAGAGTAGACCAGACCAATTAAGGTTAAATTCAGATCACAAACAACAGCAGAGAATATCTTACCAAAAACAAGGAAATTAGCAGAGAGTGAACAATATAAAAAGATATGGATAAAAAGAGAAATAAATAAAGAGGAAAGAAAGGATGAGAAGACAAATAGAATAGAAGCTAAAGAAAAAAAACGAGAAAAGAACAGAGACAGAAAAAGAGAAATTCTATTCGAGAGTAGTGAATATGAAAGTGAAAAAATGGTTCATAGCAGAGGAAAACAGAAGGGAAACGGAAAACACAATGGAAGTAACAGAAAATTAAAAGTATCCTACACAAATATAGATAGCTTAATAACAGCCTTCAACGAACTGAATGATTACCTGAAGGAAAAAGAACCGAACATAATAGGAATTGTAGAGACAAAATTGAAAGGTCCACTACCACCCAACAGTGTAGGACATGGTGCATATAATTATTGGATTAGAAACAGAGAGGTAAAACAAGGGGGTGGAATTATGTTCCTGACTAAGAAGGATATAAATGTGAGGAATGTCACATATGGAAAGAATAGAGTAGAGATGATTATGATGGAAGTGGAGGACAGGGATGGGAAGAGCAGGAAGTTTGTAGTAAATTATGTGCCTCCTAAAACGGCCTTGTGGGAAGAGAGAGAACACAAAAGTATGTTAGAAGACACAAGGATAACACTAAATAAGATAATGGAAGAGAGAGGAAGAATACTTATAATGGGTAACTTTAATTGTAAAGAAATCTGTTGGGAAGAGATGACAGTAAAGGGTGGAGACGACCTACGGGGAAATGTACTACTTGATATGATTATAGAACATACAATGACGCAATGCATTCAAGAGAATACTACGTATAGAAAGGAGGAACCATGGAGACTGGACCTAATAATTACATCAGAACCTGAAATAATGGACAAGATTGACTATAAGACACCAGTAAGTAAAAATGACCACATATTGGTTAAACTGGAACTAAATGGGGAAAAATGCATGAAAAAATGAATATAAAAAGGGAAGATTGATGTACGAAAAAACATATTTTGATAGGTTAAGAGAATTCCTTCAAAAAGCAGACTGGGAAAGCATACACAGGGAGGAAACAACAGTACAAGAGAAATGGAATATTTTGACAAAAACTTATAAAGGAGAGGAAAAGTATGTTCCAAGAAAAAGAATATGTAAAGTGCTGGTACAACAAAAGATGTAGGGCGTTAAAAGACATAAGAGATTAAGCTTGGATAAAATGGAAAAAATACAAAAGACATGAAAATGGAAAATATATACAAATTATAGAAATGAATATGTACATCACTCAGAAATGATTTGATACAGGTCTTTAAGATTCTAAAGGGAATTGACAACATCAATAGTGGCAAAATATTCACACTGAATGAAGGAAAAGTTCCAAAATATTGGAAAAGAACAAATATAGTACCAATATATAAAGGGGAAACAAAGAAGACCCTACTAACTATAGACCGGTCTCTCTAAAACGTACGATAGCAAAAACTTGTGAAAGAATTATCAAAAGTAGATGGGTAAGGCATTTGGAAAAAAACAACGTACTAAATCCAAGGCAATCTGGATTCAGACAAGGATGATCATGCGTCACAAACTTAATGTGTTTCTATTCAAAGCTAACAGATGTAATACAAGAAAGAGATGGATGGGCCGATTGTGCATTTCTACACCTGGAAAAAGCTTTTGATAACTGCCACATAAGAAGTTGCTTAAGAAATTAGAAACTGCAGGAGGAATACAGGACAAACTGTATTCATTGCATGAAAGAAAAATGAGAGTAGTGATAAGAGACAAATACTAATTGGGATGAAGTCATAAGTGGTGTTCCACAAGGAACAGTTCTGACCCCAATAATGTTTGCTATATATATTAATGATATGGATAAAGGAATAGAAAGTTATACGAGCTTCTTTGCAGATGATGCAATATTGTTGAAAAAAGTGAACACTGAAGAAGATTGTGAGTCACCACAGAGTGATCTCAATAAAGTATGGGAATGGTGTAGGAAGTGGGAGATGGAATTCAATATTAAGAAGTGTTGTCTAATGGAATTTGGAAGAAGCAAAAAAAAAAAAAAGAATAGTGGGATCATATAAATTGGGAGAAGAAATAAAAAAAGTAGAAAACGAGAAAGACCTAGGATTCATTATTATAAATAATATGTCCCCTGAAGAACATATAAACAAGATTTTTGGAGAAACTTATAATTTAATAAGAACAATCAAAGTGACATTTACCTGGACGAAGAAATGATGAAGAAAATACTGGTCACTTTGATAAGACCAAGATTGGAATATGCAGCGACGACGTGGTCACCAACTACAAAAAATATATTACAAAACTTGAAAGAATACAAAGAGCAATTACAAAATTGGCACCAACACTCAAAACTATCATATGATGAAAGACTAGCAAAACTTGAGCTACAGACATTAGAGCAAAGATAGAGAGGAGATTTGATAACTATTGATAGAATCATGAAAGGCATAGAAATTATTGATAGAGAGGATCTAATAAAATGGGATAGTAGAAATACAAGAGGACACAGAAAGAGAATCAAGAAAGACAGTTATAGAAGAGATCTGAAAAAGAACAGCTTTCCCCACAGAGTAATAGACATTTGGAACAAGTTAGATGAGAAAGTGGTGTGTGCAAAAACAATACACAAATTTGAAAACAGTTTAGATAAAATAAGATATGAAGACGGGACATCACGAGCATAGCTCTCCTTCCGGTATAATACAACTAGGTAAATACACAAACACACACACACACACACACATACTCACGCACAGACACACACACACACACACACACATACACACATACTCACGCACAAACACACACATACCTGCATACACATATACATACACAAAATCACACCAACCCACACATACACACAGATTTGAGCGCCCAACATCCTTTCCTTCTTGGCCTCACTGGATGTGGTGAAGATGCAGGCCTACCTACCTACTCGGAAGAAGAAAAACTGAACCACAAATTTAATTTCAAATGAGGAAAGTAGGGAGCTACTGTATAAGAACACAAGAATGAAGGAGACTGCAGGAGACCATAAGCAGAACTAGGCAGTTCCATGTCCCTTATCACCTGTCATACTTATCCATAAAGTTATCTCATCTTCTCTTAAAACAACCAATTATAGTTTCAGCGCTCACTACATGGTACCTAAGCCTATTCCATTCGTTAATCACTCTATTGGTAAATCAATTCTTACCAGTTTCCTTCTTAATCCTAAATTTGTCCTGTTTGACTTGATCCCGTGAGGCACAACAAAGCGGAAGAAAATAAAATCTACTTCTAGAGAACTAGAAGGAGAAAATACTTCATTAGCAAAAACCGGCGCTTCTATCCTTGGGAGAATGGGGGCAATGTCGCGCTCAAGAGAGGAGGGGGGAGATACAAGGAGGGCAGCAGGTAGGAAGGGTAACAGAAATTGAACAATGGTTAGCATTATTTTTTAATTGAGGTTATTATCTAAATACAATAGAGAGCTGCGTGACTCTGGTCCGTAGAGATGCCATCAAAATTCCTAAGACAGACAGAGAGAGAGAGAGAGAAAGAGAGAGAGAGAGAGAGAGAGAAGAAGAAGTAAGGTCAGACAACAGCAGAAACAAAGCTTTGGAAGTAAAGACCATCTGACAATGACGTCACTTTGATGACGTCATAATTCGTCGCCACCTTGCCACTGGGAGTTGTCGGTGGAATGAAGAACCTTACGAACGCAGGAAACCACAAACAGGAAGACGACTTCGAGGGAGCAACCCAACTTCGAAGGATGTTCAGGCTACAAGAAGAGGAAGTCAACCGGCTCAAGATGGCCAATCGTCTTCTGGAAAAGCGGTTAGAAGAAACGGAAAAGGACCTTCACGAAATAAAGCGGCACGTGGAGCGTAACCTCAAAGACCAGCGTAGACGTTACATACTGGAGATCGTCCAACTTGAGGAAGAAAACGAGCAGTTAAGCGAAAAAGTCCTTCAGCTGCAGGCGATCCTCAAGAAAGGAGCCGAAAAGTCTCTGCAGCGAGACACGCCTCAGGAGTTTAACGAAGACCTCGTCCACACCACAACAGCACTTCAGTCCAATGAAGAAGAGCAACCCGAAGGCGCCTAGGTTCGGGACATGGACGAGTGGTCTGCGTCCTCCGAGGACCTACAAGAACTACAAGAAAGTTCGGTCCGGGACAACAACGACGACGAGAAGTCAACGTCCTCCAAGGGCCCAGCCGAAGACGACATGTGGCCACAGGCGCCTGAAGTCAAGGCTGACGACCCTGTTCTTCCCACCAAATCGTTCGTGCCTACCTCGGAGGCTCGTGTGACGAGAAGAGACTCCCCACCACCGACCCCTCCGTCATACGCCCAGATGGCTACCCGGGGTGCTTGGGGACACCCCGGGTCGGGCTGGAGGCAACAGGCGCAAACACCTCTAACCCGTCCCTCCACACAGGCCGTCGTCACCAGGCCCGTCGTGTGGGAACGACCCACGACCTACGCGAGGATCCTGCACAGCGCATCCAGGAACTGGAGAGCCGAGAGGACGCCGCTCGAGGGGTCGAAGATCGCGAGAAGAACGCCACCTCCCCCTCCACCTCCGGCAACAGCGAGGGACCGGTGGAACAGAAGGGGCTACGAGAGGAGAACGGCAGCATCACCACCGAAGGGCAACACAAGGGCCCAAGGCGGAGGTCACCCTCGAAGGGAGGACGACAGGGGACAGCGGCGTGTCCCCTCGCTCAGGTCCCAGTGGGAGGGTGACCCGAAACCGCCGCCAACTGCCGAAGCCCCAAAGAAAGGCAAAACATCAAGGAAACAGAAAAAGTGGAGAAATAATTGAGAAGAAATAAAAATAAAGTTGAAAGAAGAAAAATGAAGAAAAAATTGTTAGCCAAGAGAAGGGATGAAGAATTAAGAAGAAAATGAAATATAATAATAGAATAGACAATTGAGAAAAATTGTAAATGAAGGAAAATGAAAAAAGAATAAAAGAAAGTGAAGTAGAAAAAAGAAAAGGCCACGAGGGGTTTCCCCTCAGCTGAATAAAATCGCCCGGCGTCAGTCAAATCATATATTATGTGTTTCCACACAATCATGAAATTATGCATCATTTAAACGCGTTAAACAATAGAAAATAGAAAAGAAGTTCAACCCCAAAAAATATATCAATCAGAAAATGGATCAAGTGAAACAGAATATTTGGAAATATTTGTTTTAGGTTTTCATACATGGAAAATAAGATAGAAATAAAATAAATAAAAATAAATAATGATATATAAATATAAATAATAAATAATAAACAAATAAAAATGAAATAAAATCGCTTGGTGACAGGTAATTATATTTAATGTTACCACATACTATTAATTTATTTATCATATTGGACATATTAAACCATTTGAAAGTTGAAAATTCTCTCATCAACTAAATAAAATACATCAAAAAATGGATCAGTCAAAATTATTTTTTTAAATATTTGTTTTAAAATTTTATATATTGAAATATAGAAAATCTTTGCAAATAAAAATAGAATAACCAAATGATATATCAAAGTTGACTGATTTGGTTTAACGTCATCAGGAGGCTAGGACGGTGCCCCTTACAGAGTACTTTGTAGTGCGGAATTTAATTAACAACACCCATGGTTCATCTCGCCGGTGTCAGCTCCCAGGCTCCCTTCAGACCAGGACTTTTCTCGTGCCACAGCTGGTCTACCTCCCCTCCTGGTCTTTCCATGGTGTTCCTTAACCAGCGCTGAGCAGGCTCCGACCCTCGTTATTAAGCTGAACTGCTGTACCAGGTAATTGTGTCCTTCCGTTCGTGGCGACCATTTGGGAACTAATATTCGTTTGTTCAATCTTTGACCAAGGTCTTCTCTTAACCAAAGGGAATTTTCCGGAGGTGTACACACACACATACACACACACTCGACTCGGTGGCGCAGTTGGTAGAGTTCCCGGCTGCCACTACGGCGCACAGTGGTAGAAATGCCCCATTTTCTGGTCAAAAGTATGTGACCACATTTTTTGGGGTTATGGGTACTTGCATATTTAGATGATACTGCATGTGATAGTAAGTAATTATTATGGAAGAATTGTATTTTAAGGGTTATTTTTGAGAGTTCAGTATATGATGCGATTATCTGAATCTCAATAAAAAAAAAATTATTTGACCAGTTCTTATATAGCAATTTTTTTTTTTTTTTTTTGTAGAACATGAAAATCTATATATTTTAATTACTTGCAATTGCAAATCTGTTTATGATATTTTTCACTGAAAGACATTTACAAATCCCAACATTTCATACAGAGAACTGCCAAGATATGTCTCATAAGATAATTCCTATAAATAAACATCTTGACCATTATTTGCAACTATATTCAGCTGCACATATTTGCAACATTCCTAGTAACGTCCTTATATAAAAAAACATTTGAGACATCAGATGCCGCAAGCACTGTCTGTGGTTTAATATTCCCGCTGCTATTCCCGTTTTCTTTCATCTTTATTTGTCAACAGTTCTGGAAGGAGGCAGGTCAGTTGAAAAGATTTTCCCCAATTGTCATGTTTATTTATATTACTTTAAGTAGAGTTTTATTTTCATTTCTTTTATGTTAACCGATGATCTAGGTCACCCACTAAAAAACACTATAAAAGCAGGCGATAGATTTAAGAATATGGTGAAAATGAAACCCCTCTCAGTAATTGTTTTGCTTTAATGTATAATAGTTTCCTGCTATGTATCCATAGAAAATACAATTAGGTTAACTATGCTATATTTACATAGTAAAAATGACTACACAACTATCATGATATTAACCCTTTCATTTTTTTTTTTTTCTTTTTAGCTATCATGTCATCTTTGTTTACTAGACAAGAGTGCACAAGAGAATATTTGGATAATAAGAATGCATGCAGTTTTGAAGATGCTATTGGTATTGCCCTTAAAAAACATCAAAGTTTATATAACCATACTAAGGCTCCAACTCAGTTGCAAATTAAGGTTTTGAAGCAACAGTTTTTTGAGAGATGGCGCAAAAATCATCGTATTAAACCAAGGTTTTTCAAGGAGAACAACAGATGGTTAGACAAAGAACTTAAACTTGAAGTGGATTTGGGTACAAGTCAAACTACTACTGAGGACAGTGAAAGTGAGAGTGTAGCAACAGTAATGATCTTAGCGAGTGTCCAAAAGTTCAGTTGCAAACTTGTATGGGAAGACCATCATCAAACTTTCCTTGTGCTAGTGACAGAACAAAAAGAAGGAAAACTGAACAAATACGGGCGAAAAACTCAACAGCAACATTAGTTTATGCCACAGAGAAGAAATTACGTGAAACAGGGGAGCAAGATGCTGCAAAGTTGCTAAAGCAAGCAACATCTATTCCAGCTAGAGCAACAGAAATGATAAAAAAAAACTAGACAATTCACGTGAAGTTTCATTCACACCCCTTGAGGCATTAAATATCATAGTTAAAACGAATATGAGTAAAGCCAATTACTGTTTTTTGAGAGAGGCACACAAAGAAAAAACTGCCATATGTATCCATCCTACGATAGGGTTCTATCAGAAAAATTGAAATGCTATCCAGAACCAAAAGTAATTAATGTTAATGAATTTAGCGCAGATATTCCTCTTCAGTGTCTCCTAGATCATACTGCTATGCGCCTACTTGATAATCAGAAAGATGCAATTGACATATACAGTACTTGTAAAGTTGTTCTACTCGTAATAATGATCATATGGTAGAGGGAAGTGACACTGATGATGTAATAAATTTAGAACTGCTTAGTAAATGGTTATGATGGTAGTGGAGACCAGTCTATGATATCAGATTTACGGTAATCAAGATTTGTATGAAAGCATTTGCGAGGACCATATCCTGTCAATGCTTATATCTCCAATTAGGCTTACAATCCAAGAATCAAATTATAAAATATTGTGAAAAAATCCTGTCCCATCATCATCGGTGTACTGTAGACAACTTAAAATTACTTTCTCTAAGGAAACACCTGAGGTGACAAGGTTAGAAATCTCTGCTCTCAAAGAGAATATTGAAAATCTTACGCCAACAGTCTCTAACAATGTCAAGGTAAATCATAAAGTTATAATAACAATGGTTGATAGCAAGGTTTGCCAAGCAATTACTGAAACTCCTTCTGCTGCCTCTTATTATTTGTATCAACCTAAAACAAATCCCTCCCAAATGAATAATCTTGAACTCATTGAAGCTAAAAGTGTTGCTAGAGAGGCACTTTCCTATGGAATATCTCCCCTTCATCTACTTATTAATTCCATGGAATGTTTCCTTCACATTGTTTATCACATTACCCTTAAGAAATGCATGGTAAAAGGTTCTGAAAATAAAACATTGTCAGCCAGCAAAAGAAGAAAATACAGAATGACCTTAAAGCACGTTTAGGATTAAATGTAGATAAGCCAACACATGGAAGTGGCACAAGTAATCATGTTAATACAGCAAGAAGGTTTTTCGCTAACAGTGAACTTGTCTCAAAAAATAACAGGACTTGATGCAAATTTGCTATATAGGTTTCATATAATTCTTACTGTTCTGAATTCCCATTATGAAATAGACAGTATCAAATACCATAATTATGCAAAAGAAACTGCAATGCTTTAAGTTGAGCTTTATAAGTGGTATAATATGCCCATGTCTGTACAATAAAATGCTGATGCATGGAAGACAAATAATACATGAGTTATGTATACATGTAGGTCAAGCATCTGAGGAAGCTTTAGAAGCCACTTATAAAACAATAAGAAAGGCTAGGTTACATCATACTTGCAAAATATCGACAACTAGATCAAACACAGACCTAATACACTGGTTACTTTTAATTTCAGACTCTATACTGGCTGGTTTAAAAAAGATTGAAAATCCTATATCTAACAATTCTCTCCCTTTGCATGTAATAAATATGCTCAGACAGCCTGTTTATGACTATTAGTATTACTGTATTAGTAAAGTTGTTTATGAGATTATATAATTACAAAGGTATATATTTGCATATATATACATTATACATACATTAATCTATTTTTCATTATTTCTCTCCTGTGTACAATGAATTACTGACAATTAAGTTCCTGTTATCAAAAGTTTAAGAAATACACGTTTTCAAACACCTGTACAAATTTTTCCTATCCCTGTGATACATGCATTTTGCAGTAATTCTTTGCATGATACCTTAAAGTCACATCTCATTTCCTTCTCTACTATAATAGTAACCACTGGATGCTTGTTACTGATCAGTTTAAGTACACTTTTATCACTAGGAGTAATTTTGCTACTTTGGTGAAAAAAAAAACTTATACTATAACTTCATGGTGGATTTTCTGTTGATAATATTTTCCATTTAAACTGTATGAAATGACGATATCTTCCATGGTGAAGGCACTGTTTCAAACTTTTTTTCCTTCTTTTTTCAACTGCCTGTACTGAAACTTTGTGTTTCATATCCTTAGACTTTTGACCACGATTTTACCCATTTCTACCGCTGACCGACGACCACCTGGTCACCGGTGGTCGGAAACAGGTCGTAAGCTTGGTGTAACTGGAACCTTACTCTCCAATCTATCGAACCTAACTTGGTCCAAACTTGGACTATATCCTCATTTTCTAATTATCATACTTTGGTGTGTGTGTGTGTGTGTGTGTGTGTGTGTGTGTGTGTGTGTGTGTGTGTGTGTGTGTGTGTGCGTGTGTGTGTGTGTGTGATTCATCATGGTTCACCATGGTCTTTGGATCACGTCTTGGACTTGTGATCGACAGCTATTACCCTCCCGTATGCGAGCTCAGAGTTCATGTATGACCGATTTATGGGTAATACTGTGACATTACACGCACACCCAACTCCCCGCTCACGAGTTAGAGTAACGACTCGAAGTGCAACGATACTGAAATTATTTCAGCCCTGGGCGGGATTCGAATTCGGACAGCTGTAGCAGTGGTTGCGAACTCTACCACTGTGCCGTCGAGTCGTGTGTATGTGTGCGTGCGTCTACCTCCGGACGATTCCCTTCAGTTAAGAGAAGACCTTGGTCAAAGATTGAAAAAAACGAGTAGAATTTCCTAATCCCTCCCCCGATCCCGCCACAAGCGCAGTGTCGTCAGCAAACAACAACTGGCACATTTCCCACTTTTCTTCACTCTCTTTAACCGTCTCCAATCCCTGAACCACCACCCTCCGCATTCACCTCTCGAACCACCCCATCCATGTACAGATTGAACAGCCAGGGTGACACAACACATCCCTGGCGAAGTCCCACCCCCACCTCAAATCATTCACTCTCTCCATTTCTAATCCTAATACAAGCTCTACTACTCTCGTAAAAACTCTTGACTGCTCTTAACAGCTTTCCTCCTATCCCATATATATGCAGTACCTCCCACAGTGCTTTCCTGTATACTCTGTCGTAAGCCTTTTCCAGACCCATAAAAGCCAAAAAAACATGATTACCTTTTCCTATGGCTTTCTCATATAGTTATTATTTGTTTATTGCAGAGACTGTAATGACTCCCATTTATTTTATATTTGTATTTGTTTGTTATCATTTGCCTGTTTGTTTATCATTATTTCCTTGATTTTAATTTATTATTAGTTATATGTCAGTTTATTATTATTTTCTATTTACCTGTTTGTTGGCTATTTAACTATACCTATGTATTTATCTATTTATTTATTATTATATATAGTTATAATTTATTTATTTATATATTCATCATTATTACATTTTTTTTCGCATCCCACCTAGTTATGGACTAAAAGGTCTCCTGTCGGCATGATCCGTCTTTGTAATCCTTTGTGTGTGTGTGATTCACCATGGTGAACCACGGTGGATCACACACACACAAATACAAACACACACACACACACACACACATACACACGCACAGACACATACATGCATACACATATACATACACACAATCACACCCACCCAAACATACACACACAGATTTGAGCGCCCAACATCCTCTCCTTCTTGGCCTCACTGTATGTAGTGAAGATGCAGGTCTACCTACCTACTCGGAAGAAGAAAAAATGAACCACAAATTTAATTTCAAATGAGGAAAGTAGGGAGCTACTGTATGAAGGAGACTGCAAGAGACCATAAGCAGCACTACGCAGTTTCATGTCCCTTATCACCTGTCATACTTAACCATAAAGTTATCTTATCTTCTCTTAAAACAACCAATTACTGTATACTTTCAGCGCTCGCTACATGGTTCCTATGTCTATTCCATTCGTTAACCACTCTGTTGGTAAACAAATTCTTACCAATTTCCTTCTTAAACCCAAATTTGTCCAGCTTGAATTAATCCCGTGAGGCACAACAGAGCGGAAGAAAATAAATTCTACTTCTAGAGAGCTAGAAGGAGAAAATACTTCATTAGCAAAAACCGGTGCTTCTATCCTTGGGAGAATGGGGGCAATGTCGCGCTCAAGAGATGGTGTCATAGAGAGAGGAGGGGGGAGATACAAGGAGGGCAGCAGATAGGAATAAGGGTAACAGAAATTGAACAATGGTTAGCATTATTTTTTAATTGAGGATATTATCTAAATACAATAGAAAGCTGCGTGACTCTGGTCCGTAGGGATGCCATCAAAATTCCTAAAAGAGAGAGAGAGAGAGAGAGAGAGAGAGAGAAAGTAGGTCAGACAACAGCAGAAACAAAGCTTTGGAAGTAAAGACCATCTGACAATGACATCACTTTGATGACGTCATAGTTCGTCGCCACCTTGCCACTGGGAGTTGTCGGTGGAATGAAGAACATTACGAACGCAGGAAACCAGAGAGACGAAGACGACTTCGAGGGAGCATCCCAACTTCGAAGGATGTTGAGGCTACAAGAGGTGGAAGTCAACCGCCTCAGGATGGCCAATCGTCTTCTGGAAAAGCGGTTAGAAGAAACGGAATGGGACCTTCACGAAATAAAGCGGCACGTGGAGCGTAACCTCAAAGACCAGCGTAAACGTTACATACTGGAGGTCGTCCAGCTCGAGGAAGAAAACGAACAGTTAAGCCAAAAAGTCCTTCAGCTGCAGGCGGAGGTCCTCAAGAAAGGAGCCGTACAGTCTCTGCAGCGAGACACGCCTCAGGAGTTTAACGAAGACCTCGTCCACACCACAACAGCACTTCAGTCCCATCAAGAAAAGGAACCCAAAGGCGCCTGGGTTCGGGACATGGATGAGTGGTCTGCGTCCTCCGAGGACCTAGAAGAAGAACTACAAGAAAGTTCGGTCAGGGGCAACAACGACGAAGAGAAGTCAACGTCCTCCAAGGGCCCAGCCGAAGACAAGTGGCCACAGGCGCCTGAAGTCAAGGCTGCGGACCCTCTTCTTCCCATAAGATCGTTCGTGCCTACCTCGGAGGCTCGTGTGAAGAGAAGAGACTCCCCACCACCGACCCCTCCGTCATACGCCCAGATGGCTAACCGGGGCGCTTGGGGACATCCCGGGTCGGGCTGGAGGCAACAGGCGCCAACACCTCTAACCCGTCCCTCCACAGAGGCAGTCGTCACCAGGCCCGTCGTGTGGGAGCGACCCACGACCTACACGAGGATCATGCAGAGCTCATCCAGGAACTCGGGAGCCGAGAGGACGCCGTTAGAGGGGCCGAAGAAGGAAATCGCGAAAAGAACGCCACTTCCTCCTCCTCCACCTCCGGCAGCAGCGAGGGACCGGTGGAACAGAAGGGGCTACGAGAGGAGAACGGCAGCATCACCACCGAAGGGCAACACAAGGGCCCAAGGCGGAGGTCACCCTCGAAGGGAGGACGACAGGGGACAGCGGCGTGTCCCCTCGCTCAGGTCCCAGTGGGAGGGCGACCCGAAACCCCCACCAACTGCCGAAGCCCCAACAAAAGGCAACAGATCGAGGAAACAGAAAAAGTGGAGAAATAATTGAGAAGAAATAGAAATCAAGTTGAAAGAAGAAAAATGAAGAAAAAGTTGATAGCCAAGAGAAAGAATGAAGAATTAAGAAGAAATTGAAATATAAGAACAGAAGAGAATAGACAATTGAGAAAGTTTTAAATTACGGAACATGAAGAAAGAATAAAAGAAAGTGAAGAAAAGGCGACGAGGGGTTTCCCCTCAGCTGAATAAAATCGCCCGGCGGCAGTCAAATTATATTTGATGTGTTTCCACACAATTATGAAATTATGCATCATTTAAACGCGTTAAACAATGGATAATTTAAAAGAAGTTCAACCAAATATCGATCAGAAAATGGGTCAATGAGTGAAACAGTATTAATATTTGAAAATATTTGTTTAAGGTTTTCATATATGGAAAATTAAATAAAGATAAATAATAAATAGGAATAATTGATCATAAATAGATAAATTCATAAATAAAAATAATAGATAAATAAATAAAATTAAATAAAATCGCCTGGAGACAGCCATATTATATTCAGTGTTACCACATATTCAATTATTTATCATAATAGGCTCCTTAAACCATTTGAAAGTTGGAAAAAATCTCAAACTAAATGAAATATATAAAGAATGGATAAATCAGTCAAAATAAAATTCTGAAAATATTTGTTTGAAAACTTTATACATGGAAATATAGAAAATAGTTGCAAATAAAAATAGGATAATCAATTGATATATTAAAGTTGACTGATTTGATTTAACGTCATCAGGAGGCTAGGACGGTGCCCCTTACAAAGTACTTTTTAGCGCAGAATTTAATTAACAACACCCATAGTTCAACTCGCCGGTGACAGGGTTCGAATCGCCATTCCCTCGAACTTTGTCGCAAGTAACAACGTCCTAAACATGTACATTGAATTTATCGATTTGCATTTATATATCTACAAATATATTGGTTTAGTTTTATACGATTTAAAAAATATATAAATGTACAAGTGTCCATTTACAAATTCATATATAAATTCACAATACATAGGATTTTATAAATGACCTACTAAGTAACAAGCTCTCGTGGACCAGTCGACCTGCGTTGATGGTCGGTCAGTTAATTAATCAGTCATTTATTCAATCAGTCAGTTAATCAGTCTGTCAGTCAGTCATTTAGTCATTCGCTCAGTCTGTTAATCAGCCATTCACTCTGTCAGTCAGTCAGTCATTCACTCAGTCAATCAGTTAATCAGTCATTTAAAAAGTCATTAACTCATTCAGCCAGTCAGACCGTGTCAGCTGTAGGCTCCCTTCAGACCCGGACTTTTCTTGTGCCAAATCTGGTCTACCTCCCCCCCTGGTCTTTCCATGGTGTTCCTTAACGAGCGCTGAGGAGGCTGCGACCCTCGTCATTAAGCTGAACTGCTGTACCAGGTAATTGTGTCCTTCCGTCCGTGGCGACTATTTGCGAAATTCTACTCGTTTGTTCAATCTTTGACCAAGGAGGTCTTCTCTTAACCGAAGGAAATCGTCCGGATGTAGACACACACACACACACACACACACACACACACACACACACACACACACACACACGCGCGCGCGCGCGGCTCGACGGCGCAGTAGTAGCGTTCCCAACCGCTACTCCAGCGGTCCGAGTTTGAATCCCGGCCTGGCCTACAATAATTTCAGTATCGCTGCGAGTCGTTAATCCAACTCGTGGGAGGGGAGTTGGGCGTGTGTGCGCGTGTAAGATCACAGCATTACCCATAGATCGGTCATATATGAATTCCAAGAAATACGAGCGTATGCCAAAACCGAAAATTTCGATATTATAGGAATAACCAAGAGTTTAAAGCTGAATTTAATATCGCGGGATTTAAACACTTTCATCATGATAGAAACCACAAGAAAGGTGGTGGGGTGTTCTGTTGTACGTTAAAAGCAATGTCCATCCCTGTGTTTTGGAGAAAGTGAAACAGGATGCATATGATAGTTTGTGGGTAGAATTAACCCAAACAAATGGATAAAAAAATAATGTAGGTGTAATATATAGGCCGGAAACATTATCATTAGCAGACGACAAACTGTTGCTTCAAGAATTGCCTAGTTTCTGCAACCTGGACTTACTGATAATTGATCATTTCAATTTTACTGACATTGATTGGATGACCCTTCAACATGGCCATATAGTTAGTCGCTTGATAGATTTTCTCGGTGACAATTACTTGGTTCAGCATGTAAAAAAGCCCACAATACATGGAAATTTACTCGATTTATTTATCACTAGTCGCGAAAGCATGTTAACCGATGTAGATGTAGGAATTTTAGAATAGATCCTCGTGTTTCTAAAATACCCGACTTCAGTAAATCTCAGTTCATAGGACTACGTCAGAAGCTTATAAGAAATACAAGTCCACCTATTGACTATTTAAGTTATGTAATGATATAGAGAGATTTAAAAAATACAATAAGAAAACGAAAAAGACAATATGAAATGAATATCGATGATAAATCTAAAGTAAACCCCAAAGAATTCTATTGTTACATTACAGAAAAAAGGATATTAGGAATCACATTGGCACACTATTATCTGCTGACGGTCAACTTGAATATTGAAATGAGGAAATGTGTGATATCTTAATCAATTATTTTAGCTAAGTATTCATAAAACGAAACATCTGAAAGTTGAAACCTATGAAAAGTCTAGGGTGAATTTACTTACTACGGTAAATATAACAAAATAGAAAATTAAAAGGTATATAGAAAAACTCAAAGTTAATAAGACACCGGGGCCTGACAGTTGTCATCCCTGAATCTTAATGGAAATGAAAAATGAGATTGTTGTTCTATTAGAAATTATTTTAGAAAAATCCATCATATCCGGATATGTCCCAGGGGAATGGAAGATAGCTAACGTTGCTCCCATATTCAAAAGAGGTGACAAAAAGAAATAAAATAACTACAGGCCTATAAGCTTGACTTCAATCATAGGAAAAATGATGGAAACTATCATTAGAGATGCTATCGAACATCATTTAGAAAGTAATTGTTTGATAAATGATAGCCATCATGGATTCCGAAGGAAACGTTCTTGCGTGACTAACTTACTCGAATTCTACAACACATTCATCTCAAATTATGACAAAAGAAACAATACGGAATATATCTAGACTTTGCAAAAGCTTTTGATACCATCCTTCGCGAAAGACTACTTACAAAATTAGCTTCACACGGAGTAAGTGGTAGCCTATTAAGTTGGACTAGTAATTGGTTGAATGATCGTAAACAGAGAGTTGTTCTAAATGGCAAAACTTCTAGATGGAAAAATGTTACGAGTGGAGTTCTTCAGGGTTCCGTTCTTGGGCCACTTCCATTCATAGTATAAATGATATAGACCACGGGCTGAAACCTATTGTCTCCAAATTTGCTGATTATACAAAACTGTGCGGAATGGCAAATGATCACTTATACCAATTAGATATTCAAGAAGATTTAGATAAATAACAGCAATGGTATGAAAATTGGCTAATGAAATTTAACACAAGTAAATGCAAGTTAATGCAAACAAGTAAAAATAGCAGTAAGATTACAAGTTATTTGGAAATTCATTAACAAAAGTGGACAGTTAAAAGGATCTCGGAGTAATTATCAGTAACGATCTCAAATCATCTAAGCAGTGTATTTCAGCCTCTGAGAAAGCAAATAAGATTCTGGGACTGATTCCGCGATTCAAAAGTCCACCTCTCATTAACAAACTATATCAATCGTTAGTTCGTCCACCTAATCTCATCAAAGACATTGACAGATTGGAAAAAGTACAACGGCGAGGCACAAAATTGATTCCAAATATAAAAAAGAAATCATACGAAAATCGACTAGAACATGAATCTGTTTTCCCTAAAAAAGCGTAGACTCGGAACTGATTTAATACAGGTCTTTAAGATTCTAAAGGGAATTGACAATATCAATAGTGACAAAATATTCACACTGAATGAAGGAAAAGTTCCAAAATATTGGAAAAGAGCAAATATAATACCAATATATAAAGGGGGGAACAAAGAAGACCCTACTAACTATAGACCGGTCTCTTTAACAAGTACGATAGCAAAACTGTGTGAAAGAATTATCAAAAGTAGATGGGTAAGGCATTTGGAAAAAAACAACATACTAAATCCAAGACATTCTGGATTCTGACAAGGATGATCATCCGTCACAAATTTAATGTGTTTCTATTCAAGGCTCATAGATGTAATACAAGAAAGAGATGGATGGGCCGATTGTGCATTTCTACACCTGGAAAAAGCTTTTGATAAGGTGCCACATAAAAAGTTGCTTAAGAAATTTGAAACTGCAGGAGGAATACAGGACAAACTGCTGAAGTGGATGGAAGACTTCTTGCATGAAAGAAAAATGAGAGTAGTGATAAGAAACAAACACTCTAATTGGGATGAAGTCATAAGTGGTGTTCCACAGGGAACAGTTCTGACCCCAATAATGTTTGTTATATATATTAATGATATGGATAAAGGAATTGAAAGTTATACGAGCTTCTTTGCGGATGATGCAAAATTGTTGAAAAAAGTGAACACTGAAGTAGATTGTGAGTCGCTACAGAGCGATCTAAATAAAGTACGTGAATAAAGTAGGAACTGGGATATGGAATTCAGTAATAAGAAGTGTAGTGTAATGGAATTTGGAAGAAGGAAAAAAAAAGAATAGTGGGATCATATAAATTGGTAGAAGACGAAATAAAAAAGTAGAAAACGAGAAAGACCTAGGAGTCATTATTATGAATAATAAGTCCCCTGAAGAACATATAAACAAGATTTTTGGAGAAACTTATAATTTAATAAGAACAATCAAAGTGACATTTACCTGGATGAAGAAATGGTGAAGAAAATACTAGTCACTTTCATAAGACCAAGATTGGAATATGCAACGACAACGTGGTCACCAAGTACAAAAAAAAATGTATAACAAAACTTGAAAGAATACAAAGAGCAATTACAAAATTTGCACCAACACTCTACAGACATTAGAGCAAAGAAGAGAGAGAGGAGATTTGATAACTATTCATAGAATCATGAAAGGAATAGAAACTATTGATAGAGAGGATCTAATATAATGGGATAGTAGAAATACAAGAGGAAACAGAGAGAGAATCAAGAAAGACAATTATAGAAGAGATCTGAAAAAGAACAGCTTTCCCCACAGAGTAATAGACATTTGGAACAAGTTAGATGAGAAAGTGGTGTGTGCAAAAACAATACACGAATTTAAAAACAGTCTAGATAAAATGAGATATGAAGACGGGACACCACGAGCATAGCTCCCCTTCCCGTAAAATACAACTAGGTAAATACACACACACACACACACACACACATACATGTATACATATAAACATACATACACACTATCACACCCATCCACACATCAACACACACAGATTTGAGCGCCCAACATCCTTTCCTTCTTGGCCTCACTGGATGTGGTGAAGATGCAGGCCTACCTACCTACTCGGAAGAAGAAAAAGTGAACCACACATTTAATTTCAAATGAGGAAAGTAGGGAGCTACTGTATGAATAACAACACAAGAATGAAGGAGACTGCAAGACACCAAAAGCACCACTAGGCAGTTCCATGTCCCTTATCACCTGTCATACTTATCCATACAGTTATCTCATCTTCTATTAAAACAACCAATTATAGTTTCAGCGCTCACTACATGGTACCTAAGCCTATTCCATTCGTTAACCACTCTGTTGGTAAATCAATTCTTACCAGATTCCTTCTTAAACCCAAATTTGTCCAGCTTGACTTAATCCCGTGAGGCACAACTGAGCGGAAGAAAATAAATTCTACTTCTAGAGAACTAGAAGGATAAAATACTTCATTAGCAAAAACCGGCTCTTCTATCCTTGGGAGAATGGGGGCAATGTCGCTTTCAAGAGAGGAGATATAAGGAGGGCAGCAGGTAGGAAGGGTAACAGAAATTGAACAATGGTTAGCATTGTTTTTTAATTGAGGTTATTATCTCAATACAATAGAAAGCTGCATGACTCTGGTCCGTAGGGCTGCCATAAAAATTCCTAAGACAGAGAGAGAGAGAGAGAGAGAGAGAGAGAGAGAAAAGAAGTAAGGTCAGACAACGGAGAATCAAAGCTTTGGAAGTAATGACCATCTGACAATGACGTCACTTTGATGACGTCATAATTCGTTGCCACCTTGCCACTGGGAGTTGTCGGTGGAATGAACAACCTTACAAACGCAGGAAACCACAAACAGGAAGACGACTTCGAGGGAGCAACCCAACTTCGAAGGATGTTCAGGCTAGAACAAGAGGAAGTCAACCGCCTCAGGATGGCCAATCGTCTTCTGGAAAAGCGGTTAGAAGAAACGGAATGGGACCTTCACGAAATAAAGCGGCACGTGGAGCGTAACCTCAAAGACCAGCGTAAACGTTACATACTGGAGATCGTTCAACTCGAGGAAGAAAACGAACAGTTAAGCGAAAAAGTCCTTCAGCTGCAGGCGGAGATCCTCAAGAAAGGAGCCGTACAGTCTCTGCAGCGAGACACGCCTCAGGAGTTTAACGAAGACCTCGTCCACACCACAAGACCACTTCAGTCCCATGAAGAAGAGCAACCCGAAGGCGCCTGGGTTCGGGATATGGATGAGTGGTCTGCGTCCTCCGAGGACCTAGAAGAACTGCAAAAAAGTTCGGTCAGGGACAACAACGACGACGAGAAGTCACTGTCCTCCCACGGCCCAGCCGAAGACAAGTGGCCACAGGCGCCCGAAGTCAAGGCTGCGGACCCTCTTCTTCCCACAAGATCGTTCCTGCCTATCTCGGAGGCTCGTGTGACGAGAACAGCCTCCCCACCACCGACCCCTCCGTCATACGCCCAGATGGCTACCCGGGGCGCTTGGGGACATCCCGGGTCGGGCTGGAGGCAACAGGCGCCAACACCTCTAACCCGTCCCTCCCCAGAGGCAGTCGTCACCAGGCCCGTCGTGTGGGAACGACCCACGACCTACGCGAGGATCATGCAGAGCGCATGCAGGAACTGGAGAGCCGAGAGGACGCCGCTCGAGGGGCCGAAGAAGGAGATCGCGAGAAGAACGCCACCTCCTCCTCCACCTCCGGCAACAGCGAGGGACCGGTGGAACAGAAGGGGCTACGAGAGGAGAACGGCAGCATCACCACCGAAGGGCAACACAAGGGCCCAAGGCGGAGGTCACCCTCGAAGGGAGGACGAAAGGGGACAGCGGCGCTTCCCTTCGCTCAGATCCCAGTGGGAGGATGACCCGAAGCCGCCGCTAACTGCCGAAGCCTCAAAGAAAGGCAACACATCGAGGAAACAGAAAAAAATGAGAAATAATTGAGAAAAAATAGATATAAAGTTGAAAAAAAGATGAAAAAATTGTTAGCCAAGAGAAAGGATGAAAAATTAAGAAGAAATTGAAATATGAGAATAGAATAGACAATTGAGAAAGATTGTAAATTAAGGAAAATGAAGAAAAAGAAAGTGAAGTAAAAATAAGAAAAGGCGACGAGGGGTTTCCCCTCAGCTGAATAAAATCACCCGGCGGCAGTGAAATTATATTTAATGTGTTTCCATACAATCATGAAATTATGTATCATTTAAACGCGTTAAACAATAGAGAGTGGAAAAGAAGTTCAATCCCAAAAAAGATATCAATCAGAAAATGGATCAAGTGAAATAGAATATTTAGAAAATTTTGTTTTAGGTTTTCATACATGGAAAATAAGATATAAATAAAATAAGTAAATAAAAATAAATAATGATACATAAAAATTATAAATAATAAACAAATAAAAAATAAATAAAATCGCCTGGTGACAGGTAGATTATATTCAATGTTACCACATATCAAATTATTTATCACATTAGACATTTGAAAGTTGAAAAAGCTCTCATCAACTAAATAAAATATAAAAAAATGGATCAGTCAAGACGAAATTTTTGAAAATTTTGTTTTAAAATTTTATATATTGAAATATCGAAAATATTTGCAAATAAAAATAGAATAATCAATTGATATATTAAAGTTGACTGATTTGGTTTAACGTCATTAGGAGGCTAGGACAGTGCCCCTTACAGAGTACTTTGTAGCGCGGTATTTAATTAACAATACCCTTGGTTCAACTCGCTGGTGTCAATTCCCAGGCTCCCTTCAGACCAGGACTTTTTTCGTGCCACAGCTGGTCTGCCCCCCCTCCTGGTCTTTCCATGGTGTTACTTAACGAGCGCTAAGGAGGCTGCGACCCTCGTTATTAAGCTGAACTACTGTACCAAGTACTTGTGTCCTTCCGTTCGTGGCGACTATTTGCGAAATTCTACTCGTTTGTTTAATCTTTGACCAAGGAGGTCTTCTTATGTGACATAAAATACAATGAAAAAAAAGGAAATCCGGAGAGGTCCCTAAGAAAACCTCTCTGCACAGAGTCTCAAATGGTTTCTGCAGATTTAGGTTATCACGCTTTTATGCGATTGCTTCTGGTAGTGGGCGAGATGCAGGGAAAAAAAAAAAAAAAAAAAAAAAAAAGGTAATGAGGAATAGT
>NC_134780.1:57834925-57864925 GCF_046742065.1 Oratosquilla oratoria | reverse complement strand
TAATAGAATAGGTCTCAAGACTAGGAGAAGCAGGGTTAAAAGTAAAACTTGAAAAATGTAAGTTCTTGCAAGACAGTGTCATTTACTTAGGACATAAGATAGACAGACACGGACTTAGTACAGTAAATTCAAAGGTTGACGCTGTCAAGAATTTTCCAGTTCCGACCAATGTAGATAAGGTTAGGAGCTTTTTGGGATTAACAGGATATTATAGAAAATTCATTCAAAGTTATGCTGACATTGCTAATCCACTAAGTTCATTGTTAAGAAAGGACTCAAAGTTCATATGGGGACCTGCACAACAGCAAGCTTTTGACAAGTTGAAAGATAAACTCACGAGTTCACCTATTTTAATTTTTCCCGACTATGAAAAAGAATTCATTCTTTGTACTGATGCGTCTGACATAGGATTAGGAGGCATACTCATGCAAGAGAGAAATGGAACTTTGAAACCCATAGCTTACACATCAAGACTTTGTAATAGTGCGGAGAGAAACTATTCTATAACAGAAAGAGAAACTTTAGCAGTAATTTATTCTTTAGAAAGTTTTAGGGATATGATACTAGGGTATCCCATCAGAGTTTGGACTGATCACACAGCTATTCAGAACTTATTTAAGCATAAGAATCTTAGAGGCAGACTTGCTAGATGGTTTGCGATACTTCAGTGCTATGAGGTTCAATTTGAATATATTCCGGGTAGAAGGAATGTAGCAGATCCACTTTCTAGAAACATTAGTCAACCAATGACTGGGACCGGGTTGATTGATTTTGTTTGTAGTATAGAAGAATTAGTAACTTTAGATGAAGAAATGCTAATAAGAGAACAGAGAGATGATGAGACATGTGATTCAATAATCAAGCATTTGATGAACCCAAGAGGAGATCCTCCAAAGCTACCAAAGGGGTATAAGATAGAGGAATTTCATTTGATTAATGGAATTTTGTATAGGAAAACATTTGTAAATGGGAAAGATATTTCTAGAGGTCAAGTAAATCAGTTGGTTATACCACAAACTCTGGTAAATGAGATATTGAAGTTACTTCATGATAGTGATTGTAGTTCACATCCTGGAAAGGATAAAACTTATAGACAAGCACAACTTAAATACTTTTGGCCAGGAATGAAGAAAACTATATATGATTATATAGAAAAGTGTGTAAAATGTGTAAAGGTGAAGGGAAATACACCAAAACCTGCTCTTATACTCACCTATCCCATTCCAAAGAAACCTTGGGAAAGAGTTCACATGGATACATTAGACTTACCTTTGTCCGAGAACGGCTTTAAATGCCTATTTGTTGCTATTGATTATTTTTCAAGATTTTGTATATTGCAACCCATTATCAATAAGAAAGCTGAAACTATTGCTTCCGTAATCTATGACCAGATAATCTGTAACTTTACTACACCTAACATCTTAGTTTCAGATAATGGGACAGAATTTAATAACAAAATCTTGGAAAATTTATGTAGTGTATTCCACATCAAGAAAGTCAATATACTCGTTAACCATCCCCAAAGTAATGGAGTAGTAGAAAGGTTAAACAAAAAGATAATTATATGTCTTAGAACCCTAATAAGTCCTCATAGTGTAACTTGGGATACTTGGATTCCTTGTGTTAAGTGTACCCTGAACAATCAAATTAATGTAGCAACTGGGGATACACCTCATTTTATAATTTTTGGGGAGGACAAAACTCTGCCATATGAAATGTTGACTGCAGAGCAAAAACCCATATATAATATGGATGATTATATATCCAATAGGATAAATACTCTTCAAAGTATTCACCAAAGAGTTAGGAAACATATGCAGGTGTATTCACAAGAGATGAAGGAACATTAATCTTGATGTATTTTACAGATAGTATTGACCATTTGTATGTATTTGGGATGGGAGACCTAAACAACTGGAACTTGGTGTCAAGCAGATACATGGAAACCTAAAACCTAGGATCTGCTGTTGTCAGACTTGGAACCTTAAGGACCTCTCATCTGAGTACACACATGAGTATTGTGACCATTTTAAAGTAATGAGACTGTCTTTGAAAATGAAGTGTGTTGAAAAAAAAACTGAATATTGAACAAGAAGACACACTCGAACTCTAGATTAGTGTTTTGCAAATTAATTGCTATTATCTTTGAAAAGATGATAAACCATTCAAATTTGAAAGTTAGTGCTCATAGTGAATTTTCTAATCAATTACATCCTTACTGTAGACCATCTAAGAGAAAGCATGATATCTTTTGTGTTCCGAGAAGCTTCACATGAATTGTCTGGTTAGGAATGTGTCTGTTATGAACAATTGTCATTACCAACGAATTTTGGTAGACCAGATCCCTCATTGTAACATACAAGGATCTCATTACCTGTTTTTCCTAACAAGACCAAGGTATCAATAGATTGTCCCGGGTTGAGTCCTAAATTGGATTTGGTTGAAGGTCTTGTCTCTATTCAAGATAACTGCGAATTGCATGCAGACACTATTTCCACCATTTCTAATACCCTTAATACAATGCGTTTAACCGATGACACCTACATTTCAACCTTCAACTTCACATTGCCTGAAAACTCTCCTCCCTTGAAAATTAAGAGAAGACCATTACCAAGATCTCCCTCAAATGATTTACATATACTACCAATCCTTATCATACCCTTACTTTCAGTGTTAGTGGCAGCACTGATTGCCTTTGTTGTATTCCGGAGGTTGGCTCTGTCAAAGCAAATCAACCATGTAACCGCTTAATTCAATGCCTTATATATATTGACATGCATGTTATTCACAATTTTAGGTATTATGTTTATGTATTATTCCCAATTTATTGCATGGAAGATGTATTTTGGTGGGTTGCTTATTTCTTGATAACCAATTACGCAAGGGTAGATTAGCTTATTCTAGAATATATTAGCGAGCCCTGTAAAAGGGACATAAGGAATTGGTCGGGACGACCAAGGGTAGCTGCCGAGCCCTGTAAGAGGCCGGTAGTTGTACGAATGGAAATGAGCTTGGGAAACACTAGGGCATTAGAATGCTGACTCAACAAGTCAGACTCGGCACCCACTGTTGATAAACACTAGCCGACAGAACGGTGAATGTTTTTAAAATAATAGCTGATGTAATCAAAACTCTGTAAGCGCAGGCTAGCTTTGTTTTACTAATGCTGAGGTAAACGATATTGCTAGTGGCATTGCAATGGCTTTCCGGGTTGGAGCAAGGTGAAGAAGGAGAAAAAAACTATTGGTGCATGAATTCAAAGTCACGCCCATAAGGAGTGACATTTATTTGAGAAGTCATAGGAGATTGGATTAGAAAAATTAGTGACGTCAGACGAAGGTAGCTTAGCGTAGGATACGGGGATCTAGAGAGACGATGTGGGAGACGAGAGAAAGAGATCCTGAGTGTAACAAGACTGTGAAATTACAGTGAAAGAAGAAAGAAAATTCACCACCCTTTTATTAACCCAAAGGACGAGAGAACTAGGCACGGGGCCTATTGAAATTAGAAAATAGTGAGACTACAGGAAATACAAGGCATTGGGCCTACTGCTTAAAAAGTACTGGAAAATTACTGGATACTTATAAGAAAAGACGTGAGGGGAAATTAAGTGACTACTAACAGAATAGAGGGAGAGGTCTGACAGTGGTGACAGTGACTACAAGGGGAGGTGAAAGTTTGCTTCTCATCTGGAACTCGACTTACCCCTAGATTCGACTAAAGTTCCACTCGTTACGTTAACTCAGGCCAAACCCAGCAAGCAACCCATGACAATTTGGGGCCTGCCAAGGGATATATGGTATTCTATATCTACGTTAAATAAGATTAGTGACCCTTAGGTAAGATCGAAGTCTGCTAACCTCTTAACGTCAATTATCAGTAACACGTGCGATTGTCACTTTGTCTATTACCATACACTCACTGTCACTGAATTAATTATTTATGCTTTATTTAAATTTTCAATGTTACGTTCGGTTAGATGATAGGATATAAATTCATAAGTGTTCTATTTGTGCTTGATTATCAATACGTTAGGTTAGATGATAGGATACAAAACTGTAAGGTATCGATTATTCGAAGTGTGTGAGATCCCGACATTCATATGTCCGACATATTCAACTGGTTCCAAAGGAGAATCCCTATTCCTTAAGTTCGCAGTAACTCACCCAAATAATTTACCGGTATTCAACTACCACCCCCCCTCCCGAGTTAACTAGCGATCTTCCTAAATTACCCACTTGCTGTAGCCCTAACGTCGAACAAAAGTTACGACCCCGTTATAGTCACCTTTCCTCAGTAACTGTGCCTAGGAGATTTATACTATCCCCCCACAGCTTCGAAAGTTAACTATACCTGCACAGTAAGCTGTGTATTCTAAGATTCAGACCATTAGTTAGCCATATTCTGATTCAGCGACAGTCTATGTGTGAACTATCCTCTTTCCTTTCGGGAAACCTCGAAGCAAACTATACGAAAGTTACGGGCGTATAGTTTGAGCGCTGAACCATAGTATACACACCGTCTATAGGATAAATATTCATAGACCGGGTTCTTATAGAGACACACCATAGATTTCACTCCCCCGAACAGGGATTTAGTCAATTTTTTGTGTGTGAAGTCCAAGAATTGGTTTATACTAGTATCCCTGGGGTGGAATTCTCGTGTATATACACCAACCATGCCTTTCAACATAGAAACTTTCATCAAGAATCCCTCAGTGGATCAGTTAGAGTATGATCTCAAAATGGATGATTGGACACTGTTGGCTCAAACCTACCAAATTAATGCTCCTGCTAGATTACGTAAAGATGAACTCAAACGAATGGTCATCGAATCCCTAGTAGACTTGCTAATACTGGACGCCGATGCATTCAAACTACTGAGTCAGGAAAGTGCTCGTGACGTAACTGAAGGAGACCATGTAAGTGATAGTGATCCCCCCTTGCAGCCTGAAGCACGCGCTCCCCCCCCCAATCTCCCTTCAATAAACCAGTAGTACCTTTAGAACTAGAGAAAATTAAACTAGAGAGAGATAGAATGAGACAAGAACGGGAGCTTGAATTAATGAGATTAAAAGAAAAAGAGAAAGAACGAAAAGAAAAAGAGAAAGATCGGGAGCTTGAATTACTGGAATTAAGAGAGCAAGAGAAAGACCTTGAGCTGAGAAAGGAGGAACGTGACAGAGAAAGACAGTGTGAGCGTGAAAGAGAACGTGAGAGAGAACGAGAAGAAAAAGAAAGAGAACGTGAGAACAGAGAAAAGGAACTCGAAGTAGAGTACGAACGAAAGTTGAAATTTGCCGACATAGATAGGAAAAATAAATCTACCCACCTATTAAATAAGCAAATTGCCTCCCTTCCTAATTTCAATGAGTCAGACCCAGAATACTTTTTTAGGCAATTTGAACGTTTAGCTGAGCACGTCAACTGGCCAGTAGAAGAATGGGTTTGGATCATACAAAGCAAATTGATAGGAACAGCCGCCAAAGTCTTCAACAGTCTTGAGGAATACTCATCCTATGAAATAGTCAAATCTAGCATCCTCAATGCCTATCAAGTTAATCCTGAGTCTTACCGTCAAAAATTCAGAAATTTGACCAAATCTGCTAACTCGACATTTGTCGAATTTGCCTCTGAAAAACTCAGAATCTTTAAGCAATGGCTCTCTGCCACCAAAGTAAATACATACGATCAACTCGTTAACTTGATGGTCTTCGAGGAATTTAAGCGCAGAATTCCATTCCAAATCATGCTTCATTTAGATGGAAAAAAATGTATTTGATTTAACTGAAGCAGCATTACTTGCCGATGGTTACGCAGTACTTAATAGGTTGAATGTACAGCGTGGGAGCCATATTGTAAAGCCATCAGTAGGTCCCTCCGTCACTCCCGATGATAAGCAGGCAGGAAAGACCTCTACCCCTACCCCCCTCTACTCTTCCTGTAGTTACTGTAAGAAACCTGGCCATCACATCACTCGATGCCAAGAGCCAGGCTGCACATTGTCAAAGTGCCCAAGTGTGTCGAAAGCTCCTACCCAGTGTACTGGACCAAAATCTTACGGTCCTCGTAAACCTATGACTCATGTAGTAAGAGACTTTCCCCCATGTGAACATACCTTTAAAGACGTCAAGTCCCATGGTAAAATCTTCACTAAGAAAAAACCCTCTCAACACAAAATAAAGGCTCAAGAGTATGTCCATAGAAACCCTACTGATGCGCTAGAGAGACCTATATCATGCATTGTAAAATCCCCCCTTACAAATGAACATACGAGAAGTCGATACAACGGCTCTTAAGTCCAACTCTGCCCTCCTTGCAGACCTTATTCAATGCCTTGGGCCCCTTACTCATGACAAAGAATTGCAAACTAATGCTCTTCCTATTCGCCACACCCCTTATCGCCTCTACCCCCATAAGGCAGAGAGGATGCTGCCGCCGTCTCCGCCACAACTCCATCACGGCTCCACTCACCTCCCTCTCCAATCCCACGGAGAAATTGGTCTGGTCCCCAGTCTGCCAACGCTCCTTCGAGACCCTTCGGCAGTTCCCGAGCAGCGAACCGGTGTTGAAGACCCCTGACTACTCCCAACCCTTCGTCCTCCACGTAGACGCATCGGGAGAAGGCATACTTATGCAAAAGAAACTGCAATGCTTCATGTTGAGGTTTATAAGTGGTATAATATGCCCATGTCTGTACAATAAAATGCTGATGCATGTAAGCCAAATAATACATGAGTTATGTATACATGTAGGTCAAGCGTCTGAGGAAGCTTTAGAAGCCATTCATAAAACAATAAGAAAGGCTAGGTTACATCATACTTGCAAAATATCGAGAACTAGATCAACACTGGTTACTTTTAATTTCAGACCCTATACTGGCTAGTTTAAAAAAGATTGAAAATCCTAAATCTAACAATTCTCTCCCTTTGCAGGTAATGAATATGCTCAGACACCGGTGGTCAAAAACAGGTCATAACCTTGGTGTGACTGGAACCTTACTCTCCAATCTATCGTACCTAACTTGGTCCCAACTTGGACTATATCCTCATTTTCTAATTATCATACTTTGGTGTGTGGGTGTGTGTGTGTGTGTGTGTGTGTGTGTGTGTGTGTGTGTGTGTGTGTATGTGTGTATATGTCTATGTGTGTGTGATTCACCATGGTTCACCATGGTCTTTGGATCACGTGTTGGACTTGTGATCGACAGCTATTACCCTCCCGGATGCGAGCTCAGAGTTCATATATGACCGATTTATGGGTAATACTGTGACATTACACGCACATACACGCACACCCAACTCCCCGCTCAAGAGTTAGAGTAACGAATCGAAGTGCAACGATACTGAAATTATTTCAGCCCTGGGCGGGATTCGAATTCGGACAGCTGTAGCAGTGTCTGTGAACTCTACCACTGTGCCGTCGAGTCGTGTGTATGTGTGCGTGCGTCTACCTCCGGACGATTCCCTTCGGTTAAGAGAAGACCTTGGTCAAGATTATACAAACGAGTAGAATTTCCCAATCCCTCCTCTCATCCTGCTACAAGCGCAGTGTCGTCAGCAAACAACAGCTGGCTCACCTCCCACTTTTCTCCATTTTCTTTAATCGTCTCCAATTCCTGACCCACTACCCTTGCATTCACCTCTCGAACCACCCCATCAATGTAAAGATTGAACAGCCAGGGCGACATAACACATCGCTGACAAAGTCCCACCTTTACCTCAAACCATTCACTCTCTCCATTTCTAATCCTAATACAAGCTCTACTACTCTCGTAAAAACTCTTGACTGCTCTTAACAGCTTTCCTCCTATCCCATATATATGCAGTACCTCCCACAGTGCTTTCCTGTATACCCTGTCGTAAGCCTTTTCCAGACCCATAAAAGCCAAAAAACATTATTACCTTTTCCTATGGCTTTCTCATATAGTTATTATTTGTTTATTGCAGAGACTGTAATGACTCCCATTTATTTTATATTATTTTGTATTTGTTTGTTATCATTTGCCTGTTTGTTTACCATCATTTCCTTGATTTTCATTTATTATTAGTTATATGTAAGTTTATTATTATTTTCTATTTACCCGTTTGTTTGCTATTTAACTATACCTATGTATTTATCCATTTATTTATTATTATACATAGTTATAATTTTTTTTTATTTATATATTCATCATTATTACATTTTTTCGCATCCCACCTAGTTATGGACTAAAAGGTCTCCTGTCGGCATGCTCCGTCTTTGTAATCCTTTGTGTGTGTGTGATTCACCATGGTGAACCACGGTGGATCACACACACAAATACAAACACACTCACACACACACACACACACACACACATATATATATAAACACACGCACAGACACACATACATACATACACATATACATACACACAATCACACCCACCCACACATACACACACAGATTTGAGCGCCCAACATCCTTTCCTTCTTGACCTCACTGGATGTGGTGAAGATGCAGGTCTACCTACCTACTCGGAAGAAGAAAAACTGAACCACAAATTTATTTTCAAATGAGGAAAGTAGGGAGCTACTGTATGTATAAGAACAAGAATGAAGGAGACTGCATGAGACCATAAGCAGCACTAGGCAGTTCCATGTCCCTTATCATCTGTCATACTTATCCATAAAGTTATCTCATCTCTTAAAACAACCAATTATAGAACCAATTATGGTTCCTAAGCCTATTCCATTCGTTAACCAATCTGTTGGTAAATCAATTCTTACCAGATTCCTTCTTAAACCTAAATTTGTCCAGCTTCACTTAATCCCGTCAGGCACAACAGAGCGGAAGAAAATAAACTCTACTTCTAGAGAGCTAGAAGGAGAAAATACTTCATTAGCAAAAACCAGCTCTTCTATCCTTGGGAGAATGGGGGCAAGGTCGCGATCAAGAGAGGAGGGGGGAGATACAAGGAGGGCAGCAGGTACGAAGGGTAACAGAAATTGAACAATGGTTAGCATTATTTTTTAATTGAGGATATTATCTAAATACAATAGAAAGCTGCGTGACTCTGGTCCGTAGGGATGCCATCAAAATTCCCAAGACAGAGAGAGAGAGAGAGAGTGAAAGAAGAAGTAAGGTCAGACAACGGGAGAAACAAAGCTTTGGAAGTAAAGACCATCTGACAATGACGTCACTTTCATGACGTCATAGTTCGTCGCCACCTTGCCACTGGGAGTTGTCGGTGGAATGAAGAACCTTACGAACGCAGGAAACCACAAACAGGAAGACGACTTCGAGGGAGCAACCCAACTTCGAAGGATGTTCAGGCTACAAGAAGAGGAAATCAACAGGCTCAGGATGGCCAATCGTCTTCTGGAAAAGCGGTTACAAGAAACGGAAAGGGACCTTCACGAAATAAAGCGGCACATGGAGCGTAACCTCAAAGACCAGCGTAAACGTTACATACTGGAGGTCGTCCAGCTCGAGGAAGAAAACGAACAGTTAAGCCAAAAAGTCCTTCAGCTGCAGGCGGAGATCCTCAAGAAAGGAGCCGAAAAGTCTCTGCAGCGAGACACGCCTCAGGAGTTTAACGAAGACCTCGTCCACACCACAACAGCACTTCAGTCCCATGAAGAAGAGCAACCCGAAGGCACCTGGGTTCGGGACATGGATGAGTGGTCTGCGTCCTCCGACGACCAAGAAGAACTAGAAGAAAGTTCGGTCAGGGACAACAACGACGACGAGAAGTCACTGTCCTCACAGGGCCCAGCCGAAGACGACATGTGGCCACAGGCGCCTGAAGTCAAGGCTGCGGACCCTCTTCTTCCCACAAGATCGTTCGTGCCTACCTCGGAGGCTCGTGTGACGAGAAGAGACTCCCCACCACCGACCCCTCCGTCATACGCCCAGATGGCTACAAGGGGTGCTTGGGGACACCCCGGGTCGGGCTGGAGGCAACAGGCGCCAACACCTCTAACCCGTCCCTCCACAGAGGCCGTCGTCACCAGGCCCGTCGTGTGGGAACGACCCACGACCTACGCGAGGATCCTCCACAGCGCATCCAGGAACTCGGGAGCCGAGAGGACGCCGCTGGAGGGGCCGAAGAAGGAGATCGCGAGAAGAACACCACCTCCTCCTCCACCTCCGGCAACACCGAGGGACCGGTGGAACAGAAGGGGCTACGAGAGGAGAACGGCAGCATCACCACCGAAGGGCAACACAAGGGCCCAAGGCGGAGGTCACCCTCATAGGGAGGACGACAGGGGACAGCGGCGTGTCCCCTCGCTCAGGTCCCAGTGGGAGGGCGACCCGAAGCCGCCGCCAACAGCTGCCGAAGCCCCTAGAAAAGGCAACAGATCGAGGAAACAGAAAAATTGGAGAAATAATTGAGAAAAATTAGAAATAAAGTTGAAAGAAGAAAAATGAAGAAAAAGTTGGTAGCCAAGAGAAAGAATGAAGAATTAAGAAGAAACTGAAATATAAGAATGGAAGCGAATAGACAATTGAGAAAAATGGTAAATTAAGGAAAATGAAGAAAGAATAACAGAAAGTGAAGTAAAAATAAGAAAAGGCTGCGAGGGGTTTCCCCTCAGCTGAATAAATTCGCCCGGCGACAGTCAAATTATATTTTGTGTGTTTCCACACAATTATGAAATTATTTATCACTTAAACGCGTTAAATAGAAAATTTAAAAGAAGTTCAACCAAATGAAATATATCGATCAGAAAATGGGTCAATGAGTGAAACAGTATTAATATTTGAAATTTTGTTTAAGGTTTTCATACATGGAAAATAAAATAAAGATAAATATTAAGTAAGAATAATTGATAAATAAATACATAATAAACAATTAAAAAAATCGCTTGGAGACAGCCATAATATATTCAGTGTTACCACATTAAGTTATTGATCATATTAAGCTCATTAAACCCTTTGAAAGTTGGAAAAAAATCTCAAACTAAATGAAATACATAAAAAATGGATAAATCAATCAAAATGAAATTTTGGAAATATTTATTTGAAAATTTTATACATGGAGATATACAAAATTGTTGCAAATAAAAATAGAATAATCAAATGATATATTAAAGTTGACTGATTTGGTTTAACGTCATCAGGAGGCTAGGACGGTGCCCCTTACAGAGCACTTTGTAGCGCAGAATAAAAATAACAACACTCTTAGTTCAACTCGCCGGTGGAAGGGGTTCGAATCGCCATTCCCTCAAACTTTGTCGCAAATAACAACGTCCTAAACATGTACATTGAATTTATCGATTTGCATTTATATATCTACAAATCTATGTTATATTAAGCTTAGAAAATTATAAATCATTAGATGGCTAAAACTACGAACTTATCAATTTAGAAATATATTGGTTTAGTTTTATACGATTTAAGAAATATATAAATGTACAAGTGTCCATTTACAAATTCATATATAAATTCACAATACATAGGATTTTATAAATGACCTACTAAGTAACAAGGTCTCGTCGACCAGTCGACCTGCGTTGATGGTCGGTCAGTTAATTAATCAGTCATTTATTCATTCAGTCAGTTAATCAGTCAGTCAGTCATTCATTCATTTAATCATTCGCTCAATAGGTCAATCAGCCATTTACTCTGTCAGTCAGTTAGTCACTAGATCAGTCATTCACTCAGTTAATCAGTCACTTAATAAGTCATTCACTCAGTCAGCCAGTCAGACCGTGTCAGCTCTAGGTTCTCTTCAGATCGGGACTTTTCTTGTGCCACAGCTGGTCTAGTTCCCCTCCTGGTCTTTCCATGGTGTTCCTTAACGAGCGCTGAGGAGGCTGCGACCTTCGTCTTTAAAGCGCTGAACTGCTGTACCAGGTAATTTTGCCCTTCCGTTCGTGGCGACTATTTGGGAACTAATATTCGTTTGTTCGATGTTTGACCAAGGAGGTCTTCTCTTAACCGAAGGAAATCGTCCGGAAGTAGACACACACGCGTACACACACGCACACACACACACACACACACACACACACACACGACTCGACGGCGTAGTAGTAGCGTTCCCAACCGCTACTTCAGCGGTTCGAATTTGAATCTCGGCCACGGCTGATATAATTTCAGTATCGCTGCGAGTCGTTACTCCAACTCGTGGGCGGGGAGTTTGGCGCTTGTGTGTGTGTGTAAGGTCACAGCATTACCCATAGATCGGTCATATATGAATTCCAAGAAATCCAGGCGTATGTCAAAAGCGAAAATCTCGGTATGATAGGAGTAACCGAGAGTTGAAAGCTGAATTTAATATTGCGGGATTTAAACACTTTCATCAGGATAGAAACCACAAGAAAGGTGGGGGTGTTCTGTCGTACGTTAAAAACAAAGTTCATGTCTGTGTTTTAGAGAAAGTGAAACAGGATGGATATGATAGTTTGTGGGTGGAATTAACCCAAAGAAATGGACAAGAAATGAATGTAGGTGTAATATATAGGCCAAAAACATTATCATTAGCAGACGACAAGTTGTTGTTTCAAGAACTGTCTAGTTTCTGCAACCGGGACTTATTGATAATGGGAGATTTCAACTTTACTGAAATTGATTGGATGACCCTAGAACATGGCCATATAGGTAGTCGCTTGATACACTTTCTCGGTGACAACTACCTAGTTCAGCATGTAAAGGAGCCCACAAAACATGGAAACTTACTCCACTAACTTACTCACTAGCCACGAAAACATGGTAACCGATGTAGAAGTGTTGGTGAAACTATTGCAAATAGCGATCAAAACTTAGATTCAAATTGCTAAGAAATTTTAGAATAGATCCTCGTGTTTCTAAAATATCCGATTTCAGTATATCAATTCATAGGACTACGGCAGAAGCTTATATGAAATACAAGTGCTCGGGTGCACCTAATGACTATCAAAGTTATGTAATGATACAGAGAGATTTAAAAAAGACAATAAGAAAACGAAAAAGACAATATGAAATGAATATCGCTGATAAATTTAAAGTGAACTCCAAAGAATTCTATTGTTACATTAGAGAAAAAAGGATATTAGGAATCACATTGGCCCACTATTATCTGCTGACGGTCAACTTGAATATTGAAATGAGGAAATGTGTGATATCTTAATCAATTATTTTAGCTAAGTATTCATAAAACAAAACATCTGAAAGTTGAAACCTATGAAAAGTCTAGGGTGAACTTCATACGGTAAATATAACAAAAGAAAAAATTAAAAGGTGTATAGGGAAACTCAAAGTTAATAAGACACCAGGGCCTGACGGTTGGCATCCAAGAATCCTAAAGGAAACGAAAAATCAGATTGTTGTTCCATTATAGATTATTTTCAAGAAATTCATCATATTCGTAGATGTCCCAGGAGAATGGAAGCTTGCTAACGTTACTACCATATTCAAAAAAGGTGACAAAAAGAAACCAAATAACTACAGGCCTATAAGCGTGACTTCAATCGTAGGAAAAATGATGGAAACCATCAGAGATGCTATCGAACATCATTTAGAAAGTAATTGTTTGATAAAAGATAGCCAACATGGATTCAGAAGGAAACGTTCTTCTGTGACTTACTCGAATTCTACAACATAGTCATCTCGAATTATGACAAAAGAAACAGTATAGAATATATCTAGACTTTACAAAAGTTTTGATACCATCCTTCACGAAAGACTACTCACTAAATTAGCTTCAGACGGAGTAAGTGGTAGCCTATTAAGTTGGACTAGTAATAGGTTGAATGATCGTAAACAGAGAATTGTTCTAAATGGCAAAACTTCTAGATGGAAATATGTTACGAGTGGAGTTCTTCAGGGTTCCGTTCTTTGGGCCACTTCCATTCATAGTATAAATAAATGATATAGACCACGGGCTGAAACCTATTGTCTCCAAATTTGCTGATTATACAAAACTGTGAGGAATGGCAAATGATCACTTAAACCAATTAGATATTCAAGAAGATTTAGATAAATAACAGCAATGGTCTGAAAATTGGTCAATGAAATTTAACACAAGTAAATGCAAGTTTATGCAAACAGGTAAAAATAGCAGTAAGATTACAAGTTATTTGGAAATTCATTAACAAAAGTGGATAGTTAAAAGGATCTCGGCGTAATTATCAGGAATGATCTCAAATCATCTAAGCAGTATATAGCCTCTGAGAAAGCAAATGATATTCTAGGACTGATTGCGCGATTCAAAAGTCCACCTCTTCTTAGCAAACTATATCAATCGTTAGTTCGTCCACATTTGGAATATGCTGTTTCTGTATAGTCACCTAATCTCATTAAAGACATTGACAGATTGGAAAGAGTACAACGGCGAGTCACAAAATTGATTCCAAATATAAAAAGGAAATCATACGAAAATCGACTATAACATGAATCTGTTTTCCCTAAAAAAAGCGTAGACTCGGAAATGATTTCATACAGATTCTAAAGGGAATTGACAACATCAATATTGACAAAATGTTAACACTGAATGAGAATCCGACAAGAAATAATGGTCTCAAACTGTCAGGAAATAGATTTAATTTGGAAGTGGGTAGAAAATACTTTGGCAACCGTATAATTAATGAATGGAATAAACTCCCTGCAGAGGCTGCAATGACTGCCATTTATTTCATATCATTTGTTTATCATTTGCCAGTTTATTATTTGCTTGATTTTCATTTATTATTAGTTATATGTCAGTTTATTATTATCTACCTGTTTGTTAACTATACCTATGTATTTATTTTAGTTATTATTATTTATAGTTATAATTTTTATCTATATATTTATTATATTTTTTTCGCATCCAACCTAGTTATGGACCAAAACGTCTCCTGTCGGCATGCTCCTTCTTTGTAATCCTTTGTGTGTGTGTGATTCACCATGAGGAATCATAGTGAATCATACACACACAAATGCAAACACACACACACACACACACACACGTTGGTCAAAGTGGCAGCGAAGTTCGGACTCCGGAGTTATCAAAGAATTTCGAGGATCACAACGACAATGAACTACCTATGTTGTATATATAGGGGAGGGGAAAGCTCGTGGTGTAGTGGGAAGGTGACGAAAAAGGGGAAGGGGAGGGATTACTGAGGAAAATGGAAGGAAATGAGGAAGGGGAAAACTGGGTCCAGGAAAGCAGACGTCATGTCAACAAACGGCGACCGCATGATAATGAGGACGAAAGGATTAGCAAAAATGTAAAGATTAGAAATATACATAAGAGCAGTGCAATGGAAGGTGAAGATAACAATTTCCATGGATTTAATGAGGGAGAAAATGACAACCTCCCCCGACTAGTAAATTCCGAGGAGAAACTAAAAGAAATGAATGAAAATTGGGAAGCTAAGTTTAACCAAATAAAGTTAATTACTCAAAGAATTGATAAGATGGAAGAATTAAAGAAGGAGAATCAAAACCTAAATAAAGAAATAATAGAATTAAAAAGACAGTTAAGAGAAGCAAAGGAAGAGAATGAGGAATTAAAGAGGAGTAATAAAGAGAATAAAGAGTCCATAGCAAAAGAGGTCAGTGGTTGGAAGAAAGTACAAAAGAACAATAAAATTGAATTTAGAGGTATAATGAAACAGCAGATGAAAGAACAAGCTGAAAACAGTTATTAAAGTGATGAGGGAGAAGGAGAATATAGTAAGAGACTTAGCAGATAAAAAGAAATGTATAATTATATTAGGGATGGAAGAGAAGTATAATCTAAATAGGACAACAAGAATAAAAGAGGAAAAGGAAAAAGTAAATAATATGTTAGAAGTAGTTCAAGAAGAGGAACCAGAAATAGGGAAACAAATAGAAGAAATGTATAGGCTCGGGAAATACAATACAGATAAGACCACACCAATTAAGGTTATATTCAGTTCAAAAACGACACCAGATAATATCTTAGCAAAAACAGGTAAATTAGCAGGGAGTGAACAATATAAAAAGATATGGATAAAAAGAGAAATGAATTAAGAGGAAAGGATGAGAAGACAAAAAGACTAGATGCTAAAGAAAAAAACGAGAAAAGAACAGAGACAGAAAAAGATAAATTCTATTAGAGAGTAGTGAATATGAAAGTTAAGAAATGGTTCATAGCAGAGGAAAACAGAAGGGAAACGGAAAACACAATGGAAGTAACAGAAAATTAAAAGTATCTTACACAAATATAGATGGCTTAATAACAGGCTTGAATGAACTGAATGATTACCTGAAGGAAAAAGAACCGAACATAATAGGAATTGTAGAGACAAAATTGAAAGGTCCACTACCACCCAACAGTGTAGGACATGGTGCATATAATTATTGGATTAGAAACAGAGGTAAAACAAGGGGTTGGAATTATGTTCCTGACTAAGAAGGATATAAATGTGAGGAATGTCACATATGGAAAGAATAGAGTAGAGATGATTATGATGGAAGTGGAGGACAGGGATGGGAAGAGCAGGAAGTTTGTAGTAAATCATGTGCCTCCTAAAACGGCCTCGTGGGAAGAGAGAGAACACAAAAGTATGTTAGAAGACACAAGGATAACATTAAATAAGATAATGGAAGAGATAGGATGAATAGTTATAATGGGTGACTTTAATTGTAAAGAAATCTGCTAGGATGAGATGACAGTGAAGGGTGGAGACGACCTATGGGGAAATGTACTACTTGATATTATTATAGAACATACAATGACGCAATGGATTCAAGAGAATACTAGGTATAGAAACGAGGAAGAACCATGGAGACTGGACCTAATAATCACATCACAACCTGAAATAGTGGACAAGATTGAATATAAGACACCAATAAGTAAAAATGACTACATATTGGTTGAACTGGAACTAAATGAGGAAAAATACATGAAAAAATAAACAATATACAAAGGGAAGATTGATGTATGAAAAAACAAAGTTTCATAGTTTAAGAGAATTCCTTCAAAAAGCAGACTGGGAAAGAATACACAAGGAGGAAACAACACAAGAAGAGAGATGGAATATTTTGACAAAAAAAAAAAAAAAAAATGATAAAGGAGTGGAAAAGTATGTCCCAAAAAAAAAAGAATATGTAGTGCTGGTACAACAAAAGATGTAAGGAGTTAAAAGACATAAGAGATTAAGCTTGGATAAAATGTAAAAAAGACAAAAGACATGAAAAATGGAAAATATATACAAATTATAGAAATGAATATGTACATCACTCGGAAATGATTTGATACAGGTCTTTAAGATTCTAAAGGGAATTGACAACATCAATAGTGGCAAAATATTCACACTGAATGAAGGAAAAGTTCCAAAATATTGGAAAAGAACAAATATAGTACCAATATATAAAGGGGGAAACAAAGAAGACCCTACTAACTATAGACCGGTCTCTCTAACAAATACGATAGCAAAAATATGTGAAAGAATAATCAAAAGTAGATGGGTAAGGCATTTGGAAAAAAACAACATACTAAATCCAAGACAATCTGGATTCAGACAAGGATGATCATGCGTCACAAACTTAATGTGTTTCTATTCAAGGCTCATAGATGTAATACAAGAAAGAGATGGATGGGCCGATTGTGCATTTCTACACCTGGAAAAAGCTTTTGAACTGCCACATAAGAAGTTGCTTAAGAAATTAGAAACTACAGGAGGAATACAGGGAAAACTGCTGAAGTGGATGGAAGACTTCTTGCATGAAAGAAAAATGAGAGTAGTGATAAGAGACAAACACTCTAATTGGGATGAAGTCATAAGTGGTGTTCCACAAGGAACAGTTCTGATCCCAATAATGTTTGTTATATATATTAATGATATGGATAAAGGAATAGAAAGTTATATGAGCTTCTTTGCAGATGATGCAAAATTGTTGAAAAAAGTGAACATTGAAGAAGATTTTGAGTCGCTATAGAGTGATCTCAATAAAGTATGGGAATAAAGTAGGAAGTGGGAGATGGAATTCAATAATAAGAAGTGTAGTACAATGGAATTTGGAAGAAGCAAAAAAAAAAGAATAGTGGGATCATATAAATTGGGAGAAGAAATAAAAAAAAAGTAGAAAAGGAGAAAGACCTGGTGGTCATTATTATGAATAATATGTCCCCTGAAAAACATATAAACAAGATTTTTGGAGAAACTTATAATTTAATAAGAACAATCAAAGTGACATTTACGTACCTGGATGAAGAAATGTTGAAGAAAATACTAGTCACTTAGATAAGACCAAGATTGGAATATGCAGCGACAACGTGGTCACCAAGCACAAACAAATATATAACAAAACTTGAAAGAATACAAAGAGCAATTACAAAATTGGCACCAACACTCTCAAAACTATCATATGAAGAAAGGCTAGCAAAACTTGAGCTACAGACATTAGAGCAAAGCAGAGAGATTTGATAACTATTGATAGAATCATGAAAGGCATAGAAACTATTGATAGAGAGCATCTAATAAAATGGGATAGTAAAAATACAAGAGGACACAGAAAGAGAATAAAGAAAGACAGTTATAGAAGAGATCTGAAAAAGAACAGCTTTCCCCACAGAGTAATAGACATTTGGAACAAGTTAGATGAGAAAGTGGTGTGTGCAAAAAAAATACACGAATTTAAAAACAGTCTAGATAAAATAAGATATGAAGACGGAACCTCACGAGCATAGCTCCCCTTCCGGTAAAATACAACTAGGTAAATACACAAACACACACACACACACACACACACACATACTCACGCACAGACACACACACACACACATACTCACGCACAAATACACACATACATGCATACATATATACATACACACTATCACACCCACCCACATATACACACACAGATTTGAGCACCTAACATCCTTTCCTTCTTGGCCTCACTGAATGTGGTGAAGATGCAGGCCTACCTACCTACTCGGAAGAAGAAAAAGTGAACCACACATTTAATTTCAAATGAGGAAAGTAGGGAGCTACTGTATGTATAACAGCACAAGAATGAAGGAGACTGCAAGAGACCATAAGCAGAACTATGCAGTTCCATGTCCCTTATCACCTGTCATACTTATCCATACAGTTATCTCATCTTCTCTTAAAACAACCAATTATAGTTTCAGCGCTCACTACATGGTACCTAAGCCTATTCCATTCGTTAACCACTCTGTTGGTAAATCAATTCTTACCAGATTCCTTCTTAAACCTTAATTTGTCCAGCTTCACTTAGCAAAAACCGGCGCTTCTATCCTTGGGAGAATGGGGACAATGTCGCGCTCAAGAGAGGAGGGGGGAGTTACAAGGAGGGCAGCAGGTACGAAGGGTAACAGAAATTGAACAATGGTTAGCATTATCTTTTAATTGAGGTTATTATCTAAATACAATACAGAGCTGCGTGACTCTGGTCCGTAGAGATGCCATCAAAATTCCCAAGACAGAGAGAGAGAGAGAGAGAGAGAGAGAGAGAGAGAGAGAGAGAGAGAGAGAGAGAGAAAAGAAGTAAGGTCAGACAACAGCAGTAACAAAGCCTTGGAAGTAAAGACCATCTGACAATGACGTCACTTTGATGACGTCATAGTTCGTCGCCACCTTGCCACTGGCAGTTGTCGGTGGAATGAAGAACCTTACCAACGCAGGAAACCACAAACAGGAAGACGACTTCGAGGGAGCAACCCAACTTCGAAGGATGTTGAGCCTACAAGAAGAGGAAGTCAACCGCCTCAGAATGGCCAATCGTCTTCTGGAAAAGCGGTTACAAGAAACGGAAAGGGACCTTCACGAAATAAAGCGGCATATGGAGCGTAACCTCAAAGACCAGCGTAAACGTTACATACTGGAGATCGTCCAACTAGAGGAAGAAAACGAACAGTTAAGCCAAAAAGTCCTTCAGCTGCAGGCGATCCTCAAGAAAGGAGCCGAAAAGTCTCTGCAGAGAGACACGCCTCAGGAGTTTAACGAAGACCTCGTCCACACCACAAGACCACTTCAGTCCCATGAAGAAGAGCAACCCGAAGGCGCCTAGGTTCGGGACATGGACGAGTGGTCTGCGTCCTCCGAGGACCTACAAGAACTACAAGAAAGTTCGGTCGGGGACAACAACGACGAAGAGAAGTCAACGTCCTCCAAGGGCCCAGCCGAAGACGACATGTGGCCACAGGCGTCCGAAGTCAAGGCTGAGGACCCTCTTCTTCCCACCAAATCGTTCGTGCCTACCTCGGAGGCTCGTGTGACGAGAAGAGACTCCCCACCACCGACCCCTCCGTCATACGCCCAGATGGCTACAAGGGGTGCTTGGGGACACCCCGGGTCGGGCTGGAGGCAACAGGCGCAAACACCTCTAACCCGTCCCTCCACAGAGGCCGTCGTCACCAGGCCCGTCGTGTGGGAACGACCCACGACCTACACGAGGATCCTGCACAGCGCATCCAGGAACTGGAGAGCCGAGAGGACGCCGCTGGAGGGGCCGAAGAAGGAGATCGCGAGAAGAACGCCACCTCCCCCTCCACCTCCGGCAACAGCGAGGGACCGGTGGAACAGAAGGGGCTACGAGAGGAGAACGGCAGCATCACCACCGAAGGGCAACACAAGGGCCCAAGGCGGAGGTCACCCTCGAAGGGAGGACGAAAGGGGACAGCGGCGTGTCCCCTCGCTCAGGTCCCAGTGGGAGGGCGACCCGAAGCCGCCGCCAACTGCCGAAGCCCCAAAGAAAGGCAACACATCGAGGAAACAGAAAAAGTGGAGAAATAATTGAGAAAAAAATAAAAATCAAGTTGAAAGAAGAAAAATGAAGAAAAATTGTTAGCCAACAGAAGGGATGAAGAATTAAGAAGAAATTGAAATATAATAATAGAATAGACAATTGAGAAAAATTGTAAATTAAGGAAAATGAAAAAAGAATAAAAGAAAGTGAAGTAGAAATAAGAAGAGGCGACGAGGGGTTTCCCCTCAGCTGAATAAAATCGCCCGGCGCCAGTCAAATTATATATTATGTGTTTCCACACAATCATAAAATTATGCATCATTTAAACGCGTTAAACAATAGAAAATAGAAAAGAAGTTCAACCCCTAAAAATATATCAATCAGAAAATGGATCAAGTGAGAGAGAATATTTGGAAATATTTGTTTTAGGTTTTCATACATGGAAAATTAGAAAAATAAAATAAGTAAATAAAAATAAATTATATATAAATAAAAATAATAAATAATAAACAAATAAAAATGAAATAAAATCGCTTGGTGACAGGTAATTATATTTAATGTTACCACATACTATTAATTTATTTATCATATTGGACATATTAAACCATTTGAAAGTTGAAAATTCTCTCATCAACTAAATAAAATACATCAAAAAATGGATCAGTCAAAATTTTTTTTTTTTTTATTGAAATATAGAAAATATTTGCAAATAAAAATAGAATAATCATTTGATATATTAAAGTTGACTGATTTGGTTTAACGTCATCAGGAGGCTAGGACGGTGCCCCTTACAAAGTACTTTGTAGCGCGGAATTTAATCAAGAATACCCTTGGTTCAACTCGACGGTGTCAGCTCCCAGGCTCCCTTCAGACCAGGACTTTTTTCGTGCCACATCTGGTCTACGTCCTCTCCTGCGCTTTCCATGGTGTTCCTTAACGAGCGCTGAGGAGGCTACGACCCTCGTTATAAAGCTGAACTGCTGTACCAGGTAATTGTGTCCTTCCGTTCGTGGCGACTATTTGAGAACTAATATTCGTTTGTTTAATCTCTGACAAAGGAGGTCTTCTCTTAACCGAAGGGAATTTTCCGGAGGTACACACACACACACGCACACACTCGACTCGGTGGCGCAGTTGGTAGAGTTCCCGGCTGCCACTACGGAGCACAGTGGTACAAATGTCCCATTTTCTGATCAAAAGTATGTGACCACATTTTTTGGGGTTATGGGTACTTGCGTAATATTTAGATGATACTGCATGTGATAGTAAGTAATTATTATGGAAGAATTGTATTTTAAGTGTTATTTTTGAGGGTTCAATATATGATGCGATTATCTGAACCTAAAAAAAAAATCATTTGACCAGTTCTTATACAGCAATTGTTTTTTTTTTTTTTTTTAGAACAGATGAAAATCTATTTTTTAATTATTGCAATTGCAAATCAGTGATATTTTTCACTGAAAAACATTTACAAATCCCAACAATTCTTACAAAGAACTGCCAAGATATGTTTCATAATAAGATAATTCCTATAAATAAACATCTTGACCATTATTTGCAAATATATTTAGCTGCACATATTTGCAACATTCCGAGTAACGTCCTTATAAAGAAAAACATTTGAGATATCAGATGCCGCAAGCACTGCCTGTGGTTTAATATTCCCGCTGCTATTCCCGTTTTCTTTCATCTTTATTTGTCAACAGTTCAGGAAGGAGGCAGGTCAGTTGAAAAGATTTTCCCCAATTGTCTTGTTCATTGATATCATTTTAAGTAGTTTTATTTTCATTTCTTTTATGTGAACCGATGATCTAGGTCACCCACTAAATAACACTAAAAACAGGCGACAGATTTATGAATATGGTGAAAATGAAACCCCCCCCAGTACTTGTTTTGCTTTAATTTATAATAGATTCCCCTGCTATGTTTCCATAGAAAATAGAATTTAAGGTTAACTATGCTATATTTACTTAGTAAAAATGACTACACAACTATCATATTAACCCTTTCATTTTTTTTTTTTTTTTTTAGGTATCATGTCATCTTTGCTTACTAGACGAGAGTGCATAAGAGAATATTTGGATAATAAGAACTTGAAGTGGATTTAGGTATAAGTCAAACTAGTACTGAGGACAGTGAAAGTGAGAGTGTAGCAACAGTAATGATTTTTGTGAGTGTCCAAAAGTTCAGTTGCAAACTTGTATGGGAAGACCATCATCAAACTTTCCTTGTGCTAGTGACAGAACAAAAAGAAGGAAAACGGAACAAATACGGGCGAAAAACTCAACAGCAACATTAGTTTATGCCACAGAGATGAAATTACGTGAAACAGGGGAGCAAGATGCTGCAAAGTTGCTAAAGCAAGCAACATCTATTCCAGCTAGAGCAACAGAAATGATAAAAAAAAAACTAGACACTCCAGGTGAAGTTTCATTCACACCCCTTGAGGCATTAAATATAGTTAAAACGAATATGAGTAAAGCCAGTTACTGTTTTTTGAGAAAGGCACACAAAGAAAAAACTGTCATATGTATCCATCCTACGATAGGGTTCTATCAGAAAAATTGAAATGCTACCCAGAAGTAATTAATGTTAATGAATTTAGCGCAAATATTCCTCTTCAGTGTCTCCTAGATCATACTATGCGCCTACTTCATAATCAGAAAGATGCAATTAACATATACTTGCAAAGTTGTTCTACTCGTAATAATGATCATATGGTAGAGGGAAGTGACATTGATGATGTAATAAATTTAGAACTGCTTAGTAAATGGTTATGAAGGTAGTGGAGACCAGTCTATGATATTAGATTTACGGTAATCAAGATTTGTATGAAAGCATTTGCGAGGACCATATCCTGTCAATGTTTATATCTCCAATTAGGCTTACAATCCAAGAATCAAATTATAAAATAGTGAAAAAATCCTGTCCCATCATCATCGGTGTACTGTAGACCACTTAAAATTACTTTCTCTAAGGAAACACCTGAGGTGACAAGGTTAGAAATCTCTGCTCTCAAAGAGAATATTGAAAATCTTACTCCAACAGTCTCTAACAATGTCAAGGTAAATCATAAAGTTATAATAACAATGGTTGATAGCAAGGTTTGCCAAGCAATTACTGAAACTCCTTCTGCTGCCTCTTGTTATTTGTATCAACCTAAAACAAATCCCTCCCAAATGAATAATCTTGAACTCATTGAAGCTAAAAGTGTTGCTAGAGATGCACTTTCCTATGGAATATCTCCCCTTCATCTACTTATTAATTCCATGGAATGTTTCCTTCACATTGTTTATCACATTACCCTTAAGAAATGCATGGTAAAAGGTTCTGAAAATAAAACATTGTCAGCCAGCAAAAGAAGAACATACAGAATGACCTTAAAGCACGTTTAGGATTAAATGTAGATAAGCCAACACATGGAAGTGGCACAAGTAATCATGTTAATACAGCAAGAAGGTTTTTGGCTAACAGTGAACTTGTCTCAGAAATAACAGGACTTGATGCAAATTTGCTATATAGGTTTCATATAATTCTTACTGTTCTGAATTCCCATTATGAAATAGACAGTATCAAATACCATACTTATGCAAAAGAAACTGCAATGCTTTATGTTGAGGTTTATAAGTGGTATAATATGCCCATGTCTGTACAATAAAATGCTGATGCATGGATGTCAAATAATACACGAGTTATGTATACATGTAGGTCAAGCGTCTGAGGAAGCTTTAGAAGCCACTTATAAAACAATAAGAAAGGCTAGGTTACATCATACTTGCAAAATATCGAGAACTAGATCAAACACAGACCTAATACACTGGTTACTTTTAATTTCAGACCCTAAATCTAACAATTCACTCCCTTTGCATGTAATAAATATGCTCAGACAGCCTGCTTATGACTATTAGCATTACTGTATTAGTAAAGTTGTTTATGAATTATATTATTACATTTGCATATATATACATTATACAAACATTAATCTATTTTTCATTATTTCTCTCCTGTGTGCAATGTATTACAGACAATTAAGTTTGTTATCAAAGTTTAAGAAATACATGTTTTAATGTACTTGTACCAATTTTTTCTATCCCTGTCATACATGCATTTTGCAGTAATTCTTGGCAAGATAGTTTAAAGTCACATCTCATTTCCTTCTCTACTATAATAGTAACCACTGGATGCTTTTTACTGATCAGTTTAAGTACACTTTTATCACTAGTAGTAATTTTGCTACTTTGGTGAAGAAAAAAGATTATACTACAACTTCATGGTGGATTTTCTGTTCATAATATTTTCCATTTAAACTGTATGAAATGATGATATCTTCCATGGTGAAGGCACTGTTTCAAACTTTTTTCCTTCTTTTTTCAACTGCCTGTACTGAAACGTTGTGTTTCATATCCTTAGACTTTTGACCACGATTTTACCCATTTCTACCACTGACCGACGACCACCTGGTCACCCGTGGTCGGAAACAGGTCGTAAGCTTGGTGTGACTGGAACCTTACTCTCCAATCTATCGTACCTAACTTGGTCCCAACTTGGACTATATCCTCATTTTCTAATTATCATACTTTGGTGTGTGTGTGTGTGTGTGTGTGTGTGTGTGTGTGTGTGTGTGTGTGTGTGTGTGTGTGTGTGTGTGTGATTCACCATGGTTCACCATGGTCTTTGGATCACGTCTTGGACTTGTGATCGACAGCTATTACCCTCCCGGATGCGACCTCAGAGTTCATATATGACCGATTTATGGGTAATACTGTGACATTACACGCACATACACGCACACCCAACTCCCCGCTCACGAGTTAGAGTAACGACTCGCAGTGCAACGATACTGAAATTATTTCAGCCCTGGGCGGGATTCGAATTCGAACAGCTGTAGCAGTGCCGTCGAGTCGTGTGTATGTGTGCGTGCGTCTACCTCCGGACGATTCCCTTCGGTTAAGAGAAGACCTTGGTCAAAGATTAAACAAACCAGTAGAATTTCCCAATCCCTCCTCTGATCCTGCTACAAACGCAGTGTCGTCAGCAAACAACAACTGGCTCACCTCCCACTTTTCTCCATTTTCTTCAAGCATCTCCAATTCCTGACCCACTACCCTTGCATTCACCTCTCGAACCACCCCCATCCATGTACAGATTAAACAGCCAGGGCGACATAACACATCCCTGACGAAGTCACACCTTTACCTCAAACCATTCACACTCTCCATTTCTAATCCTAATACAAGCTCTACTACTCTCGTAAAAACTCTTGACTGCTCTTAACAGCTTTCCTCCTATCCCATATATCTGCAGTACCTCCCACAGTGCTTTCCTGTATACCCTGTCGTAAGCCTTTTCCAGACCCATAAAAGCCAAAAAAAACATTATTACCTTTTCCTATGGCTTTCTCATATAGTTATTTGTTTATTGAAGAGCCTGTAATGACTGCCATTTGTTTTATATTGTATTGTATTTGTTTGTTATCATTTGCCTGTTTGTTTATTATTTGCTTGATTTTCATTTATTATTAGTTATGTGTCAGTTTATTATTTTTTACTATTCACCTGTTTGTTTGCATTTTTAACTATACCTTTGTATTTATTTGATTTATTATTATATATGTTATCATTTTTATCTATTTATATATTTATCATTATATTTTTTCGCATCCCACCTAGTTATGGACCAAAAGGTCTCCTGTTGGCATGCTCCATCTTTGTAATCCTTCGTGTGTGTGTGTGATTCACCATGGTGAACCACGGTGGATCACACACACACAAATACAAACACACACACACACACACACACACACACACACACACATATATATATATATATATATATATACACACGCACAGACACACATACATGCATACACATATACATACACACAATCACACCCACCCACACATACACAGATTTGAGCGCCCAACATCCTTTCCTTTTTGGCCTCACTAGATGTGGTGAACAAGAAAAAGTGAACCACAAATTTAATTTCAAATGAGGAAAGTAGGGAGCTACTGTATGTATAAGAACACAAGAATGAAGGAGACTGCAGGAGACCAAAAGCAGAACTAGGCAGTTCCATGTCCCTTATCACCTGTCATACTTATCCATACATTTATCTCATCTTCTCTTAAAACAACCAATTATAGTTTCAGCGCTCACTACATGGTACCTAAGCCTATTCCATTCGTTAACCACTCTGTTGGTAAATCAATTCTTACCAGATTCCTTCTTAAAACTAAATTTGTCCAGCTTCACTTAATCACGTGAGGCACAACAGAGCGGAAGAAAATAAACTCTACAGTACTTCTAGAGAACTAAAAGGAGAAAATACTTCATTAGCAAAAACCGGCGCTTCTATCCTTGGGAGAATGGGGGCAATGTCGCGCTCAAGAGAGGAGGGGGGAGATACAAGGAGGGCAGCAGGTACGAAGGGTAACAGAAATTGAACAATGGTTAGCATTATTTTTTAATTGAGGTTATTATCTAAATACAATAGAGAGCTGCGTGACTCTGGTCCGTAGAGATGCCATCAAAATTCCTAAGAGAGAGAGAGAGAGAAGAAGTAAGGTCAGACAACAGCAGAAACAAAGCCTTGGAAGTAAAGACCATCTGACAATGATGTCATTTTGATGACGTCATAGTTCGTCGCCACCTTGCCACTGGGAGTTGTCGGTGGAATGAAGAACCTTACGAACGCAGGAAACCACAAACAGGAAGACGACTTCGAGGGAGCAACCCAACTTCGAAGGATGTTCAGGCTACAAGAAGAGGAAGTCAACCGCCTCAGAATGGCCAATCGTCTTCTGGAAAAGCGGTTACAAGAAACGGAAAGGGACCTTCACGAAATAAAGCGGCACGTCGAGCGTAACCTCAAAGACCAGCGTAAACGTTACATACTGGAGATCGTCCAACTCGAGGAAGAAAACGAATAGTTAAGCCAAAAAGTCCTTCAGCTGCAGGCGATCCTCAAGAAAGGAGCCGAAAAGTCTCTGCAGCGAGACACGCCTCAGGAGTTTAACGAAGACCTCGTCCACACCACAAGACCACTTCAGTCCCATCAAGAAGAGCAACCCGAAGGCGCCTAGGTTCGGGACATGGACGAGTGGTCTGCGTCCTCCGAGGACCTACAAGAACTACAAGAAAGTTCGGTCTGGGACAACAACGACGAAGAGAAGTCAACGTCCTCCTAGGGCACACCGGAAGACGAAATGTGGCCACAGGCGTCCGAAGTCAAGGCTGAAGACCCTCTTCTTCCCACCAAATCGTTCGTGCCTACCTCGGAGGCTCGTGTGACGAGAAGAGCCTCCACAATACCGACCCCTCCGTCATACGCCCAGATGGCTACCCGGGGTGCTTGGGGGCACCCCGGGTCGGGCTGGAGGCCACAGGCGCCAACACCTCTAACCCGTCCCTCCACAGAGGCCGTCGTCACCAGGCCCGTCGTGTGGGAACGACCCACGACCTACAAGAGGATTCTGCAGAGCGCATGCAGGAACTCGAGAGCCGAGAGGACGCCGCTCGAGGGGCCGAAGAAGGAGATCGCGAGAAGAACGCCACCTCCTCCTCCACCTCCGGCAACAGCGAGGGACCGGGGGAACAGAAGGGGCTACGAGAGGAGAACGGCACCATCACCACCGAAGGGCAACACAAGGGCCCAAGGCGGAGGTCACCCTCGAAGTGAGGACGACAGGGGACAGCGGCGCTTCCCCTCGCTCAGGTCCCAGTGGGAGGGTGACCCGAAACCGCCGCCAATTGCCGAAGCCCCAAAGAAAGGCAACACATCAAGGAAACAGAAAAAGTGGAGAAATAATTGAGAACAAATAGATAGAAAGTTGAAAAAAGATGAAGAAAAAATTGTTAGCCAAGAGAAGGGATGAAGAATTAAGAAGAAATTGAAATATGAGAATAGAATAGACAATTGAGAAAATTTGTAAATTAAGGAAAATGAAGAACGAATAAAAGAAAGTGAAGTAAAAATAAGAAAAGGGAACGAGGGGGTTCCCCTCAGCTGAATAAAATCGCCCGGCGGCAGTCAAATTATATTTGAAGTGTTTCCACACAATCATGAAATTATGTATCATTTAAACGCGTTAAACAATAGAAAATAGAAAAGAAGTTCAACCACAAAAAAATATATCAATCAGAAAATGGATCAAGTGAAATAGAATATTTGGAAATATTTGTTTTAGGTTTTCATACATGGAAAATAAGATAGAAATAAAATAAGTAAATAAAAATAAATAATGATACATAAATAAAAATAATAAATAAACAAATGAAAATTAAATAAAATCGCATGGTGGCAGGTAGATTATATTTAATGTTACCACATATCAAATTATTTATCATATTGGACATATCAAACCATTTGAAAGTTGAAAAATCTCTCATCAACTAAATAAAATATCAAAATATGGATCAGTCAAAATGAAATTTGAAAAAAAAATTATATTGAAATATCGAAAATATTTGCAAATAAAAATAGAATAATCAATTGATATATTAAAGTTGACTGATTTGGTTTAACGTCATTACGAGGCTAGGATGGTGCCCCTTACAGAGTACTTTGTAGCGCGGAATTTAATTAGCAATACCCTTGGTTCAACTCGCCGTTGTCAGTTCCCAGGCTCCCTTCAGACCAGGACTTTTCTCGTGCCACAGCTGGTCTGCCTCCCCTCCTGGTCTTTCCATGGTGTTGCTTAACGAGCGCTGAGGAGGCTGCGACCCTCGTTATTAAGCTGAACTACTGTTCCAAGTACTTGTGTCCTTCCGTTCGTGGCGACTATTTGCGAAATTCTACTCGTTTGTTTAATCTTTGACCAAGGAGGTCTTCTTATGTGACATAGAATACAATGAAAAAAGGGAAATCCGGAGAGGTCCCTAAGGAAACCTCTCTGCACAGAGTCTCAAATGGTTTCTGCAGATTTAGTTTATCACGCTTTTATGCGATTGCTTCTGGTTGTGGGCGAGATGCAGGGATGACCCGTCCTCCATGAGGAAAAAAAAAAAAAAAAAAGGCAGGGAGGGATAGTGAATGGGAGTGGAGTATGTGGAGATGAAATGGGTGGGAGTAGATTTATGCTTTTGACTTTGGTTACCTCCCTTGTAAGGGGGAAAAAGCCGTTGGTATATGTGTATATGTATGTATACATACATGCATGCATGCATGCATGCAAGTAACTACTAGGAAAATGAGAACCTGGTAACCGAACGTTTTCGTCTATCTAAGACATTTTCAAAGGTACAATATAAACAAGAGATATAAGGACATTGTATACAGTGCATACAGAATATAAAAGAAACTAGGGAAGGTCCACTGTGACTAGCTCAACACAGGTTCCCAGCTTACAATGTCTACGATCTACAACTTTTTTTCATTATAAAATTA
>NC_134780.1:57767425-57829925 GCF_046742065.1 Oratosquilla oratoria | reverse complement strand
GGAACAATCTCGACATCTCGCACAAACAAAAGGAACACATAACAGATTGGTCGACATCATACAGAAATAACAGACAGGAGGAAATCGCCATAGCAAGACTGAGGATGAATTCGACCCGCCTCACCCACCTAAACCCATACATTAATGGCGTATTTCCTCCACAATGCAACACCTGCAACACTATACTATCCATAAGACACATACTCATACACTGCTCAAGATACAACACACAGCGCAAAGCGCTTATACAACACTGCAAATATAAGAAAATTCAACTAAGCACCACAAATCTTCTGACCGACGACCGTTTACTTATTGACAAAGTAGTATTTTATTTGCGCACTACAGGACTATTGTGGAAATTATAATGGTAGATTAAAAAGGATCGCAGGTTCACACCAGGCTTAATGACCTCATTATAGGTCGATAGCCTTAAAGATAAAAAAAAAAAAAAAAAAAAAAGTCCACCCTCTCTCATACCTTCACACAACCCTAGTTCTCACCTCTTCGACGCTGTACATTGGTGCATTGATGTTTTGTACGCAAGTATTGTTTAGTAGGCCCATTCTTGGACTTGTATATCTTTATGATGTGTTTTCTATGTATTGACCTTTTATTTGTCTTGTATGTATTTGTCTATGTTAAATGTCCCAGTGTACGTTGAGTGTACTTAAATGATCAGTAAAACTTTATTTTTGTTTGTTTGTGTAAATACAATTAGTTAACTTTCGTACAGACGTCTATCTTACCTCAACCATAATCCTTATAATTCCTACTTACATTCAGTCTCAAATAGAGCTTTTCCTCGGAACGTATTACCTATACGTTCCACGTTTATTGTTGTGGGTTTGCTTCTCATCTGGAACTCGACTTACCCCTAGATTCGACTGAAGTTCCACTCATTACGTTAACTCAGGCCAAAACTAAGCAAGCAACCCATGACAATTTGGGGGCCTGCCAAGGGATATATGGTATTCTATATCTACGTGAAATAGATTAGTGACCCGTAGGTAAGATCGAAGTCTGCTAACCTCTTAACCTCAATTATCAGTAACACGTGCGATTGTCACTTTGTCTATTACCATACACTCACTGTCACTGAATCATTTATTTTTTATTTAAATTTTCAATATTACGTTAGGTTAGATGATAGGATATAAATTCATAAGTATTCGATTTGTGCTTGATTATCAATACGTTAGGTTAGATGATAGGATACAAAACTTTAAGGTATCGATTATTCGAAGTGTGTGAGACCCCGACATTCATGTCCTACATATTCAACGGTTCCAAAGGAGAACCTCTATTCCTTAAGTTCGCAGTAACTCACCCAAATAATTTACCGGTATTCAACTACCACCCCCCTCCCGAGTTAACTAGCGATCTTCCTAAATTACCCACTTGCTGTAGCCCTAACGTCGAACAAAAGTTACGACCCCGTTATAGTGACCTTCCCTCAGTAACTGTGCCTAGGAGATTTATACTATCCCCCCACAGCTTCGAAAGTTAACTATACCTGCACAGTAAGCCGTGTATTCTAAGATTCAGACCATTAGTTAGCCATATTCTGATTCAGCGACAGTCTATGTGTGAACTATCCTCTTTCCTATCGGGAAACCTCGAAGCAAACTATACGAAAGTTACGGGCGTATAGTTTGAGCGCTGAACCATAGTATACACACCATCTATAGGATAAATGTTCATAGACCGGGTTCTTATAGAGACCCACCATAGATTTCACTCCCCCCGAACAGGGATTTAGTCAATTTTTCGTGTGTGAAGTCCAAGAATTGGTTTATACTAATATCCCTGGAGTGGAATTCTCGTGTATATACACCAACCATGCCTTTCAACATAGAAACTTTCATCAAGAATCCCTCAGTGGATCAGTTAGAGTATGATCTCAAAATGGATGATTGGAGACTGTTGGCTCAAACCTACCAAATTAATGCTCCTACTACATTACGTAAAGATGAACTCAAACGAGTGGTCATCGAATCCCTAGTAGACTTGCTAATACTGGACGCCGATGCATTCAAACTACTGAGTCAGGAAAGTGCTCGTGACGTAACTGAAGGAGACCCTGTAAGTGATAGTGATCCCCCCTTGCAGCCTGAAGCACGCGCTCCCTCCCCCCAATCTCCCTTCAATAAACCAGTAGTATCTTTAGAATTAGAGAAAATTAAATTAGAGAGAGAGAGAATGAGACAAGAACGGGAGCTTGAATTAATGAGATTAAAAGAAAAAGAGAAAGAACGAGAAGAAAGAGAGAAAGAGCGGGAGCTTGAATTACTGAAATTAAGAGAGCGAGAGAAAGACCGTGAGCTTGAGCTGAGAAAGGAGGAACGTGACAGAGAAAGACAGTGTGAGCGTGAAAGAGAATGAGAAGAAAAAGAGAGAACGTGAGAACAGAGAAAAGGAACTCGAAGTAGAGTACGAACGAAAGTTGAAATTAGCCGACATAGATAGGAAAAATAAATCTACCCACCTATTAAATAACCAAATTGCCTCCCTTTCTTCCTAATTTCAATGAATCAGACCCAGAATACTTTTTTTAGGCAATTTGAACGTTTAGCTGAGCACGTCAACTGGCCAGTAGAAGAATGGGTTTGGATCATACAAAGCAAATTGATAGGAACAGCCACCAAAGTCTTCAACAGTCTTGAGGAATACTCATCCTATGAAATAGTCAAATCTAGCATCCTCAATGCCTATCAAGTTACTCCTGAGTCTTACCGTCAAAAATTCAGAAATTTGACCAAAACTGCTAACTCGACATTTGTCGAATTTGCCTCTGAAAAACTCAGAATCTTTAAGCAATGGCTCTCTGCCACCAAAGTAAATACAAACTCAGAATCTTTAAGCAATGGCTCTCTGCCACCAAAGTAAATACATACGATCAACTCGTTAACTTCATGGTCTTCGAGGAATTTAAGCGCAGAATTCCATTCCAAATCATGCTTCATTTAGATGGAAAAAAAATGTATTTGATTCAACTGAAGCAGCATTACTTGCCGATGGTTACGCAGTACTTAATAGGTTCAATGTACAGCGTGGGAGCCATATTGTAAAGTCATCAGTAGGTCCCTCCGTCACTCCCGATGATAAGCAGGCACGAAAGACCTCTACCCCTACCCCCCTCTACTCTTCCTGTAGTTACTGTAAGAAACCTGGCCATCACATCACTCGATGCCAAGAGCCAGGCTGCAGATTGTCAAAGTCCCCAAGTGTGTCGAAAGCTCCTACACAGTGTACTGGACCAAAATCTTACGGTCCTCGTAAACCTATGACTCGTGTAGTAAGAGACTTTCCCCCCTGTGAACATACCTTTAAAGACGTCAAGTCCCATGGTAAAATCTTTACTAAGAAAAAACCCTCTCAACACAAAATAAAGGCTCAAGAGTATGTCCATAGAAACCCTACTGATGCGCTAGAGACCTATATCATGCATTGTAAAATCCCCCCTTACAAATGAACATACGAGAAGTCGATACAACGGCTCTCAAGTCCAACTCTGCCCTCCTTGCAGACCTTATTCAATGCCTTGGGCCCCTTACTCATGACAAAGAATTGCAAACTAATGCTCTTCCTATTCGCCAGACCCCTTATCGCCTCTACCCCCATAAGGCAGAGAGGATGCTGCCACCATCTCCGCCACAACTCCATCACGGCTCCTCTCGCCTCCCTCTCCAATCCCACGGAGAAATTGGTCTGGTCCCCAGTCTGCCAACGCTCCTTCGAGACCCTTCGGCAGTTCCCGAGCAGCGAACCGGTGTTGAAGACCCCTGACTACTCCCAACCCTTCGTCCTCCACGTAGACGCATCGGGAGAAGGGATAGGACGGGTCTTGCTGCATACTTATGCAAAAGAAACTGCAATGCTTTATGTTGAGGTTTATAAGTGGTATAATATGCCCATGTCTGTACAATAAAATGCTGATGCATGGAAGACAAATAATACATGAGTTATGTATACATGTAGGTCAAGCGTCTGAGGAAACTTTAGAAGCCACTTATAAAACAATAAGAAAGGCTAGGTTACATCATACTTGCAAAATATCGAGAACTAGATCAAACAAAGACCTAATACACTGGTTACTTTTAATTTCAGACCCTATACTGGCTAGTTTAAAAAAGATTGAAAATCCTGAATCTAACAATTCTCTCCCTTTGCATGTAATAAATATGCTCAGACAGCCTGTTTATGACTATTAGCATACTGTATTAGTAAAGTTGTTTATGAGATTATATAATTACAAAGGTGTATATATTTGCATATATATACATTATACAAACATTAATCTATTTTTCATTATTTCTCTCCTGTGTGCAATGAATTACTGACAATTAAGTTTCTCTTATCAAAAGTTTAAGAAATACATGTTTTCATACACCTGTACAAATTTTTCCTTTCCCTGTGATACATGCATTTTGCAGTAATTCTTTGCGTGATACCTTAAAGTCACATCTCATTTCCTTCTCTACTATAATAGTAACCACTGGATGCTTTCTACCGATTAGTTTAAGTACACTTTTATCACTAGTAGTAATTTTGCTACTTTGGTGAAGAAAAAACTTATACTATAATATTTTCCATTTAAACTGTGTGAAATGATGATATCTTCCATGGTGAAGGCACCGTTTCAAACTTTTTTTCCTTTTTTTTTTCAACTGCCTGTACTGAAATTTGATTTCATATCCTTAGACTTTTGACCAGGATTTTTACCCATTTCTACCACTGACCGACGACCACCTGGTCACCGGTGGTCGGAAACAGGTCGTAAGCTTGGTGTAACTGGAACCTTACTCTCCAATCTATCGTACCTAACTTGGTTCCAACTTGGACTATATCCTCATTTTCTATTTATCATACTTTGGTGTGTGTGTGCGTGCGTGCGTGAATGAATGTGTCTTTCTGTGTGTGTGTGATTCACCATGGTTCACCATGGTCTTTGGATCACGTGTTGGACTTGTGATCGACAGCTATTACCCTCCCGGATGCGAGCTCACAGTTCATATATGACCGATTTATGGGTAATACTGTGACATTACACGCACATACACGCACACCCAACTCCCCGCTCACGAGTTAGAGTAACGACTCGCAGTGCAATGATACTGAAATTATTTCAGCCCTGGGCGGGATTCGAATTCGGACAGCTGTACCAGTGCTTGCGAACTCTACCACTGTGCCGTCGAGTCGTGTGTATGTGCGTGCGTCTACCTCCGGACGATTCCCTTCGGTTAAGAGAAGACCTTGGTCAAAGATTAAACAAACGAGTAGAATTTCCTAATCCCTCCTCTCATCCTGCTACAAGCGCAGTGTCGTCCGCAAACAACAACTGGCTCACCTCCCACTTTTCTCCATTTTCTTTAATCATCTCCAACCCCTGACCCACTACCCTTGCATTCAGCCTCTCGCACCACCCCATCCATGTACAGATTGAACAGCCAGGGCGACATCCCTGGCGAAGTCACACCTTTACCTCAAACCATTCACTCTCTCCATTTCTAATCTTAACACAAGCTCTACTACTCTCGTAAAAACTCTTGACTGCTCTTAACAGCTTTCCTCCTATCCCATATATCTGCAGTACCTCCCACAGCGCATTCCTGTCTACCCAGTCGTAAGCCTTTTCTAGACCCATAAAAGCCAAAAAAAAATAACATCTTTACCTAATCCTATAGCTTTCTGTTTGCTAAATGATATCCAGCATGGATTCAGATGGAAACGCTTTTGCGTGACTTACTCGAATTCTACAATACAGTCATCTCGAATTATGGCAAAAGAAACAATATAGAATATATCTAGACTTTGCAAAAGCTTTTGATACCATCCTTCACGAAAAACTACTGACTAAATTAACTTCACACGGAGTAAGTGATACCCTATTAAGTTGGACTAGTAATTGGTTAAATGACCGAAAACATAAAGTTGTTCTAAATGGTAAAACTTCTAGATGGAAAAATGTTACGAGTGGAGTTCTTTAGGGTTCCGTTCTTGGGCCAGTTCTATTCATAGTATATATAAATGATATAGACCACGGGCTGAAACCTATTGTCTCCAAATTTGCTGATTATACAAAACTGTGCGGAATGGCAAATGATCACTTAAACCAAGAAGATTTAGATAAATAACAGCAATGGTATGAAAATTGGTCAATGAAATTTAACACAAGTAAATGCAATTAATGCAAACAGGTAAAAATAGCAGTAAGATTACAAGATATTTGGAAATTCATTAACAAAAGTGGATAGTTAAAAGGATCTCGGAGTAATTATCAGGAATTATCTCAAATCATCTAATCAGTGTATGCTGTTTCTGTATAGTCACCTAATCTCATTAAAGACATTGACAGATTGGAAAAAGTACAACGGCGAATCACAAAATTGATTCCAAATATAAAAAATAAATCATACGAAAATCGACTATAACATGAATCTGTTTTCCCTAAAAAAGCGTAGACTCGGAAATGATTTCCTACAGGTCTTTAAGATTCTAAAGGGAATTGACATCAATAGTGACAAAATGTTAACACTGAATGAGAATCCGACAAGAAACAATGGTCTCAAACTGTCAGGAAATAGATTTAATTTGGAAATGGGTAGAAAACACTTTGGCAACCGTATAATTAATGAATGGAATAAACTTCCTGCAGAAGCTGTAATGACTGCCATTTATTTTATATTGTTTATTGCAGAGGCTGTAATGACTGCCATATATTTCATATCATTTGTTTATTTGTTTGTTATCATTTGCCTGTTTATTATTATTTGCTTGATTTTAATTTATTATTAGTTATATGTCAGTTTATTTACTATTTACCCGTTTGTTTCCTACTTAACTATACCTATGTATTTATTCATTTTAGTTATTATTATTTAGTTATAATTTTTATGTATTTATATATTATATTTTTCTCGCATCCAACCTAATTATGGATCAAAACGTCTCCTGTCGGCATGCTCCTTCTTTGTAATCCTTTGTGTGTGTGTGATTCACCATGGTGAACCATAGTGAATCACACACACACACACACACACACACACACACGTCGGTCAAAGTGGCAGCGAAGTTCGGACTCTGGAGTTATCAAAGAAATTCGAGGATCACAACAAGGAAGTACCTGTGTTGTGTTTATAGGGAAGAGGAAAGCTCGTAGTGTAGTGGGAAGGTGATGAAAAAGGGGAAGGGGAGGGATTACTGAGGAAAATGGAAGGAAATGAGGAAGGGGAAGACTGGGTCCAGGAAAGCAGACGTCATGTCAACAAACGGTGACCGGATGATAATGAGGACGAAGGGATTAGCAAAAATGTAAATATTAGAAATATAGATAAGAGCAGTGCAATGGAAGGTCAAGATAACTATTTCCATGGATTTAATGACGGAGGAAATGACAACCTCCCCGACTAGTAAATTCCGAGGAGAAACTAAAAGCAATTATTGAAAATTGGGAAGCTAAGTCTAACCAAATAAAGTTAATTACTCAAAGAATTGATAAGATGGAAGAATTAAAGGAGAATCAAAACCTAAATAAAGAAATAATAGAATTAAAAAGACAGTTAAGAGAAGCAAAGGAAGGGAATGAGGATTTAAAGAGGAGTAATAAGGAAAATAAAGAGTCCATAGCAAAAGAGGTCAGTGGTTGGAAGAAAGTACAAAAGAACAATAAAATTGAATTTAGAGGTATAATGAAACACCAGATGAAACAACAAGCTGAAAACAGAAGGGAGAAGGAGAATATAGTAAGAGACTTAGCAGATAAAAAGAAATGTATAATCATATTTGGGATGGAAGAGAAGTATAATCTAAATAGGACTACAAGAATAAAGGAGGAAAAGGAAAAAGTGAATAATATGTTACATGTAGTTCAAGAAGATGAACCAGAAATTGGGAAACAAATAGAAGAAATGTATAGACCAGACCAATTAAGATTAAATTCAGTTCACAAACGACAGCAGAGAATATCTTAGCAACAACAGGGAAACTAGCAGGGAGTGAACAATATAAAAAGATATGGATAAAAAGAGAAATGAATAAAGAGGAAAGAAAGTATGAGAAGACAAAAAAACTAGATGCTAAAGAAAAAAACAGAGGCAGAAAAAGAGAAATTCTATTGGAGAGTAGTGAATATGAAAGTGAAGAAATGGTTCATAGCACAGGAAAACAGAAGGGAAACGGAAAACACAATGGAAGTAACAGAAAATTAAAAGTATCTTACACAAATATAGATGGCTTAATAACAAGCTTGAACGAACTGAATGATTACCTGAAGGAAAAAGAACCGAACATAATGTAGAGACAAAATTGAAAGGTCCACTACCACCCAACAGTGTAGGACATGGTGCATATAATTATTGCATTAGAAACAGACAGGTAAAACAAGGGGTTAGAATTATGTTCCTGACTAACAAGGATATAAATGTGGGGAATGTTACATATGGAAAGAATAGAGATGATTATGATGAAAGTGGAGGACAGGGATGGGAAGAGCAGGAAATTTGTAATAAATTATGTGCCTCCTAAAACGGCCTCGTGGGAAGAGAGAAAACATAAAGGTATATTAGATGACACAAGGATAACATTAAATAAGATAATGGAAGAGAGAGGAAGAATAGTTATAATGGGTGACTTTAATTGTAAAGAAATCTGCTAGGATGAGATGACAGTAAAGGGTGGAGACGACCTATGGGGAAATGTACTACTTGATATGATTATAGAACATACAGTGACGCAATGGATTCAAGAGAATACTAGGTATAGAAACGAGGAAGAACCATGGAGACTGGACCTAATAATCACATCACAACCTGAAATAGTGGACAAGATTGAATATAAGACACCAATAAGTAAAAATTACCACATATTGGTTGAACTGGAACTAAATGAGGAAATATACATGAAAAAATGAACAATATAGAAAGGGAAGATTGATGTATGAAAAAACAAAGTTTCATAGTTTAAGAGAATTCCTTCAAAAAGCAGACTGGGAAAGAATACACAAGGAGGAAACAACACAAGAAGAGAAATGGAATATTTTGACAAAAAAAAATTTATAAAGGAGTTGAAAAGTATGTCCCAAGAAAAAGAATATGTAGTGCTGGTTCAACAAAAGATGTAGGGAGTTAAAAGACATAAGAGATTAAACTTGGATAAAATGGAAAAAACACAAGAGACATGAAAAAATGGAAAATATATACAAATTATAGAAATGAATATGTACATCACTCGGAAATGATTTGATACAGGTCTTTAAGATTCTAAAGGGAATTGACAACATCAATAGTGACAAAATGTTCACACTGAATGAAGGAAAAGTTCCAAAATATTGGAAAAAGAACAAATATAGTACCAATATATAAAGGGGGAAACAAAGAAGACCCTACTAACTATAGACCGGTCTCTCTAACAAGTACGAGAGCAAAACTATGTGAAAGAATTATCAAAAGTAGATGGGTAAGGCATTTGAAAAAAAAAAAAAACATACTAAATCCAAGACAATCTCGATTCAGACAAGGATGATCATGCGTCACAAACTTAATGTGTTTCTATTCAAGGCTCATAGATGTAATACAAGAAAGAGATGGATGGGCCGATTGTGCATTTCTACACCTGGAAAAAGCTTTTCATAACTGCCACATAAGAAGTTGCTTAAGAAATTTGAAACTGCACGAGGAATACAGGGCAAACTGCTGAAGTGGATGGAAGACTTCTTGCATGAAAGAAAAATGAGAGTAGTGATAAGAGACAAACACTCTAATTGGGATGAAGTGATGTGGTGTTCCACAAGGAACAGTTCTGACCCCAATAATGTTTGCTATATATATTAATGATATGGATAAAGGAATAGAAAGTTATATGAGCTTCTTTGCGGATGATGCAAAATTGTTGAAAAAAGTGAAAAGTGAAGAAGATTGTGAGTCGCTACACAGTGATCTCAATAAAGAATGGGAATAAAGTAGGAAGTGGGAGATGGAATTCAATATTAAGAAGTGTAGTATAATGGAATTTGGAAGAAGCAAAAAAAAAAAAAAAAAAAAAAAAAGAATAGTGGGATCATATAAATTGGGAGAAATAAATAAAAAAGTAGAAAACGAGAAAGACCTGGTGGTCATTATCATGAATAATATGTCCCCTGAGAAACATATAAACAAGATTTCTGGAGAAACTTATCATTTAATAAGAACAATCAAAGTAACATTTACATACCTGGATGAAAAATGTTGAAGAAAATACTAGTCACTTTGATAAGACCAAGATTGGAATATGCAGCAACAACGTGGTCACCAAGCACAAAAAAATATATAACAAAACATGAAAGAATACAAACAGCAATTACAAAATTGGCACCAACACTCTCAAAACTATCATATAAAGAAAGACTAGCAAAACTTGAGCTACAGACATTAGAGCAAAGAAGAGAGAGAGGAGATTTAATAACTATTTATAGAATCATGAAAGGCATAGAAAATATTGATAGGGAGGATCTAATAAAATGGGATAGTAGAAATACAAGAGGACACGGAAAGAGAATCAAGAAAGACAGTTATAGAAGAGATCTGAAAAAGAACAGCTTTCCCCACAGAGTAATGCACATTTGGAACAAGTTAGATGAGAAAGTGGTGTGTGCAAAAACAATACACGATTTTAAAAACAGTCTAGATAAAATAAGATATGAAGACGGGACACCACGAGCATAGCTCCCCTTCCGGAAAATACAACTAGGTAAATACACAAAAACACACACACACATACTCACGCACAGACACACACACACACACATACTCATGCACAAACACACACATACATGCATACATATATACATACACACAACATCCTTTCCTTCTTGGCCTCACTGGATGTGGTGAAGATGCAGGCCTACCTACCTACTCGGAAGAAAAAGTGAACCACAAATTTAATTTCAAATGAGGAAAGTAGGGAGCTACTGTATGTATAACAACACAAGAATGATGGAGTCTGTAAGAGATCAAAAGCAGCACTAGGCAGTTCCATGTCCCTTATCACCTTCCATACTTATCCATAAAGTTATCTCATCTTCTCTTAAAACAACCAATTATAGTTTCAGCGCTCACTACATGGTACCTAAGCCTATTCCATTCGTTAACCACTCTGTTGGTAAATCAATTCTTACCAGATTCCTTCTTAAACACAAATTTGTCCAGCTTGACTTAATCCCGTGAGGCACAACAGAGCGGAGGAAAATAAACTCTACTTCTAGAGAACTAGAAGGAGAAAATACTTCATTATCAAAAACCGGCGCTTCTATCCTTGGGGGAATGGGGGCAATGTCGCGCTCAGGAGAGGAGGGGGGAGATACAAGGATGGCAGCAGATAGGAAGGGTAACAGAAATTGAACAATGGTTAGCATTATTTTTTAATTGAGGTTATTATCTAAATACAATAGAGAGCTGCGTGACTCTGGTCCGTAGGGATGCCATCAAAATTCCTAAGACAGAGAGAGAGAGAGAGAGAGAGAGAGAGAGAGAGAGAGAGAGAGAGAGAAAAGAAGTAAGGTCAGACAACAGCAGAAACAAAGCCTTGGAAGTAAAGACCATCTGACAATGACGTCACTTTCATGACGTCATAGTTCAACGCCACCTTGCCACTGGGAGTTGTCGGTGGAATGAAGAACCTTACGAACGCAGGAAACCAGAAAGACGAAGACGACTTCGAGGGAGCAACCCAACTTCGAAGGATGTTCAGGCTACAAGAAGAGGAAGTCAACCGCCTCAGAATGGCCAATCGTCTTCTGGAAAAGCGGTTACAAGAAACGGAAAGGGACCTTCACGAAATAAAGCGGCACGTCGAGCGTAACCTCAAAGACCAGCGTAAACGTTACATACTGGAGATCGTCCAACTCGAGGAAGAAAACGAACAGTTAAGCGAAAAAGTTCTTCAGCTGCAGGCGATCCTCAAGAAAGGAGCCGAAAAGTCTCTGCAGCGAGACACGCCTCAGGAGTTTAACGAAGACCTCGTCCACACCACAACAGCACTTCAGTCCCATCAAGAAGAGCAACCCGAAGGCGCCTAGGTTCGGGACATGGACGAGTGGTCTGCGTCCTCCGAGGACCTACAAGAACTACAAGAAAGTTCGGTCAGGGACAACAACGACGACGAGAAGTCAACGTCCTCCAAGGGCCCAGCCGAAGACGACATGTGGCCACAGGCGTCCGAAGTCAAGGCTGAGGACCCTGTTCTTCCCACAAAATCGTTCGTTCCTACCTCGGAGGCTCGTGTGACGAGAAGAGACTCCCCACCACCGACCCCTCCGTCATACGCCCAGATGGCTACAAGGGGTGCTTGGGGACACCCCGGGTCGGGCTGGAGGCAACAGGCGCCAACACCTCTAACCCGTCCCTCCACAGAGGCCGTCGTCACCAGGCCCGTCGTGTGGGAACGACCCACGACCTACACGAGGATCCTGCACAGCGCATCCAGGAACTGGAGAGCCGAGAGGACGCCGCTCGAGGGGCCGAAGAAGGAGATCGCGAGAAGAACGCCACCTCCTCCTCCACCTCCGGCAACAGCGAGGGACCGGGGGAACAGAAGGGGCTACGAGAGGAGAACGGCACCATCACCACCGAAGGGCAACACAAGGGCCCAAGGCGGAGGTCACCCTCATAGGGAGGACGACAGGGGACAGCGGCGCTTCCCCTCGCTCAGGTCCCAGTGGGAGGGTGACCCGAAACCGCCGCCAACTGCCGAAGCCCCAAACAAAGGCAACACATCGAGGAAACAGAAAAAGTGGAGAAATAATTGAGAACAAATAGATATAAAGTTGAAAAAAAGATGAAGAAAAAATTGTTAGCCAACAGAAGGGATGAAAAATTAAGAAGAAATTGAAATATAATAACAGAATAGACAATTGAGAAAATTTGTAAATTAAGGAAAATGAAGAAAGAATAAAAGAAAGTGAAGTAAAAATAAGAAAAGGCGACGAGGGGTTTCCCCTCAGCTGAATAAAATCGCCCGGCGGCAGTCAAATTATATTTAATGTTTCCATACAATCATGAAATTATGTATCATCTAAACGCGTTAAACAATATTAAATAGAAAACTTCAACCCCCAAAAAATATATCAATCAGAAAAAAGATCAAGTGAAATAGAATATTTGGAAATATTTGTTTTAGGTTTTCATACATGGAAAATAAGATAGAAATAAAATAAGTGAATAAAAATAAATAATGATACATAAATAAAAATAATAAATAATAAACAAATGAAAATGAAATAAAATCGCCTCGTGACAGGTAGATTATATTTAATGTTACCACATATCAAATTATTTACCATACTGGACATATCAAACCATTTGAAAGTTGAAAAATCTCTCATCAACTAAATAAAATATCAAAAAATGGATAAATCAGTCAAAATGAAATTTTTGAAATATTTGTTTTAAAATTTTATATATTGAAATATCGAAAATATTTGCAAATAAAAATAGAATAATCAATTTGTATATTAAAGTTGACTGATTTGGTTTGTCATCAAGAGGCTAGGACGGTGCCCCTTACAGAGTACTTTGTAGTGCGGAATTTAATCAAGAATACCCTTGGTTCAAATCGCCGGTGTCAGCTCCCAGGCTCCCTTCAGACCAGGACTTTTCTCGTGCCACATCTGGTCTACCTCCCCTCCTGGTCTTTCCATGGTGTTCCTTAACGAGCGCTGAGGAGGCTGCGACCTTGTCTTTAAGCTGAACTGCTGTACCAGGTAATTGTGTCCTTCCGTTCGTGGCGACTATTTGCGAAATTCTACTCGTTTGTTCAATCTTTGACCAAGGAGGTCTTCTCTTGACCAAAGGAAATCGTTCGGAGGTACACGCACACACACACACACTCGACTCGGTGGCGCAGTTGGTAGAGTTCCCGGCTGCCACTACGGCGCACAGTGGTAGAAATGTCCCATTTTCTGGTCAAAAGTATGTGACCACATTTTTTGGGGTTATGGGTACTTGCGTAATATTTAGATGATGCTGCATGTGATAGTAAGTAATTATGGAAGAATTGTTTTTTAAGCGTTATTTTTGAGGGTTCAATATATGTGATTATCTGAAACTCAAAAAAAAAATTTATTTGACTAGTTCTTATATAGCAATTGTTTTTTTTTTATCTAGAACAGATGAAAATCTATATATTTTAATTACTTGCAATTGCAAATCAGTGATATTTTTCACTGAAAGACATTTACAAATCCCAACATTTCTTACAAAGAACTGTCAAGATATGTCTCATAATAAGATAATTCCTATAAATAAACATCTTGACCATTTGCAACTATATTTAGCTGCACATATTTGCAACATTCCGAGTAACGTCCTTATAAAGAAAAACATTTGAGACATCAGATGCCGCAAGCACTGCCTGTAGTTTAATATTCCCGCTGCTATTCCCGTTTTCTTTCATCTTTATTTGTCAACAGTTCTGGAAGGAGGCAGGTCAGTTGAAAAGATCTTCCCGTATTGTCATGTTTATTTATATTATTTTAAGTAGAGTTTTATTTTCATTTCTTTTATGTTAACCGATGATCTAGGTCACCCACTAAAAAACACTAGAAAAGCAGGCATTAGATTTAAGAATATGGTGAAAATGAAACCCCTCTCAGTAATTGTTTTGCTTTAATTTATAATTGTTTCCCCTGCTATGTATCCATAGAAAACACAATTAGGTTAACTATACTATATTTACATAGTAAAAATGACTACACAACTATCATGATATTAACCCTTTCATTTTTTCTTTCTTTATGTATCATGTCATCTTTGTTTACTAGACGAGAGTGCATAAGAGAATATTTGGATAAGAATGCATGCAGTTTTGAAGATGCTATGGTTATTGCCCTTAAAAAACATCAAAGTTTATATAACCATACTAAGGCTCCAACTCACTCGCAAATTAAGGTTTTGAAGCAACAATTCTTTGAGAGATGGCGCAAAAATCATCGTATTAGAGCAAGGTTTTTCAAGGAGAATAACACATGGTTAGACAAAGAACTTAAACTTGAAGTGGATTTGGGTATAAGTCAAACTAGTACTGAGGACAGTGAAAGTGAGAGAGAGTGTAGTAACAGTAATGATCTTAGCGAGTGTCCAAAAGTTCAGTTGCAAACTTGTATAGGAAGACCATCATCAAACTTTCCTTGTGCTAGTGACAGAACAAAAAGAGGGAAAACTGAACAAATACGGGCGAAAAACTCAACAGCAACATTAGTTTATGCCACAGAGATGAAATTACGTGAAACAGGGGAGCAAGATGATGCAAAGTTGCTAAAGCAAGCAACATCTATTCCAGCTAGAGCAACAGAAATGATAAAAAAAACTAGACACTCCACGTGAAGTTTCATTCACACCCCTTGAGGCATTAAATATCATAGTTAAAACGAATATGAGTAAAACCAGTTACTGTTTTTTGAGAGAGGCACACAAAGAAAAAAACTGTCATATGTATCCATCCTACGATACGGTTCTATCAGAAAAATTGAAATGCTATCCAAAAGCAATTAATGTTAATGAATTTAGCGCAGATATTCCTCTTCAGTGTCTCCTAGATCATACTGCTATGCGCCTATTTGATAATCAGAAGGATGCAATTGACATATACTTGCAAAGTTGTTCTACTCGTAATAATGATGATCATATGGTAGAGGGAAGTGACATTGGTGATGTAATAAATTTAGAACTGCTTAGTAAATGTGGTTATGATGGTAGTGGAGACCAGTCTATCTATGATATCAGATTTAATCAAGATTTGTATGAAAGCATTTGCGAGGACCATATCCTGTCAATGTTTATATCTCCAATTAGGCTTACAATCCAAGAATCAAATTATAGAATATTGTGAAAAAATCCTGTCCCATCATCATCGGTGTACTGTAGACAACTTAAAATTACTTTCTCTAAGGAAACACCTGAGGTGACAAGGTTAGAAATCTCTGCTCTCAAAGAGAATATTGAAAATCTTACTCCAACAGTCTCTAACAATGTCAAGGTAAATCATAAAGTTATAATAACAATGGTTGATAGCAAGGTTTGCCAAGCAATTACTGAAACTCCTTCTGCTGCCTCTTGTTATTTGTGTCAACCTAAAACAAATCCCTCCCAAATGAATAATCTTGAACTCATTGAAGCTAAAAGTGTTGCTAGAGAGGCACTTTCCTATGGAATATCTCCCCTTCATCTACTTATTAATTCCATGGAATGTTTCCTTCACATTGTTTATCGCATTACCCTTAAGAAATGCATGGTAAAAGGTTCTGAAAATAAAAACATTGTCAGCCAGCAAAAGAAGAAAATACAGAATGACCTTAAAGCACGTTTAGGATTAAATGTAGATAAGCCAACACATGGAAGTGGCACAAGTAATCATGGTAATACAGCAAGAAGGTTTTTTGCTAACAGTGAACTTGTCTCAGAAATAACAGGACTTGATGCAAATTTGCTATATAGGTTTCATATAATTCTTACTGTTCTGAATTCCCATTATGAAATAGACAGTATCAAATACCATAATTATGCAAAAGAAACTGCAATGCTTTAAGTTGAGCTTTATAAGTGGTATAATATGCCCATGTCTGTACAATAAAATACTGATGCATGGAAGCCAAATAATACATGAGTTATGTATACATGTAGGTCAAGCGTCTGAGGAAGCTTTAGAAGCCACTTATAAAACAATAAGAAAGACTAGGTTACATCATACTCGCAAAATATCGAGAACTAGATCAAACAAAGACCTAATACACTGGTTTCTTTTAATTTCAGACCCTATACTGGCTAGTTTCAAAAAGATTGAAAATCCAAAATCTAACAATTCTCTGCCTTTGCATGTAATAAATATGCTCAGACAGCCTGTTTATGACTATTAGCATTACTGTATTAGTAAAGTTGTTTATGAGATTATATAATTACAAAGGTGTATATATTTGCATATATATACATTATACAAACATTAATCTATTTTTCATTATTTCTCTCCTGTGTGCAATGAATTACTGACAATTAAGTTTCTGTTATCAAAAGTTTAAGAAATACATGTTTTCATACACCTGTACAAATTTTTCCTATCCCTGTGATACATGCATTTTGCAGTAATTCTTTGCATGATACCTTAAAGTCACATCTCATTTCCTTCTCTACTATAATAGTAACCACTGGATGCTTTTTACTGATCAGTTTAAGTACACTTTTATCACTAGTAGTAATTTTGCTACTTCGGTGAAGAAAAAAAACTTATACTATAACTTCATGGTGGATTTTCTGTTGATAATATTTTCCATTTAAACTGTATGAAATGATGATATCTTCCATGGTGAAGGCACTGTTTTAATTTTTTTTTCCTTCTTTTTTCAACTGCCTGTACTGAAACTTTATGTTTCATATCCTTAGACTTTTGACCACGATTTTATTCATTTCTACCAGACAACAAGCTCGGCAGCCATTGTGTACAGACCTACTTCCAAGTGCACTACAGTTTTCGTTAATTGTGAAGGCTCTGCTGAGCCACGCTCACACCTAATAGTGCTGAAACTTACTGTGACTTGCAGGGAACGGAGAGTGATAGAATAAACAGATAACATAGTGATATTAGGTATAAATTGAGGAAAACAATAATCATACCCACCCCCGTTCCGAAAACCTCAGACCCGCGCATGCGCAATACGAGGTGTGAGACGGCATGGGTACGTCACTCACCCATTGATGTAACGGCAAATTACAGTAAGACCCAGTGAATAACTAGTGCCGTTTCAAATTTTGGTGATTGAACATAATCTCTGTAGCTTTGAAAATTGAACGCCGTGACGGGTATCCGTGACGGTACTGACCGCTGCTGCGCATGCGCACTGCGTTCTTGTGACGTCATGACCCGTCATCATTACCCCCCTGATAAGTGTTGACGTCATCGCCTGTACTCCTACGTCATGGATTACACTGGACCCGCCACCCTTGCTGATCTACAGATGGATCTAGCCCTCAGTGAGGAGGAGGAGGATACAAACATTGAACACTGGCCACCCTTGATGCCATCGTCAAATCAATGTAGTCCTGTCTCAATAGTTCCGTCCACACCCGACGGATCCCGTCAAGCCTACGTCGCTGCCACGTCTGGCAAGCGGCATATGGATGACAACTCTGACAACGGTAGTGAGTTACACGCTCCTGCTGCCAAGACACCCAAACCCGCACCGATCCCTAATTCACCCAGGACCGACAAAAAACCGTCACCCTCCTTAACACTGCCTTCTCGGCAGCATACTGCTGCTCCTCAACCTACACCTCCAGCTTTTGCCCCCCGTGCGGATTACGTGAAGCTTGTTTTCAGAGAAAATCCATCCGTAGAAACGAAGCTTCGTTGGCTTGCTGAAGTCAGTAAAACATTTCAACTCCAAAGAAATCTCGCCGAGGTTAAGATGGCTGCTGTAACGTCTCGGTACGTATACATCGCACGGTGCCGCCAAGACATCGTCGAGCAAGTAACTGCAGGTGAATTTCTTTCTCTCATCCTTGATGTACAAGACTCCCCGGAGAGACCACGAAAATATCCAAATTACTTGATAACTCGGTACCCTACTAATGTGGATCCCTCTCTCTCACTGGAACTCTCTGGTGTTCACTCTGCCCGCCGTTTTCGTCAAAATGGCGTTCCTATTAATCGTATAGCTGTGACTTGGAACCTGACCGACCCGCCTCCTACCACTGTCTCCTTCAGTTTTCTTCCCTGCCTTCCTGACTGTGAAATACTCAAAATTAAGAACGACACACCTACGTGTTACCGATGTTGGCAGGTCGGTCATATATCTCGCTATTGTCATGCAACAGAGAAGTGCGCATGGTGTGCTGATACCCACGACTCCCGCACCTGCCTTCATCGCTCCCCACCACCACCTCCTGACTCTACCTTGGCCGTCGGTACCTCACAGCCACCCAGCCAGCCTGCACCTACCAACACCCACTGGAAGTGCCCTCGATGTAACAAGCAAGGAGTAAATGTCTGGCACGGTTGTGCCAGACGCCCTGTGACGCAATCAGCCCCGCCTCCCCCCCCACCGCCCATCTCCACACTAAATATACCTATTGTCCGTGCTTCGTCTGCTACGTCGGAGTCCGACCAGATCATTGAACTACGTAAGGCTGTCGCTACCCTCATGTCTCGCTGCAAATCCCTAGAAGAACGGTATGATACATTTGAAACACGTATAATCGATCTCGCCACCAAACAAGACTCCACAGATACAATACTCACTACTCTTGTTGAGGGCCAGAAGGCAATGATTGCCACTGTTTCCTCAATTGATACTAAATTTAATGCTCTCACTTCCCACCTTAATACGACGAATCAGAAACCATTACCTCGTTCCCCCTCATCAAATGGAGTACAACACGCTAGTCTACGCCCTACCGCCACCTCCCACCTAGATACGTCGAATCAGAAACCACTATCTCGTTCCCCCCCATCAAATGGAGTACAACACGCTAGTCTACGCCCTACCGCCACCTCCACCCACAGCTCTCGCAAAGTCAAAGGGAACCTTCAATAGTTCTATGGAGCTTCGTGTCATTTCCTGGAATGCCTGCGGTATAAGGGACTACATGAGACTTGCAGCTCTAAAGGGATATATTTATAAGAACAACCCTACTGTCATCTTTATTCAGGAAGCCTTTGTGGGACCTTTGCTTGGCGAGAGACAGGCTCCTACACTCTCTGGATACGTCTCTTATGTCCACCCAGTCAGAAACGGGCTCATAACATATGTACATTCCTCGATACCACACCAGCTTCTCCGTACCTCGATCGATGCAAACATGACCTATCAACTGTTGGAGGTAGCAATAGGACATGACAAGTTACGTTTGTGTAATGTCTACTCAGCCCCGGGAAGAATAAACTTGGCTGCCTTGCCCTTACCTACGCTGCGTGGTGTTATCTACATGGGGGACTTTAATGCGCGCCATCCTGACCTGGGTGATACTTCTCCAATCCCTAACCGGAATGGACCTCGACTTTTGGATTACGTACGACGATACAGACTCACACGCTGGGATACTGGTGGTGCCACGCACTCCCGTGGAGGTACTCTGGACTACATATTCACATCAGGACTTGTAGCATCACGTGTCGAGTGCTTCCCCATCCCCGTGCTCTTCTCTGACCACATTGCCCTTGGCCTCCACTACACAGTACCTGCTACACCCTCCTCCTCTTATGCCCGCACCTGCATCCGGATACCTCCTAAATACTGTCCGACGTATATCTCCTACATGACCACTCTGCTTCCTACTTTCAACATTCATTCCCCTGATGAGTTATATTCCTCACTGGTGAAATCAACACACAACTTTTACACCCGATATGTCACCAGACCTCATCTCACCCGTAGTCCTCGGCCTCGCACAACGTCGCTTAATGACCGTGTACTTCAGGCAGAAAGGAAGGCGATGGAACATGGCCTTACCTTCCAAAGACAACCATCTCCTGCCCATCTTCAACAATATCAGACGTCACGTGACGAATTGATAGGTCTACAACAGTGTGCCCAAACTGACTCGTGGCATGCCCTTACTGACAGCATCAATCATCTTACCAGCGTAGGAACCATGTGGCACAAAATTAAAAAAATTGTAAAGAAACGACCCCGCACTGCACTCCATCATAGTCCGATGGAATATGCACAGACACTAATTGACACCTGGTCTACACAATCAAGCCTTGATAACCTCCCAACACCTGTTCAAGAAGCCCTCTCTTCCCAGGCGAACCTTCGTACTCTCCGTTTGGTAGATGCCCTGTTGCAGTCAGATAAAGAGGATGACGTACCCATCACACCACAAGAGCTTCAGCGTGCCCTCACTCGAGGTACGGCGACGGCTCCCGGTGAAGATGGGATCACATACTCTGTCCTACGTCTTCTCCACAAGGTCCCAGATAACCCACTCTTACAGCTTTTTAATATGTGCTTTCAGAGGGGTTACGTACCCAGCGCGTGGACCTCCAGTATTATAGTACCCATACCTAAACCCGGCACTGATAAATTTCGTCCCATCTCCCTAACCTCGTGCTTCTGCAAGGTGCTTGAAAGAATATTCCTCAACCGTCTGATATTTCGTCTCCAATCCAAGCTCTCACCGCGACTGTATGGTTTCCTGCCACAGCGAGGTACACACCACTGCCTTCTCGATCTCTATACCCGCCTCTCACCCACCAGTGTGGTCGCATTCATCGATCTCAAGAGTGCCTTTGATATTGCAAACAGGGACATCATACTTGATCAACTCGTGGCTTTTGGTATCAAGGGTAACTTGTTGAGATGGATAAGAAGCTACCTTAGCAACAGAACTGCTCAAGTCCTTTTTAGGGGCGCATGCAGTACCTCCAGAAATTTTGACTTAGGTACTCCACAAGGTGGCGTTCTCAGTCCTTTTCTCTTCAATGTCCTAGTTCACCGCCTTCTTGCTATACTACCTGACATCACTGGCACTACAATCACGTGTTATGCTGATGACATTTGCATCCACACCGACTCACCCCAGAATCTTCAGGTCCTCCTTCACTCATTCTATGATTCATCAGCTGCTTGTGGCCTCATAATTTCACCCGACAAGAGTAGGATATTCTCTACACGCAACCCTCGAACATTGCCAGTCTTCACCGTGGGAGGGAATGTTGTACCACACTGCACACAATACACTTACCTAGGTGCCCCCGTGCGTGTCACCCCAACCATACCCGCACGGCAACGTATCCATCCAATCGTTACAGACCTGCTGGATAGATTAGAGCGACGATTCATCCCTGTCAAGTGGCTTGCCAACAACGTGAAAGGAGTTTCTATCCCTGTCGCTAGGACCATCTACATAATGTTCCTACGATCAGTAATTGACTACCTTTCTCCTGCACTCTGTCAGCTCCCTAAGACAGCACTGCAGCCCCTTGAAAAGTTTCAAAACAGAGTCATGCGATTTATCCTGGGCTGTCCTGCCTCCACCAGAATAGTCAACATGCTAACTGAGCTTAACTTGACCCCACTTGTTGACAGGATATACGCTAATGTCACTTACTTTAGCATCAAGTGTCTATGCTCTCCCCATCTGGCTCCTCACTACTCCAACGTCATCTTGGCGGCACTCAACCCTGATATGCCTCGGCCTCACCTTCGGCCGGGTGGACGTAACCTTATCCGTACCGTGTGTGCTGACTTCCAGAGATTGGCCATTGATGTTCCGGCTGCTGAGGTTGTACCTGAATTGCCACCCTGGCGAGAACCTCTCCCTTTCGTCTCCTTTACTCCCACGTCTAAAACGGCCCATCCCCTTCTCCAGAAACAGTTGGCCCTAGAGACCATCGCCTGTGTGTCTGCCTCAGTTCCCACGGCACACCATCTCTACGTTGACGGCTCAATGCAGGCGGACGGGAGTGCTGCGTGTGCTGTATTCTCCCCCACTCTGGAACCACCAGGGGGAGATGGGTGGATTGGCCGTCGCTTGCCCGACACATCAAGTTCCACCTACTGTGAACTAAATGGACTGTTAGATGCTGTTACCCTCCTTACTGAGAGACGTTTAAATGGGGTAATCATCTGCGACTCTAAGTCTGCCCTTCACGCCCTTTCCTCTCCAAGACCTGCTGATAACCATATAGTGCGAGATATATTGTGTCGATTGGCCTATGCACATGATAATACATTGGTTGTGTCCTTTTTATGGGTGCCATCTCATGTAGGCATCGCGGGTAACGATACTGTGGACAGTCTCGCAAAGGCTGCGTGTGATCTCGAATTACCAGTGATACGTACCCCGCCCTCCTTACGTCATTACAAAACTATCCTGTGTTCAGCCATGCATACCCTAACAGCGAATCGTAGAAACGCCGAGCGAGCTCACAGTGTCTCCATACAGCACTATGATAACTTCATTGACACCTCACACAAATATCGTCGACACGGACTACTGGTCCGTAGACACAATATAGTGAGTGCTAGACTCCGGCTGGGTTACCGACCAGTGTGGCAGGTCTGCCAGACTGAGGATGTGTCTCACTACTCTACCTGCAAGCTGTGTCACCTCGCCAAGGCCAACACACTCGAACATTATTGTCTCGCATGTCCCACAGTAAAAGACTTACTACCACAGGGACAAGATCTAATATATGTTTGTAAATATCTCTTACAGAATGAAAATTTAGATGTACTACTAATGAGATATCCATATTTTGGTGGTTGTTAATCAATTTGAATTCTACTATGTCCCACGCAACACGTTTCTTTCTGTAACTCAATAAGTTTATATTTTATTTACCGCCACTGAGCAAAGCATTTTTACTAACTATGCAAATTCCAATGCATATATCATACTAGTATTGTATCTTGGTGGTGCACCGTATAATTATGTAATTAAGTATTATCACAATTACATAAGGATTATATAAATAGTATATTGTATTGTATATGTTATGTGACTTTTGATTTATTTATATTCCACAATGTCCTGTGCGACATTCATCACTGTAACTGCTTCAGTTTGTAAATTGCTTGCCGCCATTAGGCGTAATAAAATTATCAAATCAAATCATTTCTACCACTGACCGACGACCACCTGGTCACCGGTGGTCGGAAACAGGTCGTAAGCTTGGCATGACTGGAACCTTACTCTCCAATCTATCGTACCTAACTTGGTCCCAACTTGGACTATATCCTCATTTTCTAATTATCATACTTTGGTGTGTGTGTGTGTGTGTGTGTGTGTGAATGTGTCTATGTCTATGTGTGTGTGATTCACCATGGTTTACCATGGTCTTTGGATCACGTCTTGGACTTGTGATCGACAGCTATTACCCTCCCGGATGCGAGCTCAGTTCATATATGACCGATTTATGGGTAATACTGTGACATTACACGCACATACACGCACACCCAACTCCCCGCTCACGAGTTAGAGTAACGACGCGCAGTCCAACGATACTGAAATTATTTCAGCCCTGGGAGGGATTCGAATTCGGACAGCTGTAGCAGTGGTTGCGAACTCTACCACTGTGCCGTCGAGTTGTGTGTATGTGTGCGTGCGTCTACCTCCGGACGATTCCCTTCGGTTAAGAGAAGACCTTGGTCAAAGATTAAACAAACCAGTAGAATTTCCCAATCCCTCCTCTCATCCTGCTACAAGCGCAGTGTCGTCAGCAAACAACAACTGGCTCACCTCCTACTATTCTCCATTTTCTTCAATCATCTCCAATTCCTGACCCACTACCCTTGCATTCACCTCTCGAACCACCCCATCCATGTACAGATTAAACAGCCAGGGCGACATAACACATCCCTCACGAAGTCACTCCTTTACCTCAAACCATTCACTCTCTCCATTTCTGATCCTAATACAAGCTCTACTACTCTCGTAAAAACTCTTGACTGCTCTTAACAGCTTTCCTCCTATCCCATATATCTGCAGTACCTCCCACAGTGCTTTCCTGTATACCCTGTCGTAAGCCTTTTCCAGACCCATAAAAGCCAAAATAATAGTATTACCTTTTCCTATGGCTTTCTCATATAGTTATTATTTGTTTATTGCAGAGACTGTAATGACTCCCATTTATTTTATATTATTTTGTATTTGTTTGTTATCATTTGCCTGTTTGTTAATCATCATTTCCTTGATTTTCATTTATTATTAGTTATATGTAAGTTTATTATTATTTTCTATTTACCTGTTTGTTTGCTATTTAACTATACCTATGTATTTATCTATTTATTAATCTATTATATATAGTTATAATTTTTATTTATTTATATATTCATCATCACATTTTTTCGCATCCCACCTAGTTATGGACTAAAAGGTCTCCTGTCGGCATGCTCCGTCTTTGTAATCCTTTGTGTGTGTGTGATTCACCATGGTGAACCACGGTGGATCACACACACACAAATACAAACACAGTCACACACACACACATAAATATATACACACGCAGACACACATACATGCATACACATATACATACACACAATCACACCCACCCACACATACACACACAGATTTGAGCGCCCAACATCCTTTCCTTCTTGGCCTCACTGGATGAGGTGAAGATGCAGGTCTACCTACCTACTCGGAAGAAGAAAAACTGAACCACAAATTTAATTTCAAATGAGGAAAGTAGGGAGCTACTGTATGTATAAGAACACAAGAATGAAGGAGACTGCAGGAGACCAAAAGCAGAACTAGGCAGTTCCATGTCCCTTATCACCTGTCATACTTATCCATACAGTTATCTCATCTTCTCTTAAAACAACCAATTATAGTTTCAGCGCTCACTACATGGTACCTAAGCCTATTCCATTCGTTAATCACTCTGTTGGTAAATCAATTCTTACCAGATTCCTTCTTAAACACAAAATTGTCCAGCTTCACTTAATCCCGTGAGGCACAACAGAGCGGAAGAAAATAAACTCTACAGTACTTCTAGAGAACTAAAAGGAGAAAATACTTCATTAGCAAAAACCGGCGCTTCTATCCTTGGGAGAATGGGGGCAATGTCGCGCTCAAGAGAGGAGGGGGGAGATACAAGGAGGGCAGCAGGTACGAAGGGTAACAGAAATTGAACAATGGTTAGCATTATTTTTTAATTGAGGTTATTATCTAAATACAATAGAGAGCTGCGTGACTCTGGTCCGTAGAGATGCCATCAAAATTCCTGAGAGAGAGAGAAGAAGAAGTAAGGTCAGACAACAGCAGAAACAAAGCCTAGGAAGTAAAGACCATCTGACAATGACGTCACTTTGATGACGTCATAGTTCGTCGCCACCTTGCCACTGGGAGTTGTCGGTGGAATGAAGAACCTTACGAACGCAGCAAACCACAAACAGGAAGACGACTTCGAGGGAGCAACCCAACTTCGAAGGATGTTCAGGCTACAAGAAGAGGAAGTCAACCGCCTCAGAATGGCCAATCGTCTTCTGGAAAAGCGGCTAGAAGAAACGGAAAGGGATCTTCACGAAATAAAGCGGCACGTCGAGCGTAACCTCAAAGACCAGCGTAGACGTTACATACTGGAGATCGTCCAACTCGAGGAAGAAAACGAACAGTTAAGCGAAAAAGTCCTTCAGCTGCAGGCGATCCTCAAGAAAGGAGCCGAAAAGTCTCTGCAGCGAGACACGCCTCAGGAGTTTAACGAAGACCTCGTCCACACCTCAAGAGCACTTCAGTCCCATGAAGAAGAGCAACCCGAAGGCGCCTAGGTTCGGGACATGGACGAGTGGTCTGCGTCCTCCGAGGACCTACAAGAACTACAAGAAAGTTCGGTCAGGGACAACAACGACGAAGAGAAGTCAACGTCCTCCAAGGGCCCAGCCGAAGACGACATGTGGCCACAGGCGTCCGAAGTCAAGGCTGAGGACCCTCTTCTTCCCACCAAATCGTTCGTGCCTACCTCGGAGGCTCGTGTGACGAGAAGAGACTCCCCAATACCGACCCCTCCGTCATACGCCCAGATGGCTACCCGGGGTGCTTGGGGACACCCCGGGTCGGGCTGGAGGCCACAGGCCCCAACACCTCTAACCCGTCCCTCCACAGAGGCCGTCGTCACCAGGCCCGTCGTGTGGGAACGACCCACGACCTACACGAGGATCCTGCACAGCGCATCCAGGAACTGGAGAGCCGAGAGGACGCCGCTCGAGGGGTCGAAGAAGGAGATCGCGAGAAGAACGCCACCTCCTCCTCCACCTCCGGCAACAGCGAGGGACCGGTGGAACAGAAGGGGCTATGAGAAGAGAACGGCAGCATCACCACCGAAGGGCAACACAAGGGCCCAAGGCGGAGGTCACCCTCGAAGGGAGGACGACAGGGGACAGCGGCGTGTCCCCTCGCTCAGGTCCCAGTGGGAGGGTGACCCGAAACCGCTGCCAACTGCCGAAGCCCCAAAGAAAGGCAACCGATCGAGGAAACAAAAAAAGTGTTGAAATAATTGAGAAAAAATAGAAATAAAGTTGAAAGAAGAAAAGTGAAGAAAAAATTGTTATCCAAGAGAAGGGATGAAAAATTAAGAAGAAATTGAAATATTAGAATAGAATAGACAATTGAGAAAAATTGTAAATTAAGGAAAATGAAGAAAGAATAAAAGAAAGTGAAGTAAAAATAAGAAAGGGCGACGAGGGGTTTCCCCTCAGCTGAATAAAATCGCCCGGCGACAGTCAAATTATATTTGATGGTTTCCACACAATCATAAAATTATTTACCATTTAAACGCATTAAACAATAGAAAATCTAAAAGAAGTTGAACCAAATAAAACATATCGATCAGAAAATGGGTCAATGAGTGAAACAGAATTTTTAAAATATTTGTTTAAGGTTTTCATACATGGAAATAAAAATAAAGATAAATAATAAGAATAATTGATCATAAATAGATAAATGAATACATAATAAAAAAAATCGCCTGGAGACAGCCATATTATATTCAGTGTTACCACATTAAACCATTTGAAAGTTTGAAAAAATCTCATCAACTAAATGAAATACATAAAAAATGGATAAATCAGTCAAAATGAAATTCTGAAAATATTTGTTTGAAACCTTTATACATGGAAATATAGAAAATAGTTGCAAATAAAAATAGAATAATCAATTGATATATTAAAGTTGACCGATTTGATTTAACGTCATCAGGAGGCTAGGACGGTGCCCCTTACAGAGTATTTTGTAGCGCAGAATTTAATTAAGAACAATTATTCAATTCGCCGGTGACAGGGTTCGAATCGCCATTCCCTCGAACTTTGTCGCAAGTAACAACGTCCTAAACATGTACATTGAATTTATCGATTTGCATTTAGAAAATTATAAATCATTAGATTGCTAAAACTACGAACTTATCAATTTAGGAATATATTGGTTTAGTTTTATACGATTTAAGAAATATATAAATGTACAAGTGTCCATTTACAAATTCATATATAAATTCATAATACATAGGATTTTATAAATGACCTACTAAGACGCAAGGACTCGTCGACCAGTCGACCTGCGTTGATGGTCGGTCAGTTAATTAATCAGTCATTTATTCATTCAGTTAATCAGTCAGTCAGTCATTCATTTAGTCATTCGCTCAGTCAGTTAATCAGCCATTCACTCTGTCAGTCAGTCAGTTCCTAGATCAGTCATTCACTCAGTTAATCAGTCACTTAATATGTCATTCACTCAGTCAATCAGTTAATCAGTCACTTAATAAGTCATTCACTCAGTCAGCCAGTCAGACCGTGTAAACTCTCAGGCTCCCTTCAGACCGGGACTTTTCTCGTGCCACATCTGGTCTAGTTCCCCTCCTGGGGCCGTATACACAAAACTTGTTAGCACTAACAAATAGCTGTTAAGGGTAACAAATTCCTGTTAAGGCTAACATTTAGCTGTTAAGCACTAACAGTGATACAGAAAACTTGTTAGGGCCTTAAAAGTACTGTTAAGATAAAAGTGCTGAGGAGGACTATTAAGCTCTTAACAAGTTCCTGTTAGTAGAGAAGATGGCGGAGCAACAACAACTAAAAAGATGACTGCGAGTTTATCGACAGCGACGGGACATATTTAACGAGTACAATGACGACGAACTCATCAAACGCTTCAGAATGAACCGTGCTGGTATAATAAAAATGGCTGATTTAGTGAGGGACAAACTTCAATCCCGAACAGAACGGAATCGACCACCGAGTCCTGAGACGAAGGTGGCAATTACCCTATGATATTTAGCCACAGGTAAAATGCAGCAGTGACGAATTTGGGACCTCGCAAGCATCAATCAGCCGTGTCATTACTCAAACAATTGATGCACTATCAGAACCAGATATTGTAACTCAGTTTGTAAAATTCCTATTGACTCGCCAAGAAGTGCAAGTAAAACAAGCAGAGTTCATGGAAAACTGTAGGTTTCCCGGTGTTGTGGGTACCATAGATGGCACAAACATTAGAATTGGGGCTCCAAGTGTCGATGAACATTTATATGTAAACAGAAAACAATACCATAGCATCAACGTGCTTTGCCATGCCTCCCTCTTATCCTTGTGGTTTAAACTTGGCTTGAATCGCCCATTTATTATTATTTTTTCTCCATAATCACGTTGATCAAGAGGAGTGTTTCCTCTTGTGACCAGTTTGGCTTCATTTTCTTTTTCTGTGTTTCTTCTGCCATGTCTATGTCCTCTGAAATTATTGTTGAGTCTTCTGTCGGAAGATTTGTCTGTGGCACGGCCGCCTGTACAATGCGCCTTCGTCCAAAAATATCTGTCGTTGGTTAATAAGTACTTCTAAAAACCCATACATACGATATCTATGTGATATCATGATACTTTATTAATAAATTCTGAACAACTGCATTAATAACACTGTTTTATGTGTGCAATTTTTGATAATACGTCCATTTACATGTTCATAAGCTGCTAACTTCAGCGCTGTTTAGCGGTACTTGACAAACAACTGTTTGCTAGCTAACAGTTGTTAGTTAAGCATTGGTGTATAACTTTTAGTGGTTTTCTGTTAGCTAGCAGAGATTGTTAAGGCTAACAAAAAAGTTTTGTGTATACGGCCCCTGGTCTTTCCATGGTGTTCCTTAACGAGCGCTGAGGGGGCTGCGAACCTTCGTCCTTAAGCTGAACTGCTGTACCAGGTAATTTTGCCCTTCCGTTCGTGGCGACTATTTGGGAACTAATATTCGTTTGTTCGATGTTTGACCAAGGTCTTCTTCTCTTAACCGAAGGAAATCGTCCGGAGGTAGATAACCACACACGCGTGTACATACACACACGCGCGCGCGCGCTATTCGACGGCGTAGTAGTAGCGTTCGCAACCGCTACTTCAGCGGTCCGAATTTGAATCTCGACCACGGCTGAAATAACTTTAGTATCACTGCGAGTCGTTACTCCAACTCGTGGGAGGGGAGTTGGGCGTTTGTGTGCGTGTAAGGTCACAGCATTACCCATAGATCGGTCATATATAAATTCCAAGAAATCCAGGCGTATGTCAGAAGCGAAAATCTCGATATGATAGGAATAACCGAGAGTTTAAAGCTGAATTTAATATTGCGGGATTTAAACACTTTCATCAGGATAGAAACCACAAGAAAGGTGGGGGTGTTCTGTTGTACGTTAAAAGCAATGTCCATGCCTGTGTTTTAGAGAAAGTGAAACAGGATGGATATGATAATTTGTGGGTGGAATAAACCCAAAAAAATGGACAAGAAATGAATGTAGGTGTAATATATAGGCCAAAAACATTATCATTAGCAAACGACAAACGGTTGCTTCAAGAACTGTCTAGTTTCTGCGACCGGGATTTATTGATAATGGGTGATTTCAACTTTACTGAAATTGATTGGATGACCCTAGAACATGGCCATATAGTTAGTCGCTTGATAGATTTTCTCGGCGACAACTACTAAGTTCAGCACGTAAAAGAGCCCACAAGACATGGAAACTTACTCCATTTATTGATCACTAGCCAAGAAAGCATGTTAACCGATGTAGAAGTTGGTGAAACTATTGCAAATAGCGATCAGAACTTAGATTCAAACTCCTAAGAAATTTTAGAATAGATCCTCGTGTTCCTAAAATACCCGACTTCAGTAAATCTCAGTTCATAGGACTACGTCAGAAGCTTATAAGAAATACAAGTGCTCGGGTGCACCTAATGACTATCAAAGTTATGTAATGATATAGAGAGATTTAAAAAACACAATAAGAAAACGAAAAAGACAATATGAAATGAATATCGCTGATAAAACTAAAGTGAATCCCAAAGAATTCTATTGTTACATTAGAGAAAAAATGATATTAGGAATCACATTGACCCACTATTATCTGCTGACGGTCAACTTGAATATTGAAATGAGGAAATGTGTGATATCTTAATCAATAATTTTAGTAAAGTATTCATAAAACGAAACATCTGAAAGTTGAAACCTATGAAAAGTCTAGGGTGAACTTAATACGTTAAATATAAAAAAAAAAAAAAATTAAAAGGTGTATAGGGAAACTCAAAGTTAAAAAGACACCAGGGCCTGACGGTTGGCATCCAAAAATCTTAAAGGAAAAGAAAAATCAGATTGTTATTCCATTATAGATTATTATCAAGAAATCCATCATATTCGGAGATGTCCCAAGAGAATGGAAGCTTGCTAACGTTACTACCATATTCAAAAAAGGTGACAAAAAGAAACCAAATAACTACAGGCCTATAAGCGTGACTTCAATCGTAGGAAAAATGATGGAAACTATCATCAGAGATGCTATCGAACATCATTTAGTAAGTAATTGTTTGATAAAAGATAGCCAGCATGGATTCAGAAGGAAACGTTCTTGTGTGACTTACTCGAATTCTACATCATAGTCATCTCGAATTATGACAAAAGAATCAGTATAGAATATATCTAGACTTTGCAAAAGCTTGATACCATCCTTCACGAAAGACTACTTACCAAATTAGCTTCACACGGAGTAAGTGGTAGCCTATTAAGTTGGACTAGTAATTGGTTGAATGATCGTAAACAGAGAGTTGTTCTAAATGGCAAAACTTCTAGATGGAAAAATGTTACCAGTGGAGTTCTCCAGGGTTCCGTTCTTGGGCCACTTCCATTCATAGTATAAATAAATGAAATAGACCACGGGCTGAAACCTATTGTCTCCAAATTTGCTGATTATACAAAACTGTGAGGAATGGCAAATGATCACTTAAACAAATTAAATATTCAAGAAGATTTAGATAAATAACAGCAATGGTCTGAAAATTGGTCAATGAAATTTAACATAAGTAAATGCAAGTTAATGCAAACAGGTAAAAGTAGCAGTAAGATTACAAGTTATTTGGAAATTCATTAACAAAAGTGGATAGTGAAAAGGATCTAGGCGTAATTATCAGTAACGATCTCAAATCATCTAAGCAGTGTATTTCAGCCTCTGAGAAAGTAAATGATATTCTAGGACTGATTGCGCGATTCAAAAGTCCACCTCTCATTAACAAACAATATCAATCGTTAGTTCGTCCAAATTTGGAATATGCTGTTTCCGTATAGTCACCTAATCTCATTAAAGACATTGACAGATTGGAAAAAAGTACAACGGCGAGTCACAAAATTGATTCCAAATATAAGAAATCATACGAAAATAGAGTATAACATGAATCTGTTTTCCCTAAAAAATAGTAGACTCGGAAATTATTTCATACAGGTCTTTAAGATTCTAAAGGGAATTGACAACATCAATAGTGACAAAATGTTAACACTGTATGATAATCCGACAAGAAATAATGGTCTCAAACTGTCAGGAAATAGATTTAATTTGGAAGTGGGTAGAAAATACTTTGGCAACCGTATAATTAATGAATGGAATGAACTTCCTGCAGAGGCTGTAATGACTGCCATTTATTTCATATCATTTGTTTGTTTGTTATAATTTGCCTGTTTGTTTATTATTAGCTTCATTTTAATTTATTATTAGTTATATGTCAGTTTATCATTTACTATTTCCCTGTTTCTTTGCTATTAAACTATACCTATGTATTTATATATTTTAGTTATTATTATTTATAGTTATAATTTTTATCTATTTATATATCATATTTTTTCGCATCCAACCTAGTTATGGACCAAAACGTCTCCTGTCGGCATGCTCCTCCTTTGTAATCCTTTGTGTGTGTGTGATTCACCATGGTGAACCATAGTGAATCACACACACACAAAATGCAAACACACACACACACACACACACAAAATGCAAACACACACACACACACACACACACACACGTCGGTCAAAGTGGCAGCGAATTTCGGACTCCGGAGTTATCAAAGAATTTCGAGGATCACAATGACAAGGTAGTACTTGTGTTGTATATATAGGGAAGGGGAAAGCTCGTGGTGTAGTGGGAAGGTGATGAAAAGGGGGAAGAGGAGGGATTACTGAGGAAATGGAAGGAAATGAGGAAGGGGAAGACTGGGTCCAGGAAAGCAGACCTCATGTCAACAAACGGCGACCGCATGATAATGAGTACGAAGGGATTAGCAAAAATGTAAAGCTTAGAAATATACATAAGAGCAGTACAATGTAAGGTGAAGATAACTATTTCCATGGATTTAATGAGGGAGGAAATGACAATCTCCCCGACTAGTAAATTCCGAGGAGAAACTAAAAGAAATTAATGAAAATTGGGAAGCTAAGTTTAACCAAATAAAGTTAATTACTCAAAGAATTGATAAGCTGGAAGAATTAAAGAAGGAGAATCAAAACCTAACTAAAGAAATAGTAGAATTAAAATGACAGTTAGAGAAGTAAAGGAAGAGAATGATGAATTAAAGAGGAGTAATAAAGAGAATAAAGAGTCCAGAGCAAAAAGAGTGCTTGGAAGAAAGTACAAAAGAACAATAAAATTGAATTTAGAGGTATAATGAAACACCAGATGAAAGAACAAGCTGAAAACAGTTATTAAAGTGATGAGGGAGAAGGAGAATATAGTAAGAGACTTAGCAGATAAAAAGAAATGTATAATTATATTAGGGGTGGAAGAGAAGTATAATCTAAATAGGACTACAAGAATAAAGGAGGAAAAGGAAAAAGTGAATAATATGTTAGTAGTTCAAGATGATGAACCAGAAATGGGGCAACAAATAGAAGAAATGTATAGGCTCTGGAAATACAATACAGATAAGACCAGACCAATTAAGGTTAAATTCAGTTCACAAACGACAGCAGAGAATATCTTAGCAAAAACAAGGAAACTAGCAGGGAGTGAACAATATAAAAAGATATGGATAAAAAGAGAAATGAATAAAGAGGAAAGAAAGGATGAAAAGACAAAAAGACTAGAAGCTAAAGAAAAAAAAAACGAGAAAAGAACAGACAGAAAAAGAGAAATTGTATTGGAGAGTAGTGAATATGAAAGTGAAAAAATGGTTCATAGCAGAGGAAAACAGAAGGGAAACGGAAAACACAATGGAAGTAACAGAAAATTAAAAGTATCTTACACAAATATAGATGGCTTAATAACAGGCTTGAACGAACTGAATGATTACCTGAAGGAAAAAGAACCGAACATAATAGGAATTGTAAGGACAAAATTGAAAGGTCCACTTCCACCCAACAGTGTAGGACATGGTGCATATAATTATTGGATTAGAAACAGAGAGGTAAAACAAGGGGGTGGAATTATGTTCCTGACTAACAAGGATATAAATGTGAGCAATGTCACATGGAAAGAATAGATATGATTATGATGGAAGTGGAGGACAGGGATGGGAAGAGCAGGAAGTTTGTAGTAAATTATATGCCTCCTAAAACGGCCTCGTGGGAAGAGAGAGAACACAAAAGTATGTAGAAGACACAAGGATAACATTAGATAAGATAATGGAAGAGAGATGAAGAATAGTTATAATGGGTGACTTTAATTGTAAAGAAATCTGCTAGGATGAGATGACAGTAAAGGGTGGAGACGACCTATGGGGAAATGTACTACTTGATATGATTATAGAACATACAATGACGCAATGGATTCAAGAGAATACTAGGTATAGAAACGAGGAAGAACCATGGAGACTGGACCTAATAATCACATCAGAAACTGAAATAGTGGACAAGATTGAATATAAGACACCAATAAGTAAAAATGACCACATATTGGTTGAACTGGAGCTAAGTGAGGAAAAATACATGAAAAAATGAACAATATAGAAAGGGAAGATTGATGTATGAAAAAACAAATTTTCATAGTTTAAGAGAGTTCCTTCAAAAAGTAGACTGGGAAAGAATACAGGAGGAAACAACACAAAAAGAGAAATGGAATATTTTGACAAAAAATAAAAAAATGATAAAGGAGTGGAAAAGTATGTCCCAAGAAAAAGAATATGTAGTGCTGGTACAACAAAAGATGTAGGGAGTTAAAAGACAAAAGAGATTAAGCTTGGATAAAATGGAAAAAAAGACAAAAGACCTGAAAAATGGAAAATATATACTAATTATAGAAATGAGTATGTACAAGTGTGCAGAGAAGAAGAGAAAATATGAAAAAGATGTCATAGAAAAATGTAAAGATCAACAAAAACTATTTTACAAATATGTAAACAATAAACTGAAAAACAAAGAATTAGAGAAACTACGGAAAGGAGTTGAATACACAGAGGAAATAGAAATGGCAGAAATTATGAACATTAGAAATCAGTGTTTACAAGGGAGAACATACAACCTAGAGATATAGAATGCATGGAGAAAGTCCCCCTTATGAAAGAGATAGAAGTATCAAGGAATGAAATAACGAAACACTTGAGTAATCTCGATATCAGGAAATCGCATGGATCAGATGAAATAGCAAACTGGATTTTGAGAGAATGCAGGAATGAACAGACAAAATACATAGCCTAATAAACAGTTCATTGAAAGAAGGAAAAGTTCCAGAAGATTGAAAAAGAGCAAATATAGTACCAATACATAAAGGGGGAAACAAAGAAGACCCTACTAACTATAGACCGGTCACTCTAACAAGCACGATAGCAAACCTATGTGAAAGAATTATCAAAAGTAGATGGGTAAGGCATTTGGAAAAAAAACAAAAACATACTAATCCAAGGCAATCTGGATTCAGACAAGGATGATCATGCGTCACAAACTTAATGTGTTTCTATTCTGATAGATGTAATACAAGAAAGAGATGGATGGGCCGATTGTGCATTTCTACACCTGGAAAAAACTTTTGATAACTGCCACATAAGAAGTTGCTTAAGAAATTTGAAGCTGCAGGAGGAATACAGGACCAACTGCTGAAGTGGATGGAAGACTTCTTGCATGAAAGAACAATGAGAGTAGTGATAAGAGACAAACACTCTAATTGGGATGAAGTGATAAGTGGTGTTCCACAAGGAACAGTTTTGGCCCCAATAATGTTTGCTACATATATTAATGATATGGATAAAGGAATAGAAAGTTATATGAGCTTCTTTGCGGATGGTGCAAAATTGTTTAAAAAAGTGAACACTGAAGAAGATTGTGAGTCGCTACAGAGTGACCTCAATAAAGTATGGGAATAAAGTAGAAAGTGGGAGATGGAATTCAATATCAAGAAGTGTAGTATAATGGAATTTGGAAGAAGCAAAAAAAAAAATAATAATAATATTGGGATCACATAAATTGGTCACCAAGCACAAAAAAATATATAACAAAACTTGAAAGAATACAAACAGCAATTACAAAATTGGCACCAACACTCTCAAATCTATCATATGAAAAGAGATTAGCAAAACTTGAGCTACAGATATTAGAGCAAAGAGAGGAGATTTGATAAATATTTATAGAATCACGAAAGGCATAGAAACTATTGATAGAGAGGATCTAATAAAATGGGATAGTACAAATACAAGAGGACATGGAAAGAGAATCAAGAACGACAGTTATAGAAGAGGTCTGAAAAAGAACAGCTTTCCCCAAAGAGTAATATTTGGAACAAGTTAGATGAGAAAGTGGTGTGTGCAAAAACAATACACAAATTGAAAAACAGTCTAGATAAAATAAGATATGAAGACGGGACACCACGAGCTTAGCTCCCCTTCCCGTAAAATACAACTAGGTAAATACACACATACACACATACGCACAGACACACACACACATACTCACACACACAAACACACAAATACATGCATACATATATACATACACACAATCACACCCACCCACACATACACACACAGATTTGAGCGCCCAACATCCTTTCCTTCTTGGCCTCACTGGATGTGGTGAAGTGCAGGCCTACCTACCTACTCGGAAGAAGAAAAACTGAACCACAAATTTAATTTCAAATGAGGAAAGTAGGGAGCACCTGTATGTATAAGAACACAAGAATGAAGGAGTCTGTAGGAGACCAAAAGCAGAACTAGGCAGTTCCATGTCCCTTATCACCTGTCATACTTATCCATAAAGTTTTCTCATCTTCTCTTAAAACAACCAATTATAGTTTCAGCGCTCACTACATGGTACCTAAGCCTATTCTATTCGTTAACCACTCTGTTGGTAAATCAATTCTTACCAGATTCCTTCTTAAACACAAATTTGTCCAGCTTCACTTAATCCCGTGAGGCACAACAGAGCGGAAGAAAATAAACTCTACTTCTAGAGAGCTAGAAGGAGAAAATACTTCATTAACAAAAACCGGCGCTTCTATCCTTGGGAGAATGGGGGCAATGTCGCGCTCAAGAGAGGAGATATAAGGAGGGCAGCAGGTAGGAAGGGTAACAGAAATTGAACAATGGTTAGCATTATTTTTTAATTGAGGTTATTATCTAAATACAATAGAAAGCTGCGTGACTCTGGTCCGTAGGGATGCCATTAAAATTCCTAAGACAGAGAGAGAGAGAGAGAGAGAGAGAGAGAGAGAAAAGAAGTAAGGTCAGACAACAGCAGAAACAAAGCTTTGGAAGTAAAGACCATCTGACAATGACGTCACTTTGATGACGTCATAATTCGTTGACCCCTTGCCACTGGGAGTTGTCGGTGGAATGAACAACCTTAGGAACGCAGGAAACCACAAACAGGAAGACGACTTCGAGGGAGCAACCCAACTTCGAAGGATGTTCAGGCTACAAAAAGAGGAAGTCAACCGCCTCAGGATGGCCAATCGTCTTTTGGAAAAGCGGTTACAAGAAACGGAAAGGGACCTTCACGAAATAAAGTGGCACGTGGAGCGTAACCTCAAAGACCAGCGTAGACGTTACATACTGGAGATCGTCCAACTTGAGGAAGAAAACGAACAGTTAAGCGAAAAAGTCCTTCAGCTGCAAGCGATCCTCAAGAAAGGAACCGAAAAGTCTCTGCAGCGAGACACGCCTCAGGAGTTTAACGAAGACCTCGTCCACACCACAAGACTACTTCAGTCCCATGAAGAAGAGCAACCCGAAGGCGCCTGGGTTCGGGACATGGACGAGTGGTCTGCGTCCTCCGAGGACCTACAAGAACTACAAGAAAGTTCGGTCGGGGACAACAACGACGAAGAGAAGTCAACGTCCTCCAAGGGCCCAGCCGAAGACGACATGTGGCCACAGGCGTCCGAAGTCAAGGCTGAGGACCCTCTTCTTCCCACCAAATCGTTCGTGCCTACCTCGGAGGCTCGTGTGACGAGAAGAGACTCCCCACCACCGACCCCTCCGTCATACGCCCAGATGGCTACCCGGGGTGCTTGGGGACACCCCGGGTCGGGCTGGAGGCAACAGGCGCAAACACCTCTAACCCGTCCCTCCACACAGGCCGTCGTCACCAGGCCCGTCGTGTGGGAACGACCCACGACCTACGCGAGGATCCTGCACAGCGCATCCAGGAACTGGAGAGCCGAGAGGACGCCGCTGGAGGGGTCGAAGAAGGAGATCGCGAGAAGAACGCCACCTCCGGCAACAGCGAGGGACCGGTGGAACAGAAGGGGCTACGAGAGGAGAACGGCAGCATCATCACCGAAGGGCAACACAAAGGCCCAAGGTGGAGGTCACCCTCGAAGGGAAGACGACAGGGGACAGCGGCGTGTCCCCTCGCTCAGGTCCCAGTGGGAGAGCGACCCGAAACCGCCACCAACTGCCGAAGCCCCAACAAAAGGCAACAGATCGAGGAAACAGAAAAAGTGGAGAAATAATTGAGAAAAAATAAAAATAAAGTTGAAAGAAGAAAAATTAAGAAAAAGTTGGTACCCAAGAGAAAGAATGAAGAAAAGAAGAAATTGAAATATAAGAATAGAAGAGTAGATAATGGAGGAAAATTGTAAATTAAGAAAAATGAAGAAAGAAAGTAAATATAAGAAAAGGCGACGAGGGGTTTCCCCTCAGCTGAATAAAATCGCCTGGCGGCAATCAAATTATATTTTATGCGTTTCCACACAATTATGAAATTATTTATCATATAAACGCGTTAAACAATAGAAAATAGAAAAAGTTCAACCAAATAAAAAAGTATATCGATCAGAAAATGGTTCAATCAGTGAAATAGAATTAATATTTGAAAATATTTGTTTAAGGTTTTCATACATGGAAAATAAGAAAGATAAATAATAAGAATAATTGATAAATAAATAAATACATGATAAAAAAATAATAAATAATATTAAATAAAATCGCCTAGAGACAGCCATATTATATTCGATGTTATCACATATTAAATTATTTATCATATTAGACATATTTAACAATTTGAAAGTTGAAAAAAAAATCTCGTGAACTAAATGAAATATATAAAAAATAGATAAATCATTCACAATGAAATTTTGAAAATATTAGTTTGGAAATTTTATACCTTAAAATATAGAAAATATTTGCAAATCAAAATAGAATAATCAATTGATATATTAAAGTTGACTGATTTGGTTTAACGTCATCAGGAGGCTAGGACGGTGCCCCTTACAGAGTACTTTGTAGCGCGGAATTTAATCAAGAATACCCTTGGTTCAACTCGCCGGTGTCAGTTCCCAGGCTCCCTTCAGACCAGGACTTTTCTCGTGCCACAGTTGATCTACCTCCCCTCCTGGTCTTTCCATGGTGTTCCTTAACGAGCGCTGAGGAGGCTGCGACCCTCGTTATTAAGCTTAACTACTGTACCAGGTAATTGTGTCCTTCCGTTAGTGGCGACTATTTGCGAAATTCTACTCATTTGTTCAATCTTTGACCAAGGAGGTCTTCTCTTAACCCTTACACTGCCGTCCACGGCAATTGCCGTGGATAGGATGTGACAGATATACACCGCCAACGGCAAATCCCGTGTTATTATAATCACATCATATTTATACTTGGCAACTCACCTATCAATCACCTGATTGGCTGCGACCATCCTAAAAAAAATTCAGTAAGGCTTCAATTGTCAAGAGGGGAGTATATCAGATACCGTGAAGAACATACACTCGTATGTTCTGATTAGCTGAGCAAAGTAGCCACCAGTTCATTTATATTTTAGGCAAGAGTCTTTAGTTACAAAGCCATATACATTAGATAAGATATAATTAGTTTTATTATTTTTTCTTGAAGCTTAGCTAAATTATTGCTTTGGTTTGTTGGTCTTCACTAATGAGCAACGGCTCATATTTTTGATCGAAAACAGTTTCTTGTTTAGTAGATATATGGCAAGATTAGAAATATGAATTGACAGTACAGAATAATATTGAAACACAAGAAATAAAGTCAGGCATGAAAATATTATGCACACGATAAAAAAAATCTCGCTTTATAATGTTAGGGTTGCAGTTTTTCTCTTTCCCCATATTTTCTTAGCATGCCTAATGTATAACATACTATTATCATCTCGTGGTACATTAGTAGAAATACTTGGTGAAAGATATGTTTGAAATAATTTATGTACTACATTGCATAGTGTATATAAACTCGGTCTGTCTACCTCGTTGAAAATTACGTTATGACGTCACGTCGCCTACAGATTCATGTGGACTTGAGGCGAGCTGGGTTGGCTATCAGCGACAAAACATACACATCGTGCTAATATTTCTCGTGTGGGATAGAACACTTTTGTTGGCATGGTTGTCTGGGAGCATGTGTGTAAGAGGCCGGTAGTGTACGAATGGAAATGAGCTAGGGCATTAGAATAATTCAGACTCGACGCCTGCTCGAGGGCGATGTTATGTCTATGTGAGGGCGACGTTTTGTCTATGTAAACACACCGATGGTGGTGACTGTTTTATATTCGATTATGTAATCAAACTCTGTAAGCGCAGGTTACCTTCGTTTGACTAATGCTGAGGTAAACAATTTTTGCTAGTGGCATTGTAATGGCTTTCCGGATTGGTGCAAGGTGGAGAAGGAGGAAAAAACTATTGGTGCATGAATTCAAAGTCACGCCCATAAGGAGTGACATTTATTTGAAAAGTAACTGGAGATTGGTTTAGAAAAATTAGTGACGTCAGACGAAGGTAGCTTAGCGTAGGATACGGGATCTCGAGGGAGAAGATAGTGAGAGAGGGTGTAGAGAGAGGATATAGAGAGAGGATCGAGAGAGGATCAGGAGACGATGTAGAGACGAGAGAAAAGAGATCCCGAGTGTAAGCAGAAGGTGAAATTACAGTGAAAGAAGAAAGAAAATTCACCACCCTTTTATTAACCCAAAGGACGAGAGGAATAGGCATGGGGCCTAGAAAATAGTGAGACTACAGGAAAAAGAAGGCATTGGGCCTACTGCTTAAGAGGAACTTGAATATTAGTGAAACTCACGTAACGAGAGGCAAGGGGCCTTGAGACGAGTGATATTACAAGTCAAATTTAAGTGACAGTGGTGACAAGGGGTGGTGAAAGTGGTGCTCAGCGGTGCGACGAACGAACTGGGTGTTAAACACCTCCGAAGAGAAGTGGCGCATGAAGTCTACGGGAACAAGACAACCAAAATCAAGAGTGTATTACGACTACGAGAGAAATCTACAACTTCAAGTAACTGCTACGTTGGGAACAAGCATTCTTCAAGATTCTTCAAGGTGATCATCATCTACAAGGCGGTCTTCAAGGCAGTGTGTGTGATGGAGGAGGAACAACGTCGTTGACGAATGACAAGACCGTAGAAGGACGTCAAACCAGACATTGACATCACGAAGCGACATCGCAAGCAGCCAGGCTAAAGCAAGGTATTAGTAATAAGTATGAGTACCCCTCAGAATTCTAACGTGTTGAGACACGAAATTCACACATCAAATACAAATATTCCAAAATTCACAGGAGAGTCTAACACATATGGTGTAAACAAGTTCCTGAACCTCATTGACACACTTATAGTTAGTAAAAACATTACAAATGAGAATCGTAAGATTGAGATTCTCAAGGAGAATATAGATCCAGAGCATGGAAGGGCGAGGTTTGTCATTAACTTCCAGCAAATGGAATTAATTAATCAATATGATAATTACAAGAAAGCATTTCTCAAGCATTTCATGTCCAAATGTGATCAGGATCCTATTAGATCATTGGTAAAAATGATTAAGGAAGTTAGGACAAGTGAAACTGACACAGAGTACTTAGCTAGATTAGATAGATGGTCAAAAGACATGAATTCTATCTTGAAAGATTCAGACTGGATAGAAAGATCTAGTGAGAAGATGAAAATCTCACAGGTAATCAAATTGATTACATTTAGCTTATTGGCAAAGAATTCTGATGACTTAACAGCAGAAAGGCTGTACAAAGATTTAAAATCAAACATCTGTTTAGGAGAAGTAGATTATCTTCTTCAAGGATACAGTGAGACCAGAACAATAAACCCATATGTAATGCCTATAAATCAACATAGCCAATATAGAAATTCTAGAGAGTTTAAGAAAACAGAAGTAGGACATAGGCGACATGCTAGAAGTCCATCTAGGGATAGGGATACCAGAATCCTATGTTTTAATTGTAATGCATGGGGACACAAGGCACAAGAATGTTTTTATGGGATTATTTGCAGAAATTGCAAATACGAAGGTCACAATGAGTATCAATGTAGGAACCCTCCATTCTGTATTTACCATAATAAAATCGGACACAGAACTCATGAATGCCGAAATTTTCGGGTACCCCCAGGGCTAAGAGGAAAACCCCCAGACACAGAATAAACCATTTCAGACCTCCCCATATATATACCGATAGGCGGTATTGTGTTAAATATGGGAATGCAAGGGACATGAAAGAAACTGACAAACTGATAATTACTGTTGGTAAAACTTCTGTAGGACCTCTCATTGCAGGTAAAGTGTTCAATAAGCCTATTCAAATTTTTATTGATACAGGGTCTGTAGTTAATGTAATTACTAGTAAAGTTTTAAAACCAGTTGAACCCAGGAGTGAAAATGTTGGAACCAATCCGTTACACATTGCAAGGTGTAACTGGAAATCAGTTAAAAACATTAGGTAAGATTGAGCTAGAAGTTGCCTTATATACAAATGAACAATTGTACATACCAGTGATAGTGGTAGAAGAGTCTGTTTTTCCAGGAGATTTATTGATAGGATTTGCAACTATGAGAAAAGAAAACATGGTAATTTGTCCTGCTGACTTAGGAATTTTAGTGAAGTCACAGTTAATCCCATTCTTAAATCAACCAGACTTAAGACCAGTGACAGGAATCAATGAATCCTTAGATAACATTTCTATCCTAGATAGCGAGGCCGAGCGGTCCAACCCTACAGAAAGTAAAACAATTTGTGAACCCAACTCAGAAGTTCAGGAAATCCCAGAGATTACTAAATTATCAACCACAGATGCCTTGAGAATTGCAGATTGCGGATTAACAAGGTCGACATTGTTACATCCCATGTCAATTAATAAGGTTGAAGTGTGTTTGAAAGGAATCAATGTAGACTCTGAAGTAATTACAGTCCCAGAATCAGTTAAACTTAAAGGAATGAAGTGGGACTCAGGGATTTATAAGACAAATAAGAACAGAGTAGAAGTATTAGTAATTAATACTATGAATAAAGAGATAGTTTTAAAGAAAGGTACACAAATAGGATGTATTCAGGTGTGTACTAAACCTATTAAGATTTTAAATGAGAATAGTGAGGAGATAGAATTACCAACTTCATCAATTTGTTCAGTACAAGAAGGCATAGACTTAAGAAATAGATATAAAGAATTATTACAATCAACTAATTGCCCTGAGTTGGATGAAGCTTTATTTGCTTTGCTTATGAAACATAAAGAAGCAATTGCTTTGCCGGGGGACGCCTTAGGCAAAACAACTGTTTTAAAACATCACATTAAGTTAAAACCAGGAACACAACCTATCTACATACCAGCCTACAGAGTTCCTCACTCTAAATTAGCTGTAGTAGATAAACTCATCACTGAAATGTTATCACAGGATATTATTGAACATAGTAAAAGTGAGTGGAATTTTCCGTTGATCCTAGTACCAAAGTCTGATGGGACTATGCGACCAGTTATTGATTACAGGGAACTGAATAAGCACACCATTCGTGACAGGTTACCATTACCCATTATCGGTGACATTTTGAGAAGTTTGGGAACTGAGAATAGATATTTTAGTACTATAGATATCAAATCAGCTTTTTGGCAAATAGAATTGCATGAAGATTCAAGAGAGTTCACAGCATTTTCTACTACAATAGGACATTATGAGTTCAAGAGAATGCCATTTGGGTTATGTAATAGTCCATTAACTTACATGAGATTAATGAATACTATTCTAGATGGATTGTTAGGAAACACTGCCAGTGTATTTCTAGATGACATTTTAATAGTTTCTCAGACTGCAGTGGAGCACTTTAAGAAATTAGATTTGATATTCTCAAGACTAGGAGAAGCTGGGTTAAAAGTAAAACTTGAAAAATGTAAGTTCTTGCAAGACAGTGTCATTTACTTAGGACATAAGATAGACAGACACGGACTGAGTACAGTAAATTCAAAGGTTGACGCTGTCAAGAATTTTCCAGTTCCGACCAATGTAGACAAGGTTAGGAGCTTTTTGGGATTAACAGGATATTATAGAAAATTCATTCAAAGTTATGCTGACATTGCTAATCCACTAAGTTCTTTGTTGAGAAAGGACTCAAAGTTCATATGGGGACCTGCGCAACAGCAAGCTTTTGACAAGTTGAAAGATAAACTCACAAGTTCACCTATTTTAATTTTCCCCGAATATGAAAAAGAATTTATTCTTTGTACTGATGCGTCTGACATAGGGTTAGGAGGCATATTAATGCAAGAGAGAAATGGAACTTTAAAACCCATAGCTTACACATCCAGACTTTGTAATAGTGCGGAGAGAAACTATTCTATAACTGAAAGAGAAACTTTAGCAGTAATTTATTCTTTAGAAAGTTTTAGGGATATGATACTAGGGTATCCCATCAGAGTTTGGACTGATCACACAGCTATTCAGAACTTATTTAAGCATAAGAATCTTAGAGGCAGACTTGCTAGATGGTTTGCGATACTTCAGTGCTATGATGTTCAATTTAATTATATTCCGGGTAGAAGGAATGTAGCAGATCCACTTTCTAGAAACATTAGTCAACCAATGACTGGGACTGGGTTGATTAATTTTGTTTGTAGTATAGAAGAATTAGTAACTTTAGATGAAGAAATGCTAATAAGAGAACAGAGAGATGATGAGACATGTGATTCAATAATCAAGCATTTGATGAACCCAAGAGGAGATCCTCCAAAGCTACCAAAGGGGTATAAGATAGAGGAATTTCATTTGATTAATGGAATTTTGTATAGGAAAACATTTGTAAATGGGAAAGATATTTCTAGAGGTCAAGTAAATCAGTTGGTTATACCACAAACTCTGGTAAATGAGATATTGAAGTTACTTCATGATAGTGATTGTAGTTCACATCCTGGAAAGGATAAAACTTATAGACAGGCACAACTTAAGTACTTTTGGCTAGGTATGAAGAAAACTATATATGATTATATAGAAAAATGTGTAAAATGTGTAAAGGTGAAGGGAAATACACCAAAACCTGCTCCTATACTCACCTATCCCATTCCACAGAAACCTTGGGAAAGAGTTCACATGGATACTTTGGAATTACCATTAACCGAGAACGGCTTTAAATACCTATTTGTTGCTATTGATTATTTTTCAAGATTTTGTATATTACAACCCATAATCAATAAGAAAGCTGAAACTATTGCTTCCGTAATCTATGATCAGATAATCTGTAATTTTACTACACCTAACATCCTAGTTTCAGATAATGGGACTGAATTTAATAACAAAATCTTGGAAAATCTATGTAATGTGTTCCACATCAAGAAAGTCAATATACTCGTTAACCATCCCCAAAGTAATGGAGTAGTAGAAAGATTAAACAAAAAGATAATTATATGTCTTAGAACCCTAATAAGTCCTCATAGTGTAACTTGGGATACTTGGATTCCTTGTGTTAAGTGTACCCTGAACAATCAAATTAATGTAGCAACTGGGGATACACCTCATTTTATAATTTTTGGGGAAGACAAAACTCTGCCATATGAAATGTTGACTGCAGAGTAAAAACCTATATATAATATGGATGATTATATATCCAATAGGATAAATACTCTTCAAAGTATTCACCAAAGAGTTAGGAAACATATGCAGGTGTATTCACAAAAGATGAAGGAACAACAACACAAAATAGCTCATAAACTAGAACTGAAAATTGGGGAATTAGTAATGGTCAAAATAACCTCACCCAATAATAAACTTTCACCAAGGTACACTGGTCCATATAGGGTAATTGATTCTGCAGGTGGAAACAAGTTTAAACTTAAACATTTAGAATCAAGAGAAGAATTGATAGGACATTTAGATGACATAAGGAAAATTAGCTTGCAGATCTATGAAGATGATTATAGTAATACTTTGTGCATAAATATTAATAACCCTGGAGAATATGGAGAATATTATAATGATATTTTTCAAGAGTTGAACATTAATCTTGATATATTTTACAGATAGTATTGACCATTTGTATGTATTTGGGATGGGAGACCTAAACAACTGCAACTTGGTGTCAAGCAGATACATGGAAACCTAAAACCTAGGATCTGCTGTGGTCAGACTTGGAACCTTAAGGACTTAAGGACCTCTCATCTGAGTACACACATGAGTATTGTGACCATTTTAAAGTAATAAGACTGTCTTTGAAAATGAAGTGTGTTGGAAATAATATTGAACAAGAATAGACACTCAAACTCTAGATTAGTGTGTTTTGCAAATTAATTGCTATTGAAAAGATGATAAACCATTGAAAGTTAGTGCTCATCGTGAATTTTCTAATCAATTATATCTTTTCTGTAGACAATCTAAGAGAAAGCATGATCTCTTTTGTGTTCGAGAGGCTTCGCATGAACTCTCTGGTTAGGAATATGTCTGTTATGAACAATTGTCATTACCAACGAATTTTGGTAGACCAGATCCCTCATTGTAACATACAAGGATCTCATTACCTATTTTTCCCTAACAAGACAAAGGTATCAATAAATTGTCCCGGGTTGAGTCCTAAATTGGATTTGGTTGAAGGTCTTGTCTCTATTCAAGATAACTGCGAATTGCATGCAGACACTATTTCCACCATTTCTAATACCCTTAATACAATGCATTTAACCGAGGACACCTACATTTCAACCTTCAACTTCACATTGCCTGAAAACTCCCCTCCCTTGAAAATTAAGAGAAGATCATTGTCAAGATCTCCCTCAAATGAATTACTTATGCTACCAATCCTTATCATACCCTTACTTTCAGTGTTAGTGGCAGCACTGATTGCCTTTGTTGTATTCCGGAGATTGGCTCTGTCAAAGCAAATCAACCATGTAACCGCTTAATTCAATACCTTATATATATATTGACATGCATGTTATTCACATTTATAGGTATTATGTTTATGTATTATTCCCAATTTATTGCATGAATGATGTATTTTGGAGGGTAGATTAACAATTACGCAAGGGTAGATTAGCTTATTCTAGAAATATATTAGCAAGCCCTGTAAGAGGGAAATAAGAAATTGGTCGGGACGACCAAGGGTAGCTGCCGAGCCCTGTAAGAGGCCGGTAGTGTACGAATGGAAATGAGCTAGGGCATTAGAATAATTCAGACTCGACGCCTGCTCGAGGGCGATGTTATGTCTATGTGAGGGCGACGTTTTGTCTATGTAAACACACCGATGGTGGTGACTGTTTTATATTCGATTATGTAATCAAACTCTGTAAGCGCAGGTTACCTTCGTTTGACTAATGCTGAGGTAAACAATTTTTGCTAGTGGCATTGTAATGGCTTTCCGGGTTGGTGCAAGGTGGAGAAGGAGGAAAAAAACTATTGGTGCATGAATTCAAAGTCACGCCCATAAGGAGTGACATTTATTTGAAAAGTAACTGGAGATTGGTTTAGAAAAAATAGTGACGTCAGACGAAGGTAGCTTAGCGTAGGATACGGGATCTCGAAGGAGAAGATATAGAGAGAAGATATAGAGAGAGGATCGAGAGAGGATCAGGAGACGATGTAGAGACGAGAGAAAAGAGATCCCGAGTGTAAGCAGAAGGTGAAATTACAGTGAAAGAAGAAAGAAAATTCACCACCCTTTTATTAACCCAAAGGACGAGAGGAATAGGCATGGGGCCTAGAAAATAGTGAGACTACAGGAAAAAGAAGGCATTGGGCCTACTGCTTAAGAGGAACTTGAATATTAGTGAAACTCGCGTAACGAGAGGCAAGGGGCCTTGAGACGAGTGATATTACAAGTCAAATTTAAGTGACAGGGGTGACAAGGGGAGGTGAAAATGTGCTTTGTTTTATGAATCTTTCTGATTTTCACGATTTGCACGTTGTTATAGTTATAAGATCCATTTGTCGCTGAGAGCCTCTCTTGTCAACTGGCCTATTAGAGTTGCTATTTCATTCATCGTTATTTCATCACAATAGCCATCATCAGTATCATCATTACCATCATCCTTACCATCATTATCATCGTTATCATTATCAATATCATTACCGTCACTATTATTGTCATCCATCATTGTTATCGTCAGTACTATTATCATTATGATCATTACAATGGTATTATGGTATTATTGCTATCTTATGTATTCTTTTTGTATTAGGTCACACATAATTAGCGGTAATGACGGATACTTGGACCCAAATCAGCATTGGCCAAAAGCGACGAAGTGATCAAACTTTGCTATCATCAAGAAGAGCGGATGGCAATTCTGGATCATATGATGACATGAATCACGATCATCGAGCAGAGGACAGCAGTGACATAGATGGCCCTGGTGCATCGGGGAGAGAGTATGAATGGAATTCGAGTGAGGATGAAGGAGTTGCACCGACCCCCACACCACCTGACACGAACCCCTGCGACAATGTGGGTTTTTCTTCCTGGAGTGATGGTCATGATTTTGAGCCTCACATTCATAATTTTGACTAGCTCATCAGGTGTGACTTCAGTTTTTTCCCGTTGGACCTGATGGAACGGAAGCAGAATATTTAGAAGCCTTCTTTGACAATGAAGTAATGGACAAAATAGTGCAGAAGACTAATCTACAACATAATTATCTCATAACACAGGAGAGTGACAATTCAGAAGAAAGTAATACGCACAGCCACCTCAGGATATGGGAAGACGCAACAGTCGGGGAACTCTTTGTGTTCTTTGCTCTAATTATTCTGATGCCACACGCAAAGAAACGTGTCATCAGCGACTATTAGAAAAAAGAACCGTTGCTGGGTACACCAACATTCGGGAAATTCATGTCATGAAATAGGTTCTAAACACTTCTAAGGACCTTGCACTTTGCCACGAATACACAACCTCGACCAGACGACCGCATGTGGAAGATACGTGATGTGTTCATGATAAAGGAACGGTACAGCCGATTTCTCAAACCCTTCTGCAAGCTGGTAATAGACGAATCGCTTGTGCTATTCAAGGGATGTCTTATTTTCAAGCAGTATATGCAGACGAAAAGGAACCAATTTGGAATCAAATTGTTTGTCTTGTGTGATTGTGAGACTGGTATTGTAGTGGACATGATCCCATACATAGGTACCAGCATTGGTTACAATCGAAATGACCCTCACAGAAGCACCAGGAGCATTATAAAAACTGTTTGCACCATACATGGAGAAAGGCCACGCCTTGTATACAGACTCCTATTATTCAAGCCCAGATTTGTCCCGTTTTCTGTGGTACAGCTCGAAAGACGCGAAACCACATGCGTCCACTTCTCAAGGCACACAAAACTAGAAGTGGGGACCACAACATTTAGAAGTGGGGAAAGGTCATGGCAATGCAGTGGCATGACAAGCGTGAAGTCATTATGCTGTCAACTCTGCATACCGGAAAAATGATGACTACAGGGAAGGTGAATTACAGGACAGTTATAGTAATTGTGTCCTTACGTTCGTGGCGACTATTTGCGAAATTCTACTCGTTTGTTCTATGTTTGACCAAGGAGGTCTCTTAACCGAAGGGAATTGTCCGGAGGTGTACACACACACACACACACACACACACACACACACACACACACACACACACAGACACACACACATACACACACACACTCGACTCGGTGGAGCAGTTGGTAGAGTTCCCGGCTGCCACTACGGCGGTCCGGGCTCGAATCCCGCCCAGGCCTAAAATAATTTCAGTGTCACTGCGCTGAGTCGTTACTCCAACTCTCATGAGCGAGGAGTTGGGCGTGTGATGTGCGTGTAAAGTCACAGCATTACCCATAGATCGGTCATATATGAATTCCAAGAAATCCAGGCGTATGTCAAAAGCGAAAATCTCGATATGATAGGAATAACCGAGACATGGTTAAATGGTGGAGAGTTTGAAGCTGAATTTAATATTGCGGGATTTAAGCACTTTTATCAAAACAGAAACCACAAGAAAGGTGAGGGTGTTCTGTTGTACGTTAAAAGCAATGTCCATGCCTGTGTTTTAGAGAAAGTGAAACAGGATGGATATGATAGTTTGTGGGTGGAATTAACCCAAAGAAATGGACAAGAAGTGAATGTAGGTGTAATATATAGGCCAAAAACATTATCATTAGCAGACGACAAGCGGTTGTTTCAAAAACTGTCTAGTTTCTGCAACCGGGACTTATTTGATAATGGGTAATTTCAACTTTACTGACATTGATTAGATGACCCTAGAACATGGCCATATAGGTAGTCGCTTGATAGATTTTCTCGGTGACAACTACTCAGTTCAGCATGTAAAAGAGCCCACAAGACATGGAAACTTACTCCATTTATTGATCACTAGCCGCGAAAGCATGTTAACCAAGGTAGAAATTGGTGAAACTATTGCAAATAGCGATCAGAACTTAGCTTCAAACTCCTAAGACTTTTTAGAATAGATCCTCGTGTTTCTAAAATACCCGATTTCAGTAAATCTCAGTTTATAGGATTACGTCAGAAGCCTATAAGAAATACAAGTGCTCGGGTGCACCAAATGACTATCAGAGTTATGTAATGATAGAGAGAGATTTAAAAAAGACAATAAGAAAATGAAAAAGACAATATGAAATGAATATCGCTGATAAATCCAAAGTGAATCCCAAATAATTCTATTGTTACATTAGAGGAAAAAGGGTATTAGGAATCACATTGGCCCACTATTATCTCTTGACGGTCAGCTTGAATATTCAAATGAAGGAATGTGTGATATTTTAATAAATTATTTTAGCTCGGTATTCGTAAACGAAACACCTGAAAGTAAACACAAAACTGAAACCTGTGAAATAATCTAGGGTGAACTCACTACGGTAAATATAACAAAAGAAAAAATTAAAAGGTGTATTGGGAAACTCAAAGTTAATAAAACACTAGGGCCTGACGGTTGGCATCCAAGAATCTGAAAGGAAACGAAAAATCAGGGGCCGTATACACAAACTTGCTAGCACTAACAAATAGCTGTTAAGGGTAACAAATTCCTGTTAAGGCTAACATTTAGCTGTTAAGCACTAACAGTGGATACAGAAAACTTGTTAGGGCCTTAAAAGTACTGTTAAGGTAAAAGTGCTGTGGAGGACTATTAAGCTCTTAACAAATTCCTGTTAGTAGAGAAGATGGCGGAGCAACAACAACTACAAAGACGACAGCGAGTTTATCGACAGCGACGGGACATATTTAACGAGTACAATGACGACGAATTCATCAAACGCTTCAGAATGAACCGTGCTGGTATAATAACAATGGCTGATTTAGTGAGGGACAAACTTCAATCCCGAACAGAAAGGAATCGACCACTGAGTCCTGAGACGAAGGTGGCAATTACCCTATGATATTTAGCCACAGGTAAAATGCAGCAGTGACGACTTTGGGACCTCGCAAGCAACAATCAGCCGTGTCATTACTCAAACAATTGATGCACTATCAGAACCAGATATTGTAACTCAATTTGTAAAATTCCCATTGACTCGCCAAGAAGTGCAAGTAAAACAAGCGGAGTTCATGGAAGACTGTAGGTTTCCCGGTGTTGTGGGTACCATAGATGGCACAAACATTAGAATTGTGGCTCCAAGTGTCGATGAACATTTATATGTAAACAGAAAACGATACCACAGCATCAACGTGCTTTGCCATGTCTCCCTCTTGTCCTTGTGGTTTAAACTTGGCTTGAATCGCCCATTTATAATTATTTTTTTCTCCATAATCACGTTGACCAAGAGGAGTGTTTCCTCTTGTGACCAGTTTGGCTTCCTTTTCTTTTTCTGTGATTCTTCTGCCATGTCTATATCCTCTGAAATAATTGTTGAGTCGTCTGTCGGAAGATTTGAATGTGGCGCGGCCGCCTATACAATGCGCCTTCGTCCAAAAATATCTGTCGTTGGTTAATAAGTACTCCTAAAAAACATACATACGATATCTATGTGCTATCATTATACTCTATTAATAAATTCTGAACAACAGCATTAATAACACTGTTTTATGTGTGCAATTTTTAATAATACGTCCATTTACATGTTCATAAGCTGCTAACTTCAGCACTGTTTAGCGGGACTTGACAAACAACTGTTTGCTAGCTAACATTTGTTAGTTAGGCATTGGTGTATAACTTTTAGTGGTTTTCTGTTAGCTAGCAGAGATTGTTAAGGCTAACAAAAAAGTTGTGTATACGGCCCCAGATTGTTGTTCCATTAGAAATTATTTTCATGAAAACCATCATATCCGGAGATGTCCCATGAGAATGGAAGCTTGCTAACGTTAATCCCATATTCAAAAAAGGTGACAAAAAGAAACCAAATAACCACAGGCCTATAAGCTTGACTTCAATCGTAGGAAAAAATAAGGAAACTATCATCAGAGATGCTATCGAACATCATTTAGAAAGTAATTGTTTGATAAATGATAGCCAGCATGGATTCAGACGGAAAAGCTCTTGCGTGAGTTACTCGAATTCTACAACACAGTCATCTCGAATTATGACAAAAGAAACAATATAGAATATAACTAGACTTTGCAAAAGCTTTTGACACCATCCTTCACGAAAGACTACTTACTAAATTAGCTTCACACGGAGTAAGTGGTAGCCTATTAAGTTGGACTAGTAATTGGTTGAATGATCGAAAAATAAGTTGAAAGAAGAAAAATGAAGAAAAAGTTGGTACCCAAGAGAAAGAATGAAGAATTATGAAGAAATTGAAATATAAGAACAGAAGAGAATAGACAATTGAGAAAATTTGTAAATTAAGGAACATGAAGAAAGAATAAAAGAAAGGGAAGTAAAAATAAGAAAAGGCGACGAGGGGTTTCCCCTCAGCTGAATAAAATCGCCCGGCGACAGTCAAATTATACTTGATGTTTCCACACAATTATGAAATTATGCATCATTTAAACGCGTTAAACAATAGAATATTGAAAAGAAGTTCAACCAAATATAATATATTGATCAGAAAATGAGTCAATGAGTGAAATAGTATTAATATTTGAAAATATTTGTTTAAGGTTTTCATACATGGAAAATGAAATAGATAAATAATAGATAAGAATAATTGATAATAAATAGATAAATACATAATAAACAAATACAAATAATAAATAAACATGAAATTATATAAAATCGCCTGGAGACAGCCATATTATATTCAGTGTTACATATTAAATTATTTATCATATTAGGCTCCTTAAACCCTTTGAAAGTTGGAAAAAATCTCAAACTAAATGAAATACATAAAAAATGGATAAATCAGTCAAAATGAAATTCTGAAAGTATTTGTTTGAAAACTTTATACATGGCAATATGGAAAATAGTTACAAATAAAAATAGGATAATCAATTGATATATTAAAGTTGACTGATTTGATTTAACGTCGTCAGGAGGCTAGGACGGTGCCCCTTACAAAGTACTTTTTAGCGCAGAATTTAATTAACAACACCCTTAGTTCAACTCGCCGGTGACAGGGTTCGAATCGCCATTCCCTCGAACTTTGTCGCAAGTAACAACGTCCTAAACATGTACATTGAATTTATCGATTTGCATTTATATATTTACAAATCTATGTTTTATTAAACTTACAAAATTATAAATCATTAGATAGCTAAAACTACGAACTTATCAATTTAGAAATATATTGGTTTAGTTTTATACGATTTAAAAATATATAAATGTACAAATGTCCATTTACAAATTCATATATAAATTCACAATACATAGGATTTTATAAATGACCTACTAAGTCGCAAGGTCTCGTCGACCAGTCGACCTGCGTTGATGGTCGGTCAGTTAATTAATCAGTCATTTATTCATTCAGTTAATCAGTCAGTCAGTCATTCATTTAGTCATTCGCTCAGTCAGTTAATCAGCCATTCACTCTGTCAGTCAGTCACTTAATAAGTCATTCACTCAGTCAATCAGTTAATCAGTTAATCAGTCACTTAATAAGTCATTCACTCAGTCAGCCCGTGTCAACTCCCAGGCCCCCCCCCCCCCCCTTCAGACCGGGACTTTTCTCGTGCCACATCTGGTCTACCTCCCCTCCTGGTCTTTCCATGGTGTTCCTTAACGAGCGCTGAGGAGGCTGCGACCTTGTCTTTAAGCTGAACTGCTGTACCAGGAAATTGCGTCCTTCCGTTCGTGGCGACTATTTGGGAACTAATATTCGTTTGTTCGATGTTTGATCAAGGAGGTCTTCTCTTAACCAAAGGAAATCGTCCGGAGGTGGACACACACGCGCGCGCGCGCGCGCTACTCGACGGCGTAGAAGTAGCGTTCCCAACCGCTACTGCAGAGGTCCGAATTTGAATCTCGACCACGGCTGAAATAACTTTAGTATCACTGCGAGTCGTTACTCCAACTCGTGGGCGGGGAGTTGGGCGTTTGTGTGGGTAAGAGGTCACATCATTACCCATAGATCGGTCATATATAAATTCCAAGAAATACGGGCGTATGTCAAAAGCGAAAATTTCGATATGATAGCAATAACGGAGAGTTTAAAGCTGAATTTAATATTGCGGGATTTAAACACTTTCATCAGGATAGAAAGCACAAGAAAGGTGCGGGTGTTCTGTTGTACGTTAAAAGCAATGTCCATGCCTGTGTTTTAGAGAAAGTGAAACAGGATGGATATGATAGTTTGTGGGTGGAATCAACCCAAAGAAATGGACAAGAAATTATTGTAGGTATAATATATAGGCCAAAAACATTATCATTAGCAGACGACAAACTGTTGCTTCAAGAACTGTCTAGTTTCTGCAACCGGGACTTATTGATAATGGGTGATTTCAACTTTACTGACATAGATTGGATGACCCTAGAACATGGACGTATAGGTAGTCGCTTGATACATTTTCTCGGTGACAACTACTAAGTTCAGCACGTAAAAGAGCCCACAAGACATGGAAACTTACTCCATTTATTGATCACTAGCCGCGAAAGCATGTTTACCGATGTAGAAGTTGTTGAAACTATTGCAAATAGCGATCAAAACTTAGATTCAAATTGCTAAGAAATTTTAGAATAAATCCTCGTGTTTCTAAAATACCTGATTTCAGTAAATCTCAGTTCATAGGACGTCAGAAATACAAATGCTCGGGTGCACCTAATGACTATCAAAGTTATGTAATGATATAGAGAGATTTAAAAAAGACAATAGGAAAACGAAAAAGACAATGTGAAATGAATATCGTAGATAAATCTAAAGTGAATCCCAAAGAATTCTATTGTTACATTAGAGAAAAAAGGATATTAGAAATCACATTGGCCCATTATTATCTGCTGACGGTCAACTTGAATATTGAAATGAGGAAATGTGTGATATCTTAATCAATTATCTTAGTTCAGTATTCATAAAACGAAACATCTGAAAGTTGAAACCTATGAAAAATCTAGGGTGAGCTTACTACGGTAAATATAACAAAAGAAAAAATTAAAAGGTGTATAGGGAAACTCAAAGTTAATAAGACACCAGGGCCTGACGGTTGGAATCCAAAAATCTTAAAGGAAACGAAAAATCAGATTGTTGTTCCTTTATAGATTATCTTCAAGAAATCCATCATATTCGGAGATGTCCCAGGAGAATGGAAGCTTGATAACGTTACTACCATATTCAAAAAATGTGACAAAAAGAAACCAAATAACTACAGGCCTATAAGCGTGACTTCAATCGTAGGAAAAATGATGGAAACTATCAGAGATGGTATCGAACATCATTTGGAAAGCAATTGTTTCATAAATGATAGACAGCATGGATTCAGAAGGAAACGTTCTTGTGTGACTTACTCGAATTCTACAACATAGTCATCTCGAATTATGACAAAAGAAACAGTATAGAATATATCTAGACTTTGCAAAAGCTTTTGATACCATCCTTCGCGAAAGACTACTTACAAAATTAGCTTCACACGGAGTAAGTGGTAGCCTATTAAGTTGGACTAGTAATTGGTTGAATGATCGTAAACAGAGAGTTGTTCTAAATGGCAAAACTTCTAGATGGAAAAATGTTACGAGTGGAGTTCTTCAGGGTTCCGTTCTTGGGCCACTTCCATTCATAGTATAAATGATATAGACCACGGGCTGAAACCTACTGTCTCCAAATTTGCTGCTTATACATAACTGTGCGGAGTGGCAAATAATCACTTAAGCCAATTAGATATTCAAGAAGATTTAGATAAATAACAGCAATGATATGAAAATTGGCTAATGAAATTTAACACAAGTAAATGCAAGGTAATGCAAACAAGTAAAAATAGCAGTAAGATTACAAGTTATTTGGAAATTCATTAACAAAAGTGGACAGTTAAAAGGATCTCGGAGTAATTATCAGTAACGATCTCAAATCATCTAAGCAGTGTATTTCAGCCTCTGAGAAAGCAAATGATATTGTAGGACTGATTGCGCGATTCAAAAGACCACCTCTTATTAACAAACTATATCAATCGTTAGTTCGTCCACATTTGGAATATGTTGTTTCCCTATAGTCACCTAATCTCATCAAAGACATTGACAGATTGGAAAAAGTACAACGGCGAGGCACAAAATTGATTCCAAATATAAAAAATAAATCATACGAAAAGAGACTAGAACATGAATCTGTTTTCCCTAAAAAAGCGTAGACTCGGAACTGATTTGATACAGGTCTTTAAGATTCTAAAGGGAATTGACAATATCAATAGTGACAAAATATTCACACTATTGGAAAAGAGCAAATATAATACCTATATATAAAGGGGGGAACAAAGAAGACCCTACTAACTATAGACCGGTCTCTTTAACAAGTACGATAGCAAAAATGTGTGAAAGAATTATCAAAAGTAGATGGGTAAGGCATTTGGAAAAAAACATACTAAATCCAAGACAATCTGGATTCAGACAAGGATGATCATGCGTCACAAACTTAATGTGTTTCTATTCAAGGCTCATAGATGTAATACAAGAAAGAGATGGATGGGCCGATTGTGCATTTCTACACCTGGAAAAAGCTTTTGATAACTGCCACATAAGAAGTTGCTTAAGAAATTAGAAACTGCAGATGGAAGACTTCTTGCATGAAAGAAAAATGAGAGTAGTGATAAGAGACAAACACTAATTGGGATGAAGTCATAAGTGGTGTTCCACAAGGAACAGTTCTGACCCCAATAATGTTTGCTATATATATTAATGATATGGATAAAGGAATAGAAAGTTATATAAGCTTCTTTGCGTATGATGCAAAATTGTTATAAAAAGTGAACAGTGAAGAAGATTGTGAGTCGCTACAGAGTGATCTCAATAAAGTATGGGAATAAAGTAGGAAGTGGGCGATGAAATTCAATACTAATTAGTGTAGTATAATGGAATTTGGAAGAAGGAAAAAAAAAAAAAAAAAAATAGGATCATATAAATTGGGAGAAGAAATAAAAAAAAAGTAGAAAACGAAAGACCTGGTGGTCATTATTATGAATAATATGTCCCCTGAAAAACATATTAACAAGATTTTTGGAGAAACTTATAATTTAATAAGAACAATCAAAGTGACATTTACATACCTGGATGAAGAAATGTTGAAGAAAATACTAGTCACTTTGATAAGACCAAGATTGGAATATGCAGCGACAACGTGGTCACCAACCACAAAAAAATATATATATAACAAAACTTGAAAGAATACAAAGAGCAATTACAAAATTGGCACCAACTCTCTTAAAACTATCATATGAAGAAAGACTAGCAAAACTTGTGTTACAGACATTAGAGCAAAGAAGAGAGGAAATTTGATAACTATTTATAGAATCATGAAAGGCATAGAAACTATTGATAGAGAGGATCTAATAAAATGGGATAGTAGAAATACAAGAGGACATGGAAAGAGAATCAAGAAAGACAGTTATACAAAAGATCTGAAAAAGAACAGCTTTCCCCACAGAGTAATAGACATTTGGAACAAGTTAGATGAGAAAGTGGTGTGTGCAAAAACAATACACGAATTTAAAAACAGTCTAGATAAAATAAGATATGAAGACGGGACACCACGAGCATAGCTCCCCTTCCGGTAAAATACAACTAGGTAAATACGCAAACACACACACACACATACTCACGCACAGACGCACAAACACACACATAGACGCACAAACACACACAGACACACACACAGACGCACACACACACACACACACACACACACTCACGCACAAACACACATATACATGCATACATATATACATACACACAATCACACTCACCCACACACCCACCCACACACAGATTTGAGCGCCCAACATCCTTTCCTTCTTGGCCTCACTGGATGTGGTGAAGATGCAGGCCTACCTACTTACTCGGAAGAAGAAAAACTGAACCACAAATTTAATTTCAAATGAGGAAAGTAGGGAGCTCCTGTATGTATAACAACACAAGAATGAAGGAGTGTGTAAGGGACCAAAAGCAGAACTAGGCAGTTCCATGTCCCTTATCACCTGTCATACTTATCCATACAGTTATCTCATCTTCTCTTAAAACAACCAATTATAGTTTCAGCGCTCACTACATGGTACATGAGCCTATTCCATTCGTTAACCACTCTGTTGGTAAATCAATTCTTACCAGATTCCTTCTTAAACCCAAATTTGTCCAGCTTCACTTAATCCCGTGAGGCACAACAGAGCGGAAGAAAATAAATTCTACTTCTAGAGAACTAGAAGGAGAAAATACTTCATTATCAAAAACCGGCGCTTCTATCCTTGGGAGAATGGGGGCAATGTCGCGCTCAAGAGAGGAGATATAAGGAAGGCAGCAGGTAGGAAGGGTAACAGAAATTGAACAATGGTTAGCATTATATTTTAATTGAGGTTATTATCTAAATACAATAGAAAGCTGCGTGACTCTGGTCCATGGGGATGCTATCAAAAATACTAAGACAGAGAGAGAGAGAGAGAGAGAGAGAGAGAGAGAGAGAGAGAGAGAAAAGAAGTAAGGTCAGACAACGGGAGAATCAAAGCTTTGGAAGTAAAGACCATCTGACAATGACGTCACTTTCATGATGTCATAGTTCGTCGCCACCTTGCCACTGGGAGTTGTCGGTGGAATGAAGAACCTTACGAACGCAGGAAACCACAAACAGGAAGACGACTTCGGGGAAGCAACCCAACTTCGAAGGATGTTCAGGCTACAAGAAGAGGAAGTCAACCGGCTCAGGATGGCCAATCGTCTTCTGGAAAAGCGGTTACAAGAAACGGAAAGGGACCTTCACGAAATAAAGCGGCACGTGGAGCGTAACCTCAAAGACCAGCGTAAACGTTACATACTGGAGATCGTCCAACTCGAGGAAGAAAACGAACAGTTAAGCGAAAAAGTTCTTCATCTGCAGGCGGAGATCCTCAAGAAAGGAGCCAAAGAGTCTCTGCAGCGAGACGCGCCTGAGAAGTCTACCGAAGACCTCGTCCACACCACAAGAGCACTTCAGTCCCATGAAGAAGAGCAACCCGAAAGTGCCTGGGTTCGGGACATGGATGAGTGGTCTGCGTCCTCCGAGGACCAAGACGAACTACAAGAAAGTTCGGTCCGGGACAACAACGACGACGAGAAGTCACTGTCCTCCAATGGCCCAGCCGAAGACGACAAGTGGCCACAGGCGTCCGAAGTCAAGGCTGCGGACCCTCATCTTCCCACAAGATCGTTCCTGCCTACCTCGGAGGCTCGTGTGACGAGAAGAGACTCCCCACCACCGACCCCTCCGTCATATGCCCAGATGGCTACCCGGGGTGCTTGGGGACACCCCGGGTCGGGCTGGAGGCAACAGGCGCCAACACCTCTAACCCGTCCCTCCACACAGGCCGTCGTCACCAGGCCCGTCGTGTGGGAACGACCCACGACCTACGCGAGGATCCTGCACAGCGCATCCAGGAACTGGAGAGCCGAGTGGACGCCGCTGGAGGGGCCGAAGGAGATCGCGAGAAGAACGCCACCTCCCCCTCCACCTCCGGCAACAGCGATGGACAGGGCGAACAGAAGGGGCTACGAGAGGAGAACGGCAGCATCACCACCGAAGGGCAACACAAGGGCCCAAGGCGGAGGTCACCCTCGAAGGGAGGACGACAGGGGACAGTGGCGCTTCCACTCGCTCAGGTCCCAGTGGGAGGGTGACCCGAAGCCGCCGCCAACTGCCGAAGCCCCAAAGAAAGGCAAAACATCAAGGAAACAGAAAAAGTGGAGAAATAATTGAGAAAAAATAAAAATAAAGTTGAAAGAAGAAAAATGAAGAAAAAATTGTTAGCCAAGAGAAGGGATGAAGAATTAAGAAGAAAATGAAATATAATAATAGAATAGACAATTGAGAAAAATTGTAAATTAAGGAAAATGAAAAAAAAGAAAGTGAAGTAGAAATAAGAAAAGGCGACGAGGGGTTTCCCCTCAGCTGAATAAAATCGCCCGGCGTCAGTCAAATCATATATTATGTGTTTCCACACAATCATGAAATTATGCATCATTTAAACGCGTTAAACAATAGAAAATAGAAAAGAAGTTCAACCCCAAAAAATATATCAATCAGAAAATGGATCAAGTGAAACAGAATATTTGAAAATATTGTTTTAGGTTTTCATACATGGAAAATAAGATAGAAATAAAATAAGTAAATAAAAATAAATAATGATACATAAATAAAAATAATAATAAACAAATAAAAATGAAATAAAATCGCCTCGTGACAGGTAGATTATATTTAATGTTACCACATATCAAATTACTTATCATATTGGACATATTAAACCATTTGAAAGTTTAAAAATCTCTTATCGACTAAATAAAATATAAAAAAAATGGATCAGTCAAAATGAATCTTTTGAAAAATTTGTTTTAAAATTTTATATATTGAAATATCGAAAATATTTGCAAATAAAAATAGAATAATCAATTGATATATTAAAGTTGACTGATTTGGTTTAACGTCATAACGAGGCTAGGACGGTGCCCCTTACAAAGTACTTTGTAGCGCGGAATTTAAGTAACGATACCCTTGGTTCAACTCGCCGGGGTCAGCTCCGAGGCTCCCTTCAGACCAGGACTTTTCTCGTGCCACATCTGGTCTACCTCCCATCCTGGTCTTTCCATGGTGTTCCTTAACGAGCGCTGAGGAGGCTGTGACCCTCGTTATTAAGCTGAACTACTGTACCAAGTGTCCTTCCGTTCGTGGCGACTATTTGCGAAATTCTACTCGTTTGTTTAATCTTTGACCAAGGAGGTCTTCTTATGTGACATAAAATACAATGAAAAAAGGGAAATCCGGAGAGGTCCCTAAGAAAACCTCTCAAATGGTTTCTGCAGATTTAGTTTATCACGCTTTTATGCGATTGCTTCTGGTAGTGGGCGAGATGCAGGGATGACCCGTCCTCCATGAGGAAAAAAAAAAAAAAAAAAAAAAATAAAAATAAAAAAAACACTAATAAAAAAAAAAAAAAAAAAAAAAAAAAAAAAAAAAAAAAAAGAGGCAGGGAGGGATAGTGAATGGGAGTGGAGTATGTGGAGATGAAATGGGTGGGAGTAGAGTTATGCTTTTGACTTTGGTTACCTCCCTTGTAAGGGGGAAAAAGCCGTTGGTATATGTGTATATGTATGTATACATGCATTCATGCATGCAAGTAACCACTAGGAAAATGAGAACTTGGTAACCGAACGTTTTCGTCTATTTAAGACATTTTCAAAGGTACAATATAAACAAGAGATATAAGGATATTGTATACAGTGCATACAGAATATAAAAGAAACTAGGGAAGGTCCACTGTGACTAGCTCAACACATGTTCCCAGCTTACAATGTCTACGATCTACAACTTTTTTTCATTATAAAATTATCCAATTTATACAATCCTAAACTCATATTCATGTTGTTCTCAAATAAATTCTTAAGATAGCATTATTCAATAATATTCCTCTCCATAATTTTTTTTATCAAAGACAATTTTTTAAACTTTATTCCATTCACTGCAATGATTAAAATCTCATATGTACAAATAACCCATTTGATATTTGCCCTGTTCTGACGCTATACTTATGCTGGCTTATCCTCAATTTCAAATCTTTACCAGTTTGACCTCTATG